>NC_044041.1:71153469-71493031 GCF_901765095.1 Microcaecilia unicolor | reverse complement strand
AAATTCCCCACTTAATGAGCAACAAGAATTTTTCCTAAACATGCAGTGCATCTCCCTCCCCCCAGCAAAAGAGACCAAGTGAAGGGATAAAATTAAACACTTGCACCACTGATTAATGACGAGCAAGCGTGATCGTAAGATGACTAGGTTCTCCACGCTACAGAGGACTGGAGCTGCAGAATTTGGAATACAGCAGTGGAAACTGATAAGTATTGTGGGAGAATTGTACCCAGTTCTTTAAGTGCGCTTTCACCTGTTTCTTTCCTTGTTAGTAAGCAGGCATTTTCACCTGGATTAATTAGTTAGAAGTTTCTGAGGCAAGTAAGGAAGCTTGATCACTCCTGTGCAGGCTGGCTCCAACTCAAAATAGCTTCTGTAACCTCCGAGACTACCGCTGGTGATCACGGCAGCCATTTTGACAGCAGATCTGGCAGGGGCAGGAGCAACTGGGGATCACTTTCTGCCCTGACTAGTCTCTAGATCACCAGTTGTATGGTAGGCCAGGGGAAGGGAGAGCGTGGGAGCTTCTCCTGTGAGAGATACAGGCAGAGCACAAAGTTTCGATTTTAGCTAAAAATGAATTTTTGATCAAGACCAAAATAAAACTACAGACTTTTGGCAGAGCCTTATAACTAAGCTGTGCAGTCCTCATAGCCAGTATTTCTCAGTTTCCAACATAAGTACATAAGTAATGCCACACTGGGAAAAGACCAAGGGTCCATCGAGCCCAGCATCCTGTCCACGAGAGTGGCCAATCCAGGCCAAGGGCACCTGGCGAGCTTCCCAAACGTACAAACATTCTATACATGTTATTCCCGGAATTGTGGATTTTTCCCAACTCCACTTAGTAGCGGTTTATGGACGTGTCCTTTAGGAAACCGTCTAACCCTTTTTTAAACTCTGCCAAGCTAACCGCCTTCACATTCTCCGACAACGAATTCCAGAGTTTAATTACGCATTGGGTGAAGAAAAATTTCTCCGATTTGTTTTAAATTTACTACACTGTAGTTTCATCGCATGCCCCCAAGTCCTAGTATTTTTGGAAAGCATGAACAGACGCTTCACATCCACCTGTTCCACTCCACTCATTATTTTATATACCTCCCCTCCGCCGTCTCTTCTCCAAGCTGAAAAGCCCTAGCCTCCTTAGTCTTTCTTCATAGGGAAGAAGTGGAGTGGAGGAGTGGCCTAGTGGTTAGGGTGGTGGACTTTGGTCCTGGGGAACTGAGGAACTGAGTTCAATTCCCACTTCAGGCACAGGCAGCTCCTTGTGACTCTGGGCAAGTCACTTAACCCTCCATTGCCCCATGTAAGCCACATTGAGCCTGCCATGAGTGGGAAAGTGTGGGGTACAAATGTAACAAAAAAAAAAAAAAAGTCGTCCCATCCCCACTATCATTTTAGTCGCCCTTTGCTGCACCTTTTCCAATTCCACTATATCTTTCTTGAGATGCGGCAACCAGAATTGAACACAATACTCAAGGTGCGGTCGCACTATGGAGCGATATAACGGCATTATAACATCCTTACACCTGTTTTCCATACCTTTCCTAATAATATTCAACATTCTATTAGCTTTCCGAGCCGCAGCAGCACACTGAGCAGAAGGTTTCAGCGTATTATCGACGACGACACCCAGATCCCTTTCTTGGTCCGTAACTCCTAACGTGGAACCTTGCATGACGTAGCTATAATTCGGGTTCTTTTTTCCCCACATGCATCACCTTACACTTGCTCACATTAAACGTCATCTGCCATTTAGCCGTCCAGTCTCGAAAGGTCCTTCTGTAATTTTTCACAATCCTGTAGCAAGTTAACGACTTTGAATAACTTTGTGTCATCAGCAAATTTAATTACCTCGCTAGTTACTCCCATCTCTAAATCATTTATAAATATATTTAAAAGCAGTGGTCCTAGCACAGACCCCTGAGGAACCCCACTAACTACCCTTCTCCATTGTGAATACTGCCCATTTAACCCCACTCTCTGTTTCCTATCCTTCAACCAGTTTTTAATCTACAATAGGACTTTTCCTCCTATCCCATGACCCTCCAATTTCCGCTGTAGCCTTTCATGAGGTACCTTGTCAAACGCCTTTTGAAAATCCAGATACACAATATCAACCTGCTCCCCTTTGTCCACATGTTTGTTTACTCCTTCAAAGAATTGAAGTAAATTGGTCAGGCAAGATTTCCCCACACAAAAGCCTTGCTGACTCGGTCTCCGTAATCCATGTCCTCGGATGTGCTCTGTAATTTTGTTTTTAATAATAGCCTCTACCATTTTCCCCAGCACCGACGTCAGACTCACCGGTCTATAATTTCCCGGATCTCCCATGGAACCTTTTTTAAAAATGGGTGTTACATTGGCCAACCTCCAATCTTCCGGTACCATGCTTGATTTTAAGGATAAATTGCATATCACTAGCAGTAGCTCCACAAGCTCATTTTTCAGTTCTATCAGTACTCTAAGATGAATACCATCCGGTCAAGGAGATTTGCTACTCTTCAGTTTGCTGAACTGCCCCATTACGTCCTCCAGGTTTACCGTGAAGTCAGTAAGTTTCTCCGACTCAGCCGCTTGAAATATCATTTCCAACACCGGTATCCCACCCAAATCTTCCTCGGTGAAGACCGAAGCAAAGAATTAATTCAATCTCTCCGCTCCACAACAAGTGCAGTCTTGTGTGTCTGGTAGGTCCTTTGGGGGAAATAAATCCCTCAAATGAATTACATCATAGCCGGAAACAAAAAGCTTTTTGGCTATTTTGTTTCTGAGATTTATTTCTCTCATCCAGGGCTCCTTTGGGCTGCCAGTTGGGGGCAGTGACACATGGAGGGCTCTGTTTGCCCCGGTGGTGTAACACCTGGGTGGCCGGATCTCTCCCCCCTTACCTCCCTTCACCTCTTGGTTCCTTTTCCCCTGTGGTGTTTGGTTCTGTTTTGGCAGTCCTTTTTTGTGCCTCCGCTCCTATTTGCTAATTTGGAGCCTTGAGTGCCTGGGAGGTATGCCTCGTTAAAAAAAAACATGTACTGCATAAATTTTCTGGCAGCCTTAAAGCCCCTGGGGTCCAGTTATGTTGTGTGGTTTGGGTCCTTTGAAGCTGGAATGGTCAGTGGTTGGGGACGCCCCACCCCCACCCCCACAGCCTTTGGCAGCATGAGCTCCATAAGGCTACATGGTCTTTCAGAGGTGCAGTCATGATGCAACCAGTTTAAGTTTTGCTGGGACTGTGCAGCTGCTGGTCCTGCGGCAGAGGCTCAATCAGCACCTCAACTGCCTCAGGAGTGGAGCTAGGAACTGCTTCAGCCCACTGGCAGGAAGAGTGCTCCTGATGTATTTCAGCAGGAACCACCACCATTTTGGATGTCTCAGCTGCTCCTGCTCAGCCACAACGTTTTGAGACTGTATTTGTTACTGTGGGGTCTAGGATGTCAGATGAAGTGAAGGAAGTTTCAGGGGTTAGTTTTTCCCTGGAGTTTGTGCTAACCATGTATAAAGATTTTTGCCTGTGGAAATCTGGGGCACATGAGAGTACCGGTTCCAGTTTAGGGAGTTCCCCCCCTCCCTCCCCTCAAAGAAGCAGAGACTGGTCTGGGAAGAATTTTTGGATTCCACCTCCTTTCACTGTGAGGAGAAACTGTTCTGCACAAGAAGGACCAGGTACAAGGAGACCATGGGAGTGTTAATCCTTGGGTTGAGGTCTTACGCCCAGGGGAAGACTCAGTGGTCTGGATTTTTCACTGGGAAATGATGATAGCATAGATCTCTTCAGTACTGGAGCTTGATGCAGCTAAGCATCCTTCTGGCCTTGGTCACCACCTTTTCACATTGTTTTGCCACCTTGAGATCCTCAGATGCTATCACACCAAGATCTCTTTTCTGGTCCATGCACATCATCTCTCACTGCCTATTGCCTACGTCTCCTTTGGATTTCTGCACCCCAAATGCATCACTAAATTAAAGCTTCTCATGTATTCTACTCCTTCTGGGGGAGGGAGCGGGGAATCTGTTGCCAATCTTTTTGTCATCCACAAAAATGCGGAGGAGTAGCCTAGTGGTTAGTACAGTGGAATTTGATCCTGGGGATCTGAGTTCAATTCCCACTGCAGCTCCTTGTAACTCTGGGCAAGTCACTTAACCCTCCATTGCCCCTGGTACAAAATAAGTACCTGAATATATGTAAACCGCTTTGAATATAGTTGCAAGAACCTCAGAAAGGTGGTATATCCAGTCCCATTTCCCTTTCTAACCCTTTGGCAATAATAAATATATTGAACAGAATTGACACTAGGCTGGATCCCTGAGGAACTCAACTACTCCCACTTTTCTTTAAGTGCATTCCTCTTATCACTACCCTAAGTCACCTGATCCAGTTTACCACCTTACATCCCATCCTCAAGCCACTCAGTTTATTTATGGGCCTCCTATGAGGAACAGTATCAAAGGCTTTGCTGAAATCTAAGTAGACCACATCCAGCATATGTCCTCATGTTGTCATTCAGTCAAAGAAATCAGATTTGTTTGATATTATTTGCCTTTGGTAAAGCCATGTTGCCTCGTATCTTGTAACATATTGGACTGTAGAAAATTGACTGTCCTTCAACAATTCCATTACCTTACCCACCACCAAAGTAAGGCTCACTGGGTTGTAGTTTCCCATCTGTTCTCTGTTACTGCTTTTGTGAAGAGGGACCACAAAAGCCTATTTCCAGTCCTGTGGTCTTCAGTCATCTATTAGACACAGCTTTTACAGAACTTCATTATCCTGGGATGTGTCTCATTTGGTTTTGTCCATATTCAGTTTTGCAAATTGTTCAGTAGAGGAGTGTGGTAGCCGTGTTAGTCCACTCTTAAGGTTATCAATAGAAATCAAACAAAATAAAACATGGAAAAGAAAATAAGATGATACCTTTTTTATTGGACATAACTTAATACATTTCTTGATTAGCTTTCGAAGGTTGCCCTTCTTTGTCAGATCGGAAATAAGCAAATGTGCTAGCTGACAGTGTATATAAGTGAAAACATTCAAGCATTACTGTGACAGTCTGACAGGGTGGGAGGATAGGGGTGGGTAGGAGGTATGCATGGGGACATCAAAGCCTATCATTGATATTCTAAGGATAGGTGTGGATAGGTGAGGGGTGGGGTGATCAACAGAGAAATACAGCTTTATGGTTTATAATGGGCTAGGAACCCCAGATCCTTGTTAAGTACTTTCTGTTGGGTGTTAAAATATTCAATCATTCTGACTTCAAAGGTCTTACGTTCTTGTATGGTTTTAAAGTTACCTTTCAGGATTCTCACTGTGAAGTCACTGGTACAGTGTCCTGGTCCTGTAAAATGCTGACCAACAGGGGTTGGAGCCCTACTGGCACCAGTATTGTTCATGTGATGTCATAAACACCTTCTGTGAACATGTGGTATCTATGCCATCCCCATATGTATCTTTGTTAAATATCTGTAGATCGTCACCAGGTTTCTCTTCTGTGAATACCAAACAGAAGTAATTGAGTAATTCTGCTTTTCTCTTATCACTATCTACACATTGACTCATCAGTATCTTTGAGTTTCATAATTCTATCTCTGCCCTTCCTCCTTTTGCCAATATACCTGAAAAAAATCTTGTCACCTCACTCTATATGCCATTTTGTCTTCTGCCTGTGCTTTTCCTATCCTAATTTCTTTCTCCAACGCTTTTAGCTTTACTGGTATTCTTTTTTTGTGTTCCTCTTTTTGTGAACTTGATGTATTTTCTGAATGCTACCATTTTTTTTTTTTGCAGCCACATTAGAGGATTGTATAGGTTTCTTTTCTGTACTATCTGAAAATAACAAGAAACAGGATAAGGAGTGTCAAAGCAAATGCAAGGCACAGATTAAGAAGGCCAAGAGGGAGTATGAAAAAAAGATAGCATTAGAGGCAAAAAAACATAGTAAAAAATTTTTTCGGTATATTAAAAGCAGGAAGCCGGCAAAAGAATCGGTTGGGCCGCTGGATGACCGAGGGGTAAAAGGGGCGATCAAGGAAGACAAAGACGTAGCGGAGAGACTGAATGAATTCTTTGCTTCGGTCTTCACCGAGGAAGATTTGGGTGGGATACCGGTGTCGGAAATGGTATTTCAAGCGGACGAGTCTGAGAAACTTACTGACTTCACGGTAAACCTGGAGGACGTAATGGGGCAGTTCGGCAAACTGAAGAGCAGCAAATCTCCTGGACCGGATGGTATTCATCCTAGAGTACTGATAGAATTGAAAAACGAGCTTGCGGAGCTAGTGCTAGTGATATGCAACTTATCCTTAAAATCGAGCGTGGTACCGGAAGATTGGAGGGTGGCCAATGTAACGCCCATTTTTTAAAAAGGCTCCAGGGGAGATCCGGGAAATTATAGACCGGTGAGTCTGACGTCGGTGCCGGGGAAAATGGTAGAGGCTATTATCAAAAACAAAATTACAGAGCACATCCGAGGACATGGATTACTGAGACCAAGTCAGCATGGCTTTTGTGTGGGGAAATCTTGCCTGACCAATTTACTTCAATTCTTTGAAGGAGTGAACAAACATGTGGTCAAAGGGGAGTCGGTTGATATTGTGTATCTGGATTTTCAAAAGGCGTTTGACAAGGTACCGCATGAAAGGCTACAGAGGAAATTGGAGGGTCATGGGATAGGAGGAAATGTCCTATTGTGCATTAAAAACTGGTTGAAGGATAGGAAACAGAGAGTGGGGTTAAATGGGCAGTATTCACAATGGAGAAGGGTAGTTAGTGGGGTTCCTCAGGGGTCCGTGCTAGGACCGCTGCTTTTTAATATATTTATAAATGATTTAGAGATGGGAGTAACTAGCGAGGTAATTAAATTTGCTGATGACACAAAGTTATTCAAAGTCGTTAAATCGCAACAGGATTGTGAAAAATTACAAGAGGACCTTAGGAGACTGGGCGGCTAAATGGCAGATGATGTTTAATGTGAGCAAGTGCAAGGTGATGCATGTGGGAAAAAAGAACCCGAATTATAGCTACGTCATGCAAGGTTCCACGTTAGGAGTTACGGACCAAGAAAGGGATCTGGGTGTCGTCGTCGATAACACACTGAAACCTTCTGCTCAGTGTGCTGCTGCGGCTAAGAAAGCGAATAGAATGTTGGGTATTATCAGGAAAGGTATGGAAAACAGGTGTGAGGATGTTATAATGCCGTTGTATTGCTCCATGGTGCGACCGCACCTTGAGTATTGTGTTCAATTCTGGTCACCGCATCTCAAGAAAGATATAGTAGAATTGGAAAAGGTGCAGCGAAGGGCGACTAAAATGATAGCGGGGATGGGACGACTTCCCTATGAAGAAAGACTAAGGAGGCTAGGGCTATATAGCTTGGAGAAGAGACGGCTGAGGGGAGACATGATAGAGGTATATAAAATAATGAGTGGAGTGGAACAGGTGGATGTGAAGCGTCTGTTCACGCTTTCCAAAAATACTAGGACTAGGGGGCATGCGATGAAACTACAGTGTAGTAAATTTAAAACAAATCGGAGAAAATTTTTCTTCACCCAACGTGTAATTAAACTCTGGAATTCGTTGCCGGAGAAAGTGGTGAAGGCGGTTAGCTTAGCAGAGTTTAAAAAGGGGTTGGACGGTTTCCTAAAGGACAAGTCCATAAACCGCTACTAAACGGACTTGGAAAACTCCAAAATTCCAGGAATAACATGTATAGAATGTTTGTACGTTTGGGAAGCTTGCCAGGTGCCCTTGGCCTGGATTGGCCGCTGTCGTGGACAGGATGCTGGGCTCGATGGACCCTTGGTGTTTTCCCAGTATGGCATTACTTATGTACTTATGTACTTATCTTTATGTAAAGATTTGATGCCCTGTTTATGCCACTGTCCTTCTACTCTGCCAGTTCTCCTTCAAGTACTTCTCCATTTTGCTGAAGTCTGCATGTTTGAAATCCAGCACTTTGAGTTTGGTATGACTGAACATCGCTTTAGCTATTATATCAAACTATAACATGCAGTGATCACTGCCACGCATGTGGGCACCCAACCAGACATTAGACATATTCTCCATTTGTGAATACTAAATCCAGTATCAATCATTCCTTGGTGCAGTGCAGTGATCACTGCCACGCATGTGGGCACCCAACCAGACATTAGACATATTCTCCATTTGTGAATACTAAATCCAGCATCAATCATTCCTTGGTGGGTTCCTTCACCATTTGTCTGAGCAAAGCCCCTATCTACTATCTTTCTACTTCTTTCCAGATTTGCAGATGGGAATACGCTAATCCACATCTGGTAGATTCAAGTCACCCAGCAACTTCACTTCTCCCTTCATTCCCAAGTTGATGATATTGATCAGATCCCTGTCCAGTTCATCTGTTTGAGTTGGTGGTCTGAAGACTACACCAGTCTGGATTAGTGTCATCTCCTCTTTCTGACAGGTATGGCTAGATAGATTTGGATGGGCTGGAGTGGGAGTTTGATAGCAACTCCAGTAATTGGGGAATAAGGCTAGTGCTCAGCAGACTTCTATGGTCTGTGCCACAAAAATGGCAAGGACAGAACAAATCAAGTATGCACGTGTTATATTCCATCATATCATATGCTATGAGTTTATCTTGTTGGGCAGACTGGATGGACCGTGCAGGTCTTTAATGTTTTTGCAGGGGGTGACTTCCTGAAATTATTTTGTTCCATCTGCCACCCGCTTCCTCTAGTTTAAACACCTGTCCACATTTTGACTGAATTTTTCATTTAGGATCCTTTTGCCTGCCACAGAAAGATGTAGTCCATCGTTATAGCCTCTTGTCCTTCCATCTGTTGCCCCAGGTTGTGACAGTTCTCTTCTGGCCACAGGTTTATTTTTAAAATGTTATACACCGCCTACAACTTAAGCAGTTTCCAAATCGACATACACTGGGATCAAGTAGTTCCATTTTAGATTAATTAAATTGGGTATCTCCATTCAAGGGGACATTACAGCCAGCTGGCATCTGTTCAATACCTAACAAGCCCTTCAGTGCCTGAAATAGCAAAGCTTTCCTGTAAATGAATACTGACTCTCCCTGATCAAAACTAATTGTTCTAGTATTTCCAAGCACTTGCATCACAATCCCTCAGGAAGGAAAGTTGACCTGAAAGTTATCTTGTGACTGTGGTCCACACTTCCCCTTCCCTACATTTCTTCATTATCTTCTTCATTCTTCCCCTTCCAGTCTCCTGCTCTCCCATGATCTCCCTATATCCTAACTACTTCCTTCTCCTGTCTCCCTTTAAACTATCTCCTTCTGCTGTTTGTATTTTTACACTATGAATTCCCCTCAAGTTAACTAGGTGCCATTTTTACTTGCTGACCATAACATCATATTCCTCCGGAAACAGGATCCTTCAGCCTTACTGTTAAAACAAAGACTTAAATAAACAGCCTTTCTTCTATCAAGGAAAGTTAGAAAGTGCCCTGACTCCCCAGTCGGCATGTAATTCTCCTTGGGCTTCTGATGCATTGCACTAAACTCCCCTCCCCTCCTCTGCTCTTTTGTTTTTGTCATTTCTCTGAGAGCTGAGCTATTAGACTTATAATGCACTGCTCTCTCTCATAACTGTCTTCTTGATGTTCTAATGGAAGCATAGGAAGTAATGTTAGGATGTATTCCTAGGAGCATTGACACAGGAGTCATGCCCCTGTTCTACTTACTGTCCAGGTGTAAGCTCTAACCTTCATGAAAGAGGTAAGGAATGGAGGTGCCAAGAACAGAAAGGAAGAAAATAATTTGAGACCTGGAGAATCAGACCTTGTAAGTATAGCAGAAGACAGAGGATGGCATACAGGGCAGTGGCTAGACAAATTGTGTCCTGGACAAGGGTTGTCTTTAGCACCTCCCCTTTTGGGTTTACGTGCTTACACATTAACAGACCAACTCAAAAGAATGGCATGGCATCCCTTGCAGCTTAGTACCTAGCACAGATTATCATCTTGCCCATCTTTTGTAATGGCCCTTGTGCCTTGATAGTATTCTCCAAATATATGTAAAGAGGGTTACAGTGAAAGCAGAGATATTCAGTGAGGAAATGGCAAAATATGGCTTAATAAACTACACTATGGTAGATGGTCTGACATTAGGTAAAAGCTTTTATGTTTAAATGTTTTTATTACAAAATCTACAAAGGCAATACAAAGTAAGCACAATAGGCCAATCATTTTAACCATTAATCCCCACCCCAAGCACATCTTCAGCTTCCCAAGAAAAAACAAGACACTATTTAAACATAAGCAAGGAACAGCAAAATCAACTCTACATATAACAGTGCTCAGTGGTCCACCACATGCCAAGAATCAAAACTGGAAGATGGCGTCCCCTTCATTAACAATCCAGGTCATTTAAAATAGCTGAGTGGACCCCCGTTGGCAAAGTACTAAGATAAGGAGTCCACACTCAAAGAAATTTGCTTTTTATTCGTGTGACCCATAGTCTCAACAGTCTTTCCATCCTCAAAGGCTCATGCATCTGGTTGTGCCACTGTGTCAAGGTAGGTGGAGAGGTCTGAATCCATTGCAGCAAGATGTAGCACTGGACAATCAGGAAAGCTTACCACAAAAACAAAGTTGAAATTTGAGTGCTGTCTATGATATCGTCCATGATGCCTAGCAAACCCCAGTGAGGAGAGGCCACCCAGGAACGGCCATGCATGTTCCTAAGATGCTGCTTTAAATGCTCCCAAAAGAGAACTGGAGGACAGTCCCACAATGCTTATAAAGTAGCCTCTGACTCTCCACATTAACACAATGTCCATCTATGGGGAAAAACATATTATTTAGGATTTATTTACCGCCTTTTTGAAGGAATTCACTTGAGGCAGTGTACAATAAGAATAAATCAAACATGAGCAATAGACAATTACAGCAGTAAAAACATTCAAATAACAATACAAAGTATGGCATAGTATACTACTTACAATGCCAACACAATACGTAATATTTTAATTGACAGTGTAGGGTATTTTTCATTTAGGAAACCTTATATTAAGTAGCTATAGTTTGGGTTCCACTTTCCCACATGCATCACTTTGCACTTGCTCGCATTAAACACTGCCATTTAGATGCCCAGTCTCCCAGTCTCGTAAGGTCCTCTTGTAATTGTTCTCAATCCTCTTGACATTTAACAACTTTGAATAACTTTGTGTCATTAAACAGGGTATTATCATGCTTGAGTGATTAGCAATAATTTTTGTATAAAATTTAGTATCAGCATTAAGAAGAAATAGGGGCCTGTAAGAGCTGCTAAGGTGAGGATCGACTCATCTCCTGCGCTTGGTATGCACTGCCGAGAGAATTGGAATCACCCTATGACCCAAAGTCTTATAGAATTCCAGGGGAAACCCATCTGGCCCCATGGTTTTCTTATGTCCAGAGGTCTTATAGCATGTTGAAGATCCCCCAGTCAATGAAGGCAAAGTTACGCCCTCAAAAAAAGATGCATAGTCCCCTGAGATTGTGTCAGGCTGGGTGTACAATGTATTATAATAATTATGGAACATCTTGTTAATAGCTTGATTGTCAATTAGGCAATCGCTTTTTGCATCAAGCAGAATGGGAATAAAACGGCCCAGTTCCATGCACACCAGTCATGCCAGATAAGTGCCCATCTTATGCTATATTTGAAAGATCGTCTATCATATTGAATAGTATTAACTGTACATTGATGAATTAATGCATTAGCAGGCATTGCAATTGAAAATAATGGTCTTGTTTTCTGGGTCAAATGGTGTGCCAACTCCAGATGGGCTTTCTCTAATCATGTATGAAAAGTTAAGATCTGGTGGTTTAGACACATAAAGCAGGATTGTTGGTAAGAAATTATCTCCCCATGCAAAACTGCCTTCCCTGTTTCCCTGAATAACCCAGGAGTCTGCAAGTGTTGTTGGTTGTGTTGACCATACTCCTCCCATTTATCAAAATTCCTGAAAAGAATCGTCATCATAAAGTCCCTGGGGGCATATGTCACAGCGGAGGTTGCTCCCTGTGAGCCCAGATAGGCTTGGTCAGAAATACCAGTAGAATGATATAATTTGTCTCCACCTGGGGAAAGGCAAGCTCTGATAGCAATATATAATCCAAATGGCTCTCGGTTATAATGAGTAGGGTAGCAAAAGAGAGGGTCCAAAAGTACACAGCCATACAATGAGCCTTCTTAGTGGGACCAATGAAGAGTCCTTTAATCCACAGACCCGACACCGTTATGGTTAGCAGCAGAATAACAAAACGCGTTATTACACACCAAGTCCTCCAACAAACCACCGCTAGCTGGAAGCCTTGGATGAGTAAAAATGTTGTTTGTTTATTCTGCTGCCAACCATAATGCAGATGCTGTTTTGAATGACCCCCTTTTTGGACTTTATTTGCACTTTGTTGAGAGTATTTCTTTGACCTCTGAAGCAGGGGCAGTTTGCACCAAAACACGGCTCATGTCGGGTCTATTGATTAAAGGACTCTCCGTTGCCCCACTATTGAAGGCTCATTTGTGGGGTTTTTTTGTGCTGCTGCCTGTCCCCTGGATGGAGTGCACGCCATACATCTATGAGATTTAAGCCAGGCATAAAATGTTCCCTTCTTAAAAACCTGGATAGGATCTACCAGACATAGCTGCATTCCTATCACAATCAGAGGTTTGCTACTGCATTAAAGTCCCTGCCCACTGTAATCATACATTTCTGGAAACTCAACAGCTCTTTAAACAGCGCTGGAAATGACAGCTGATCAGGAAGATTTGGTGCATATAAAGAGACTAAAATGTAAGGGTTATCATATAAAGAACAATGTACCAGTACCCAATGGCCTTGAGCGTCCCTAAGGACCTTGTTGTTTTCAAAAGGATAGTTTATTAATATATCAATATAGCTGTACCTGCTCTTCTATGAACTGGAGCAGTAGCGTATAACACCTACCCACTCATTCCCTAAACCAGTTTCCTTTGCTGTAAATCACTTAGATAGTCCTCTTGTATAGAATGCAATCCCTGTGAGTGTGACGCCATAGTGCAACCAAAATTTTCTTATGCTTTATGGGGGAATTGATGCCACTAAAGTTACAAGTAAGTATATCCAGTGCTAGAGGCTGACCGAGAACTGTCTTTTTCAGTTTCAACTAAAATTGCTACTGAAACAGTCTAACCACTTTTGGCCAAAACCAAAACTGAAACGTAAAATTTGGTTGTGTGAAATTGAACCAATAATGCCCACTGGGGACAGTAAGAGCTTGCAGTTGGTAGCCCATCTGCTAAACCCACAAGAGATTATTGCCCTCCAGTCCCAGGAACTGGCTGACAACTGGGAAAAACCATTTTAAGAAAGCCTTTTCAACAAGTGTGCCCATTTATGTTCCCAAGTCAGTGCAGATGTAGTTAAAGATCCTCTGAGGTAGGATGTTTGTGAGAATGTGTAAAAAAAAAAAAAATCATGATTACCAGCTTTTTATGCTACCCAAACTGTGCACAAGTAACAAGAGAAAATAGCATTGAATGTTTCCCATTTGGTTTCTAAAGGATATAGATTCATACTAAAATATATTAAGGAGTCCAGACACCAGTCTACACTGCGGACATTATACCAGCCTGATGCACAGTCCAGAATAAAAAGCACATTGATGTTACAGAATTCGAGGACTATTGCTCTGAAAAAATTACAATCAAAAGCAATATATTGTTATTTTCTAATATATAAACTTCATTTCATTGTAATATCATTTCCCTACTAACACTATAAGCTGACCATTGCTTGTACTTGAAAATAATCACTGTAGATTTCTCTTTCACAGAATCTAGCTTCTGCATGCTGTAAGTTTGATTAAAACGCTGCATCTTCATCATACCAAACAGAGCTCGGAAATTAGAATCGTCCAAATAGGTATCCAATACAGAATATATATAATAATTTAAATAATGAAAGACCATATTTTACCTCCAAGCAAAATAGCCTCCGCTGACATGGCCCTCAGCTAATG
Organism: Microcaecilia unicolor; assembly: GCF_901765095.1. NCBI lineage: Eukaryota > Metazoa > Chordata > Amphibia > Gymnophiona > Siphonopidae > Microcaecilia > Microcaecilia unicolor. Next base: position 71,479,038 of record NC_044041.1, on the reverse strand, counting down.
AAAACAAACTAAAAGCCACAGTGCTTTTACAATGACTGACTTTGTGCCACATTTGTAGTGACGGCTGATGTCATATCTCCACAGAGAGGCTAATTCCTAAGGAACTTATCATCCCAGATTTACAGACTTAAATTCCTGCTACACCTGTGATCAAAGCATTTATTTGGAGCACACACACTGCAGAGTCACCCCCCCCCCCCCCCGCCCGCCAAGACTACCTTACAAATCCTGTGGTGTAATTGGAGCAGGAGTGATCCCCAGTCACTCTTGCCCACGTTGGCTCTATTCTCAAAATGGCTGCCGTGACCTCTTGTATCAGTCTCACAATATTGCCACTAAAGGTCATGTCAGCCATTTTGAGAGCTGAGCTAGCATGGGCAGGAGTAACTGGGGATCACTCATGCCGTGACTACATCCCTAGAAAGCTAGGGATTGTAAGATAGTCCTGAAGGGGGTCCCTACAGGTGGGCAGAGGGGAAAGGCAACTCCTCTACGGAGATGAGGGGGAGGAAGGGAGATAAACAAGACAAAGCACAATTTTCAGCTTCCCCAAAAAAAACATGGTCAGTTTTGGCCAAAACTGAAACAATGGCCGTAACCTTTGGTCAAAACCGAAACCAGGCAAAAAAAGGATTTGGGCCACTTTGGCTTCGAAACCGAATTCAGTCGGCCTCTACTCAACACATGCATTGAAGTAAGAGGACAAAAGAATTGCAGGTCTCTCAGAAGGAAACAGTGACAGCTGCCAGAGATACAGCTGTCAAAAGAATCAAAGGAAGCAGCAGTGAAGCATAAACCACTGTAAAGATGAGGGCGGTGTAATAGTATGGTGAGCATACAGACCTAGGTTGTCAAAGAATATCTTGATGATTCCCTGCTGAATTACCCTGGAACCCCAACCCCCTACAATCCACCTCCCTCTCCACCCCATCCCCCAACAACAGATATCAATGTAAGAGACTAGTAGTAGTATCCGCCCCACTATGCTAAACAACACAAAAAGCCCATAATGAAAAAAAACAGAATCAGCAAATCTGAACAGCATATATTATATATATATCATGGTATTCCTGCTACAGTGACTGTTCTGAAGAATGGTGCTTAAATGCTTCCGCTCCAGAATCCGGTGCCAGTGTGGTGTCTCTGGGTGAGAACTTGTCATTGTCGCTTGTGGCTCCAGTTCCTTCCACAATTCCGCCTTGTGCAGATGGTTTCTAGCCTTGTACGTTTTCCAATGAAACACAAAAGGCCAAAAGGATAAAGCCATTTGTATCTGACCCTCCTCACCGTCGGAGCAAAACAGTCACTTCTTTAAAGTTACAGTGTTTCTACAATGCCAAGGGTGGGCCCTCTATCTTTAGTCCTACCAGACCAGTCCAGAACCTGTGCATTATATCCGTCACCATCAGATGGAGACAGAGAAATAAAGTAGCTCTGTGTGATTCGCCCCTTAAGAGTAACATGCGGACTCAGACCACTCACTGTTTTGAATGAAAAAGCAATGAAACTTATGTCACACTTCCAGTCAAAAGCTGTATCCATCCACTACCTTAACCAACAGGTTTGGCTGTTGTATTCTGCTGATGCACAGTTCTGTAACCGTTATATTTATTCAGTACCCTTACTAACTGTTGTACCTGACACCCAATTGTTCACCTGTTGATTTATTTATTTATTGCATTTGTATCCCACATTTTCACACCTCTTTGCAGACTCAATGTGGCTTACAATACATCATGAATAGTGGAGATATATAAGAAATAAACATTTAGTATTACAGAAGGATCTTGGGTAACATGATAGTGATAAGGCATGATGTTAATATAACAAGCAAATAGTAGAGACAATTCTAGGTATATATGAAGGAGTTCATATTTGTTGGTCTTTGTGGTATGCCTTGTTAAAGAAATGGGTCTTCAATAGTTTGCGGAAGTTAATTAGTTCATACATAATTAGTATACATCCAACTGCCTGGAATGGATTTCCCACTGGGACTTTGAGTGGAGAGTGCTTGGGGAAGGTAATGCTGACAGGAAGTTGACCTCTATAACTGGTGCCTGTTTAAAAATGCAAAGGGAAGTGGCATACACTGGCTACAAAGGAATCCCCCACAAACCTCAAGACAGTTCAGGGCAGCGCTCCCCATTATGGCCTTTGCAGAGAATATTCATGAGAGAGATTTGCATGCACTGCCTCCACTGCATGCAAATCTTTCTCATGAATATTCATTGTGGATATCCTGAAAACCTGACTGGTTGGGGTGCCTCCAGGATCAAGCTTGGGAAACACTGCCTTAACCATTGCTTCAATTGCTAGGGATATCTGGAGCCTACAATGAACCTTGTCTTGTTAGGTCTGGACTGTTCCCATTTCAGTGGCTCTCCACGCAGATGAGTCACTGCTGGGGCTGCAACTTCTCTGAAGTTGTTCAGTGTAGAGTTTCCCTTAGCCACCAGATGACACCCCACTCCCCCCAGAACAGCAGCAAAAATCCTCTACTCTCCAGCTCTACTAGAGATCTTTTCAGCTTCTTGTTGGTTGAAAGTTCCCACTTGAGGAAATTAACACAACCACAAAGGGGGGGGGGGGGGGGGGGGGGGGGGGCTTAGGGAGCTCAGAGACTTCTGAGCTATACTCCAGTTCAGTGGTTCTCAACAGAAGCGGAGCCAGGTTGACGGTGCAGGGGGAGCGAGAGCAGCGCAAGAACGGGCTTCCACCAGCGCTGGCACACATTTTCAATGCAACATACTGAGAAAACAAATAGGCGCCAGAGCTGGCAGAACTCCGTTTGGGGGAGCGGCCGCTCCCCTGGCACTCCCCCTGGCTACGCCACTGGTTCTCAACCTTTTTCAGTCAGGACACACTTAATGGATGATGCTCACATCCATGATACACTGCATTCATGATCCTCACGGACCTTTGGTCTGATAGAGTATGTCAGTTCTTATGTAAATACGCTCTGCACCCCCCCCCCCCCCAACAAGTGCAGAACATAAGTAGCACATTTTCCCAATGGAAGTTACCAGTGGCGTACCAAGGTGGGGGAGGTCCGCTGGGGGGGTGCCACGGGCGCGCGCCTGCTCAGCGTTGGCTGAGTTCGCGCGTTCGCTGCAGCCTGCAGCTCCCTCTCTGCCCCGGAACAGGTTACTTCCTGTTCCGGGTCAGAGGGTAGCTGCAGGCTGCAGCGACAGTGCTAACTCAGCCAACGCGGAGCAGGCGCGCGCTGCGGCACCCCCCACAGCGGCGTGCACCCGGGGGGGGGGTTTCTTTCCGCCGGGGGGGGTGCTTTGGCGGGGGGGGGCGGTCCGCGCTGGCATCGGGGGGGGGGGTGCTGCACCCGGAGGGCGGGGCGCCGCGCCGCCCCGGGTGTCCGCCCCCCTAGGAACGCCACTGGAAGTTACTATACAAGAAAAAAATATTCTGATTCTCACATTATCTCACTAATAGCTAAATACATCTCTCTATTACCAGGTGAACTGTGAAATAACACAAACCCTGAAAAAATCCTAACTCAACATACATGTAGCAAATCTACCACAGAACAATAGCACTGATTCCTATTATTTAAACAGCAAGAACCCTACTTAAGAACAGGCAGCACTACAAATATTACATGGGGCCCTAAAGCGAATGATACATACCTGTAGCAGGTGTTCTCCGAGGACAGCAGGCTGATTGTTCTCACGACTGGGTAGACGTCCACGGCAGCCCCCACCAACCGGAAGAAAAGTCTCACGGGAGGTAGCGCACGCGGGGCACGCCCACCGCGCATTCGCGGCCGTCTTCCCGCCCGTGCGCTCCCGCTCCCACTCAGTTAAATGACAAGCAAAGGAATGAGAAAAAACGCAACTCCAAAGGGGGGGAGGGAGGGTAGGTAAGAACAATCAGCCTGCTGTCCTTGGAGAACACCTGCTACAGGTATGTATCATTCGCTTTCTCCGAGGACAAGCAGGCTGCTTGTTCTCACGACTGGGGTATCCCTAGCTCCCAGGCTCACTCGAAACAACAAACAAGGTCAATTGGGCCTTGCAATGGCGAGGACATAACAGAAATTGACCTACGAAGAACAACTAACTGGGAGTGCAGCCTAAACAGAATAAAACCGGGTCCAGGAGGATGGAGTTGGATTTAAACCCCGAACGGATTCTGCAGCACCAACTGCCCAAACCGACTGTCGCGTCGGGTATCCTACTGGAGGCAGTAATGTGATGTGAATGTGTGGACTGATGACCACGTCGCAGCTTTGCAAATCTCTTCAATAGTGGCTGACTTCAAGTGGGCCACTGACACTGCCATGGCTCTAACACTATGAGCCGTGACATGACCCTCAAGAGTCAGCCCAGCCTGGGCGTAAGTGAAGGAAATGCAATCTGCTAGCCAATTGGAGCTGGTGCGTTTCCCGACAGCGACCCCCTTCCTATTGGGGACGAAAGAAACAAACAATTGGGCGGACTGTCTGTGGGGTTGTGTCCGCTCCAGGTAGAAGGCCAATGCTCTTTTGCAGTCCAATGTGTGCAACTGACGTTCAGCAGGGCGGGTATGAGGCCGGGGAAAGAATGTTGGCAAGACAACTGACTGGTTAAGATGGAACTCCGACACCACCTTTGGCAGGAACTTAGGGTGAGTGCAGAGGACTACTCTGTTATGATGGAATTTTGTATAAGGAGCATGAGCTACCAGGGCTTGAAGCTCACTGACTCTACGAGCTGAAGTAACTGCCACCAAGAAAATGACCTTCCAGGTCAAGTACTTCAGATGGCAGGAGTTCAGTGGCTCAAAAGGAGGTTTCATCAGGTGGGTGAGGACGACGTTGAGATCCCATGACACAGTAGGAGGCTTGACAGGGGGCGTCCCAGGGTCAAATTGGTCCGAATCGTCCACCAGCGCAGCGAATTGCAGCAACTGATGGGCAGGCGGATGGCATCTTCTAGATTCCCAGTGGCCTGGCACCACTGGGAAGCTAGGGTCCATTGAGCTGATCTCATGTGAAGATGAGCCATGGGAGTCACATGGACTGTAGAGGCCATATGGTCCAGGAGTCTCAACATCTGCCGAGCTGTGATCTGCTGGGACGTTCTGGCCTGGGAGGCGAGAGACAGAAGGTTCTGAGCCCTCGCCTCGGGAAGATAGGCATGAGCTATCTGTGAATTCAGCAGAGCTCCTATGAATTCGAGAGATTGGACTGACTGGAGATGGAACTTCGGGTAATTTATTACAAACCCCAGCAACTCCAGAAGTTGAATAGTGCACTGCATGGACCGAAGAGCTCCTGCCTCTGAGGTGCTCTTCACCAGCCAATCGTCGAGATATGGGAACACATGCACCCCCAGCTTGCGAAGGTACTCCGCAACCACTACGAGGCACTTCGTGAATACCCGTGATGCAGAGGCGAGCCCAAAGGGCAGCACACAATACTGGAAGTGCCGTGTTCCCAGACGGAATCGTACATAAGTACATAAGTACATAAGTAGTGCCATACTGGGAAAGACCAAAGGTCCATCTAGCCCAGCATCCTGTCACCGACAGTGGCCAATCCAGGTCAAGGGCACCTGGCACGCTCCCCAAACGTAAAAACATTCCAGACAAGTTATACCTAAAAATGCGGAATTTTTCCAAGTCCATTTAATAGCGGTCTATGGACTTGTCCTTTAGGAATCTATCTAACCCCTTTTTAAACTCCGTCAAGCTAACCGCCCGTACCACGTTCTCCGGCAACGAATTCCAGAGTCTAATTACACGTTGGGTGAAGAAAAATTTTCTCCGATTCGTTTTAAATTTACCACACTGTAGCTTCAACTCATGCCCTCTAGTCCTAGTATTTTTGGATAGCGTGAACAGTCGCTTCACATCCACCCGATCCATTCCACTCATTATTTTATACACTTCTATCATATCTCCCCTCAGCCGTCTCTTCTCCAAGCTGAAAAGCCCTAGCCTTCTCAGCCTCTCTTCATAGGAAAGTCGTCCCATCCCCACTATCATTTTCGTCGCCCTTCGCTGTACCTTTTCCAATTCTACTATATCTTTTTTGAGATACGGAGACCAGTACTGAACACAATACTCCAGGTGCGGTCGCACCATGGAGCGATACAACGGCATTATAACATCCGCACACCTGGACTCCATACCCTTCCTAATAACACCCAACATTCTATTCGCTTTCCTAGCCGCAGCAGCACACTGAGCAGAAGGTTTCAGCGTATCATCGACGACGACACCCAGATCCCTTTCTTGATCCGTAACTCCTAACGCGGAACCTTGCAAGACGTAGCTATAATTCGGGTTCCTCTTACCCACATGCATCACTTTGCACTTGTCAACATTGAACTTCATCTGCCACTTGCACGCCCATTCTCCCAGTCTCGCAAGGTCCTCCTGTAATCGTTCACATTCCTCCTGCGACTTGACGACCCTGAATAATTTTGTGTCATCGGCGAATTTAATTACCTCACTAGTTATTCCCATCTCTAGGTCATTTATAAATACATTAAAAAGCAACGGACCCTGTCTGTGAGCTGGCAGTATCGGGATGTGAGTATAAGCATCCTTTAAATCCAGGGAGCATAGCCAGTCATCTTTCTGAATCAGGGGAAGAAGGGTGCCCAAGGAAAGCATCCTGAACTTTTCTCGAACCAGATATTTGTTCAGGCCTCTCAGGTCTAGGATGGGGTGCATCCCCCCTGTTTTCTTTTCCACAAGGAAGTACCTGGAATAGAATCCCTGCCCCTCCTGCCCGGGTGGCACGGGCTCGACCGCATTGGCGCTGAGAAGGGCGGAGAGTTCCTCTGCAAGTACCTGACTGTGGTGGGAGCTGAAGGACTGAGCTCCCGGTGGGCAATTTGGCAAAGTGGAGATCAAATTCAGGGTGTACCCGCACCGCACTATTTGGAGAACCCACTGGTCGGAGGGTATGAGAGGCCACCTTCGGTGAAAAAATGTCAACCTCCCTCTGACCGGCAGGCCGTCTGGCATGGGCACGTTTATGGCGGCTATGCTCCAATGGATCCAGTCAAAAGCCCGTCCCCTGCTTTTGTTGTGGAGCTGCAGGGGTCTGCTTGGTCGCACGCTGTTGACGGGAACGAGCGCGCTGGGGCTGGCCCTGTGCCTGAGAAGGCCTTCGGGCTGGCTGGTTGTGCCTACGCTTGCTGTAGGCATAGGGTGCAGACCACCGGGCCCGGGAAAAACGTCCACCTGTGGAGGTGGATGCTGAAGGCGCCCGGTGGGAGAGATTGTCGAGAGCGGTTTCCCGCTGGTGCAGTTGCTCAACCAACTGCTCGATCTTCTCGCTGAAAATATTATCCCCCCGGCAAGGGACATCCGCCAGGTGCTGCTGCGTCCGGTTGTCCAGGTCAGAGGCACGCAGCCATGAGAGCCTGCGCATCACTATACCCTGGGCAGCAGCTCTGGATGCCACATCACAAGTGTCATAAATACCCCTGGACAGGAATTTGCGACACGCCTTCAGCTGCCTGACCACCTCCTGAAAGGGCCTGGCCTGCTCCGGCAGGAGCTTGTCAACCAGGTCCGCCAGTTGCCGCACATTGTTCCGCATGTGGATGCTCGTGTAGAGCTGGTATGATTGGATCTTGGTCACGAGCATGGAAGAATGATAGGCCTTCCTCCCACACGAGTCCAGAGTGCGAGACTCCCGCCCCAGGGGTGCCGAGGCGGTATCCCTCGAACTCCGTGCTCTTTTGAGAGCAGAGTCCACGACCGCTGAGTCATGTGGCAACTGGGGCCGCATCAACTCCGGGTCAGTGTGGACTCTATACTGGGACTCTGCTTTCTTGGGGATGGTGGGATTAGATAGGGGCTTCAACCAGTTCTGAAGCAGCGTCTCCTTTAGGACATTGTGCAACAGTACCGTGGAAGACTCTCTAGGTGATGATGGATAGTTGAGGACCTCGAGCATCTCGGCCCTCGGCTCATCCACGGTGACCACTGGGAAGGGAATGCTCACAGACATGTCCCAGACAAAGGAGGCAAAGGAGAGGCTCTCTGGAGGCGAGAGCTTCCTCTCCGGTGAAGGCGTGGGGTCAGAGGGAAGACCAGCAGACTCCTCAGAGGAGAAATATCTGGGATCCTCCTCCTCCCCCCACGAGGCCTCCTTCTTGGTGTCGGACATGAGTTTTCTGATCTCAGTCCGCAACCGGGCCCGTCTCGACTCCGAGGAACCATGTCCTCGATGATGGGGACGAGAAGTGGATTCCCGCGCCGGCGGGGATGAAGCTCCCTCCATCGATGTCGACGGGGATTCCACCTGAGTGGCAGTCGAGACCAACGCCGCAAGCGGTACTGGTGTCAAAGACCGCATCACAGGGCCAGAGCCAGCCAGCGCTTCCAACAACGGTGCGGCGGGCGCAAGCACCCCCGGTGCCGGTAGGGCCTGGCGCAACAGCCCCTCCAGGATACCTGGGAGGATGGCTCGGAGACACTCGTCCAGGGCCGCTGTCGGGAGAGGCTGGGGAGCCGGTGTAGGCGTTAGTACTTGAAGCTGTCCGGGTCCAGGAGACGGTACCGGGGTGCCTGACAACCTGCGCATCGACACCTCTTCAATAGAGGGGGAGTGCTTCTCCCGGGGTTGACGCTTTTTAGGGGCCGAGTCTCTCGATGCCCCTGCCAGTCCTATGCGCCATGGGCGACCGATGACGGTGCTTCTTGGCAAGCTTCTTCCGATGTCCGTCATCGGCGCTCCGCGGAACGGACGAGGAGGAGGTGGAGTCTCCGCGCCCCCTTGGGGTCGGATCCAACAGGGTTCGGTCCCGATGGCCCTGGGCGGCGGGAGCAGCCAAGGCGGGTTGCCCACTCGGCCGTTCACCCCATCACTGGCAGGTCGTCGGGCCAAAGGAACCTGTGCTCCTGGGGTCGATGCCATGCTCGGCGCCGAAGTCGTCGACACCGGGACCAATGCTGAAGTTCCCGCTGTCGACACCGATGCTGCTGACGTCGAAGGGCCGGCGCAAGTTCCAAAAAGACGGTCCCGAAGAACTTGCCTCGCCACCTGCGTCCGCTTTTTCAAGCCGAGACACAAGGTGCACACTTTGGAATTATGCTCCGGCCCAAGGCACTGGAGGCACCAAGCGTGAATATCGGACTGTGAGATTTGACGGCTGCACCGACCACACGTTTTAAAATCCACTCGGGACCTTCGAGGACATCGACGGAAAAATCGCGTCGGTGAGGTCAAAACCGTCGATGGTGGCGGTAAAAAGGCCACAACAAAAAGGGAAACACGGACGTGCGGCCCGAAAATAAAGGGAGAAACACACTCGATGGGAAGGGAGACTTCTCTACTATTTTTTTTAACACAAAAAAACAGTAATGCGAACACGCGTACACAGAAAGAAATAGCGGACAAGGCCGCGAAACGGTTTTCCGGGGCTGACAAGGAGAGGGACGAAACTGTGTCTCTCTCCAGCATGGAAAAAACAGAAACTGAGTGGGAGCGGTCGTGCACGGGCGGGAAGACGGCCGCGCATGCGTGGTGGGCGTGCCCCACGTGCGCTACCTTCCGTGAGACTTTTCTTCCGGTTGGTGGGAGCTGCCGTGGACGTCTACCCAGTCGTGAGAACAAGCAGCCTGCTTGTCCTCGGAGAAAATACCAATACACCTATTACTGGTAAAACAGAACACGTGGGACTACTACAGAGTTCTATGCAGAAAGTACTTGCCAACAGAATACCACACCTCAGTTACATACCAAAAACAGAACAAGGGATCACAAATCAGAAATATAGGGCTTCTTTTACAAAACCGCGTGGCAAATGAGAGGAAGTCAATAGAAATTGAATGGGCTTCCTCTTTCATTTGCCGCGCAGGAATCACTAGCGCAGCTTTGTAAAAGAAGCCCATAAAGACAAAAACTGGACTGGGAAACCCATGAAGTCAAACTAGGCATATACCACAACATAGGAGAAATAAAAAACAGAAATGAATTTCCCCTTATACTGAACCCCCCCCCCCCCCCCAACACAAAGACATCCACAATACACATCTCCCAAGGTCTCTCCCACATGGTTCCACCATATCAAGCATCTCCCCTCCCTCTCCCCCTTCTTACACCCGTGTAGCCCAGCACCTCCCTGCCCCCACCCCTCTCTCCTCCACTCCTATGGTACAGCAATTCCCTGTCTCCTCTCCCCCTTCCCCTGTATGTTCCAGCAACTCCTTGTCCCTTCTCCCTTTTCCTCCATTGCTGTGTTCCAGAAACTTCCTGCCCCTTCCTTCCCCCTTCACCTTTATGGTCCAGCGACTCCCTGTTCTGTTCCTTCTATCCTCCTTCACCTTCATGGTCCAGTAACTCCTTGTTCTGTTCCCTCTCTCCCCCATCACCTTTATGGTCCAGTAACTCCCTTTTCCTCTCCCCCCCCCCCCCCTTCTCCATCATGGTCCAGCAATTCCATGTCCCCTCTTCCTTCCCCTATGCTGCAGCAATTCCGTGTTCCTTCTCTCTGCCTTTTCCCCTTATGGTCCAACAACTCCCTGTCTCCTCTCTCTCTCTTTACCACACCTGAGAGCCTACTCAGGAAACCCATCCTGGTGCCAGGAGATGTCATGTGCCTTGTGCCTTCCCAGGTTGTGTTAACGGCAAACTGCACACCAAAGTGAAAGCCTGCTAAGTGTGGTTTACTGCTTAAACAATCCGGGAAGAACAGCATCAGGGTTTGTGTCAGTTGCATCTCCTGTGGGTCCAGAATTTCTCCTCTTCTCTTACTCACTCCCCTTATGGTCTCTCTCCCCCCCCCCCGCCCAGCAACCCTCCCGCCCAAAGGTCTGCCATCCTCCTCCTCTCCAGTTACCTCACCCATAGTCTGGCATTTCTCCTATCCCCCTACCCTTACAGGTCCAGAACATGTCCTCTTCCCCTCCCCCCCCCCATGGGATCAGCATATCTCCCTTCTACCCCATGAGTCCAGGATCCTCTCCCTCTTCTTTCTTCTTTCCTACATCCCCCTTGAGTCCAGAACCTCTCCTTCTTTCAGACCCCCCCCCCCGAGTCCAACAACTCTCCCTCTTTATACCTCAGCCCCCCCCCCCCCCAATGAGTCCAGCACCATTTCCTCTTTATCTCTCAGCCACCTCCTGAATCCAGCATCACTTCTGCTTTTTCCCTCAGCCCCCACTGAGAGTCCAGCATCAATTTATCGTTTTCCCTCAGCCCCTCCCCTGTGAGTTCAACACCATTCCCTCTTTTTCCCAGCTCTCCCTTGAGTCCAGCACTGCTCCCTCTTTTTCTCTTAGCCCCAATCATGAGTCTAGCACCTCCTTCTTCCCTCAAACCCCCCACCTCCCTGAGTCCAGCACCACTTTCTCTTCTCCTTCACTCTCCCCCTCAGTCCATCAAATCCGCTTTCTTTAGTGGCCCCTGCAGCAATAACAGGCTGCCTGAGCCAGCATCAGATCCATACCTCTGCAGCATCCCATCCTCGTGTACACAAGAAGTTGTGTCAGAGGGGCAGGGCACGGCAGAGAGAAGGATCCAGCACTGGCTCAGGCAGCCTGTCATCACTGCAGGGGCCGCTAAAGAAAGCAGGTTTGACAAACAAAGGGGAGGGGCGGGGAGAGAGAAGAGAAAGTGGTGCTGGACGGGGTGGGGCATTTGAGAAAAGAAGAGGGGCCAGTGCTGGTTCCATGGGAGACAGGAGAAGAGTGAGTCATGCCACAAAGTAAAAAAAAAATCTCTGCTACTGTGTGCTGTTCCTGCAACACACCCAGGTGTTCATGACACACTACACTGGTTGAGAACCACTGCGTCCAGCTCCAAGCTAAAATATGGTTCTGTTGATAGGAGCCCAAACCATAAAAGGTACCCCTCAGCTCCAGCTGAAGCTTAGTTTCCAACTGGCTCAGGAGCTATCCCATTGATCATTTCAGAAGCTGCACAGTTAAGTCATCATCTATCCACTGGAGACAGAGAAATACCCTTAAGGAGTGAATCACACAGGACTACTTTGTTTCTCTGTCTCCATCCGCTGGTTGATGGACATAACCCACAGATTTTGAACTGGTCTGGTATGGACACTAAGGAAATGAGTTTTCAAGCCAGCACGGAATTTTCTGTAGTTGGCTCAGTACAGGGGGCAATAGAGAGTGTTACAGAGGGTTAAAAAAGCATACCTGAACATCCTCCATCCTTCACTATCTGAAGAGTGTCAGGAAGGGCCATCAGCGCCATCTCTATGTTAAATGGTCTTCTAAAACCAAACTGTCAATGACTGAAGACATAATGGGACCCAAGATGGTTACTAAGCTGTCCAGCATTCACATGTTTTACCAATTTGGCAAGAAAATGTACATTTGCCACTGGCCTGAAATAAAGGTTATCAGTCTATGATTTATGAGCCTTATTTTGACTGACTGTATGTGGTTTTAACATGCAAAGTGCATTATGAAATGATAGTTTCTGGCTTGGATGGGTGGTCCTGTATTTTTGTATTTATTCATTCTGGGTTTTTAATCACCTGACATTTCCTTCTGCTCATTTACATTCCCATTTCAATCAGAACCAGAGCTGGGATCCGGCACCCTGACCCCTCATAGCTTGAGCTTTCCCTCTATTTTGTACTCCCCTGCTGTGACAGTCCAGAGCTGGGGGCCACACTCCAATGCTACCTCCTGAGCTCTTCAATCAGTGACCTGGGCACTAGTAATGACTAGTACATCACCCTGACATCCCCATAGAGCTGTAAGAACCATTTCTTACACCTCCCGCGGGAGGTGGTGGAAATGAAAACGGTAACGGAATTCAAACATGCGTGGGATAAACATAAAGGAATCCTGTTCAGAAGGAATGGATCCTCAGGAGCTTAGCCGAGATTGGGAGGCAGAGCCAGTGGGGGGAGGCGTGGCTGGTGGTTGGGAGGCGGGGATAGTGCTGAGCAGACTTATACGATCTGTGCCAGAGCCGGTGGTGGGAGGCGGGACTGGTGGTTGGGAGGCGGGGATAGTGCTGGGCAGACATACAGTCTGTGCCAGAGCTGGTGGTGGGAGGCGGGGCTGGTGGTTGGGAGGCGGGGATAGTGCTGGGCAGACATACGGTCTGTGCCAGAGCCGGTGGTGGGAGGCGGGGCTGGTGGTTGGGAGGTGGGGATAGTGCTGGACAGACTTATACGGTCTGTGCCAGAGCCGGTGGTGGGAGGCGGGGCTGGTGGTTGGGAGGCGGGGACAGTGCTGGCCAGAGTTATACGGTCTGTGCCAGAGCCGGTGGTGGGAGGCGGGACTGGTAGTTGGGAGGCGGGGACAGTGCTGGGCAGACTTATACGGTCTGTGCCAGAGCCGGTGGTGGGAGGCAGGGCTGGTGGTTGGGAGGTGGGGATAGTGCTGGGCAGACTTATACGGTCTGTGCCCTGAAGAGGACAGGTACAAATCAAAGTAGGGTATACACAAAAAGTAGCACATATGAATTTATCTTGTTGGGCGGACTGGATGGACCGTGCAGGTCTTTTTCTGCCGTCATCTACTATGTTACTATTTCTGCAGCATCCCCAGCCAAACTGATTCATGGAGCATATATCTTGCACAAGGAAGTAAACCCAGGACTAGTTCCATTTTAATCTGTTTTTAATAGGATATATACTAAACTCTCAATAACCTTGGCTGACCTATGATGTTGTTTGTGAAGCCTCTGGTGTGTGATAGCACTGAGGACTTTTGCAAGCTTGTCCTTCCAAGACAAAGCACAGTAAATAACAGGACAGGGTTGCATGTCAGCTCCCTGGGTCACACAGTGGAGGAGCCTTCTGAGACTACAGTGCTAGAAATACAAGAGGCAGACCTCTATCTCGGTTCCCTTCACTGCAAACCTAGATCCTATGTGCACAGCAAATGCCTCTTATCCTCTGGGAAAAGTTTTAATTTGGTGAGTAACCAGGTGCCAAGGACAAGGTGATGTAGAGCTGCTGCCAGGCACTTCATACATTTCTCACTCCCTCTGTTTTTATGGTTATAATTTACTGTTTAACCACTTGATTTCCTGCAGAGAAGATGCTGCACAACTGCTGGGGAGGAAACCTTACTTAAATACCAAGACATAAGTACATAAGTAGTGCCACACTGGGAAAAGACCAAAAGTCCATCGAGCCCAGCATCCTGGCCACGACAGTGGCCAATCCAGGCCAAGGGCACCTGGCAAGCTTCCCAAATGTATAGACATTCTATACATGTTATTCCTGGAATTGTGGATTTTTCCCAAGTCCATTTAGTAGTGGTTTATTGACTTGTCCTTTAGGAAACCGTCTAACCCCTTTTAAAACATTGCCAAGCTAACCGCCTTCACCACGCTCTCCGGCAACAAATTCCAGAGTTTAATTATGTGTTGGGTGAAGAAAAATTTTCTCCGATTTGTTTTAAATTTACTACACTGTAGTTTCATCGCATGCCCCCTAGTCCTAGTATTTTTGGAAAGCATGAACAGACGCTTCACATCCACCTGTTCCACTCCACTCATTATTTTATATACCTCTATCATGTCTCTCCTCAGCCGTCTCTTCTCCAAGCTGAAAATCCCTAGCCTCCTTAGTCTTTCTTCATAGGGAAGTCGTCCCATCCCTGCTATCATTTTAGTCGCCCTTCACTGCACCTTTTCCAATTCTACTATATCTTTCTTGAGATGCGGCAACCAGAATTGAACACAATACTCAAGGTGCGGTCGCACCATGGAGTGATACGACAGCATTATAACATCCTCACACCTGTTTTCCATACCTTTCCTAATAATACCCAACATTCTATTCGCTTTCCTAGCCGCAGCAGCACACTGAGCAGAAGGTTTCAGTGTATTATCGACGATGACACCCAGATCCCTTTCTTGGTCCGTAACTCCTAACGTGGAACCTTGCATGACGTAGCTATCGGGTTCTTTTTTCCCACATGCATCACCTTGCACTTGCTCACATTAAACGTCATCTGCCATTTAGCCGCCCAGTCTCGTAAGGTCCTTCTGTAATTTTTCACAATCCTGTCGCGAGTTAACGACTTTGCATAACTTTGTGTCATCAGCAAATTTAATTACCTCGCTAGTTACTCCCATCTCTAAATCATTTATAATCCACACATCTCATGAGAAATCATTTCATAGGTTTGGAGCATCAACTAAAAAGGCTTTCAACCTAAACTGACTGCCTCATCCACTGAACTGATATTAATTCTAACAAAACCTAACTACAATGCAAATCCTAAACAGTGACAGAGGATCAAATGAAGGGCCCCTAAGTGATTAGTTTTAGAAAAGTCCCTACAGCTGGAGAGTCCATTTCTGAAAATCCAAGAGTGGTTGCAAGTGGACAGAATTTACTCCTTTGACCCTGACTGCCCTTGTCCACTGTAATAAGGCAATCTGCTGAAACCTCTTATTTGTCCTGACTAGACTGAAAGCTCTATGATGCCTGCAGGGACTGTCTCTTCTGAGTATCTGACCAGCACTGTAATGCTATAGAAATGAGACATGGTAGAGTCCTAGTGTTGCACAGTGTGGGCGGGATTTGGATACTCTTGGAATGATCAGGCAGACTTTGCAATAAACCTCGGGACGTCTGTTCTTCACATTTCTGGCACTTAACTCCCCTTCTGGAAATACCCAGCATTGTTTTTAACCTCCGAGAATGGGCTCAGGATATCCCCTGGGGATGGATAAAAACCAGTACAAGCTTCTGACACCCCTCAGTCAACAAAAGGAAAGAGAAGGGCTAGCTGTAGGAATGAGGAAGGGATCTGCACTGCTTCTCTTCACCATCACCCTGGGATGCCAGGGTAAGTCTCCTCTCTGCTTTTTCCCGGGTTTCGCTGTAGCATTTGATGCTTTTGTGGGACATACAGTAATGCTTCTTTTAATCAGTATGATTCAACTTTCTTTAACAGACATTAATCCAAAGCCACAGAAACTCAATTACACACTAACACATCTAGCCATATACACTGAGACATTCATACAGATAACACTTACACACAGACACAGTCACATATACATAGAAATGCAAAGCAATTGGTAGACTGAGAACTAGATCCTACACAGAGAGACACATGAGGTGGACAGACATATAATATTCAGCTATACCCCCTTTTTTTAAAAACCTTATTAAAAAACAATAGACCGATTGTAGTACATTTATTTCTTTGTTTTTTATTATTATAAAATTGACATGTTTTACATTAAATTTAATTTGCTTTATTTAGACTCCTGACGCAGGCCGGTTGGACCGAAACACAGCTGTGTCGAGTCATATTACCTTAATAAATTCACATTTTTTATCTTACTTGTGTCGTCTTTTTCTCATTTTTTATTTTTGTTATTTCCCTTTTTTTTGTTTTCCACTTTTCTGCATATTTTTGCATTTCTTTTTCTTGATTTCCTCGTTTCCCGTTTTATATATATTTTTTTGTTGTTCTTCATTTTTTTTGCCTTTTTTCACCCCCTTTTTTTCATCCTTTTGATTATTTGTGTCATCTTCGCTGTTTTTGATCATGGACAGACATACACAACATCAGATACAACAAACACAGAAGGATAAAGAAAAGCCACTGTTTTCCAGCTGACAATGTCGGTCACTTTAGTTTCTATTCATATCCTCTGACCCCTCTCCTCACTCCTTTACCACCTCCTTGCCCAGTACCTTCTCTTCATCTGTATTCCCTTCACTCTCTTTCCTTACTCCATATCTTGCCCTCCTTTCTGTGCTCCCTTCTCAGACTTATACCCTAATTCACTCCTGTTCCTTCTCCTCGTCCTTGGACAGTTGCTCACCTCTGTGCTTTCTAGTCCTACATCTTCTCCCTCACTCATTACCATTTCCTCATCTCTGTGCCCCTTTCACTGCATGCTGCCTCCTGATCCTTAGCCCCTATCCTTTCTTCTCTATTATTCCTTTTTAGACTTTTTGTATATGCTTGATTAGCAGTTCTGTGATCTAAACAAATCAGAGCAACTATTGCTGAATCTTTTGCTTTTTAAAGATGTTTTAAATTTTCTGTCCATTTAGAAAATGAAAGAATGCCTAATGGGGAGCTCATGGCAATCTGTCACCTCATTTCAATAGAAAAACCAGCAAACATATTCCCTGAAATTTGGGATTGAATGCTTAGATGACTGGGAAGGTTGATTAGTCAAATATACTAGTTTAAAATAGACAGCATTGATCCTGGGCTTCCTTCCTCTTGATTGGGATTTGCATCTTCTGACTGGTATTTGCACCCACTACATAGGTTTAATCTGCACGTTTCTATTCTTGTGTTTATGTTCACTGAATTAGCCCATAGTATCTATTACAAATTACTACTACTACTAATCATTTCTATAGCCCTACTAGACGTATGCAGCACTGTACACATTATACACAGGTACTTTCTATGTCCTTAGGGGGCTCACAATCTAAGTTTTTTTGGACCTGGGGCAATGGAGGGTTAAGTGACTTGCCCAAGGTCACAAGAAGCTGCAGTGGAAATTGAACCCTGGTTGCCAGGATCAAAGCCCACTGCACTAACCATTAGGCTACTCCTCATCATGTGAAATGTGCAATTAACAAACATTACTCCCCGCTACTGTAACCCCAGGAAGAGTACACAGATATTACTTATTTGGCAAGAAATGAGCTATAGCATGAAAAAGATTTTGTAAATGTAATTCCTAGCATCTCTTTCCCTCTACTCTCGTCTCTCTGCTGTTTCTCATTCCTGTACCAAGATCCAGAGACTATATTTGTGTTGAGATGTGGTGTTCGAACATCGATGAGCAACTTAATGATTTTCCACTCTCCCTAGGGTTGGCTGCTGCAAGAGAGTCCTTGCTCACAATAATGCCTAGCAAGCCCCTGGTTCAGCTGGGGAGCTCTATCCACTTGAACTGCTCCATTACCTGTTCCAGTGGAAAAGTTCTTTGGAAGGGTTTGGACACCAACCTTGGGAGTACATTCTCCATCAGTCAATACAGTGTGCTGTCCATCCCGAAAGCTACTGTTTTCCACGAGGGCACCAAGATCTGTATAGGGCAGTGCCAACGTCACAGCACACTGAGTACCATCTATCTACAGGTGTACTGTAAGTATGTTATGCCCTACTTGAGGGGAAAGAGGGAAGGGAGTAGGCCCAGCTCCAATGCTTCGTAAGATCAGCAAGTACTCCCTTTTTTGTAATAACTATACTGCAGCTAGTCTCAGTGGTGCTGATGGACTATAAATATTATTTAAAGCACAACTGAACATACACTGTACTGTACAGGGTTCAGGTTCAGTATGTCCATGACTGAGTTTGGATGAAATAATCATACTGCTGCTAGTCTCAGAAGTGCTGATGGACAGTAAATATTATTATTTAAAGCACTACTGAACATACATTGTACTGTACAGGGTCCAGGTTCAACATGTCCCTGCCCTAAAGAATTACAATCCAAGTGGGTATCTGAGGCGATGGGAAATAAAGTGACATGCCCAAGATCACAACATGCATCAGTGGGGATTTGAACCCTTGCTGCCCTGCTTCTCCACCCATTCTCTAACCACTAGGCCACTGTTAAATACGTGGAACTTGTTAATACCAATACATTGTGTAGCACAGTCCTAAAAATGATAAACCAGTTACAAGGTCTCTTCCCAAAGAACTTATGGTTTAGGTTTATGCTTCTTGCTGGATGATAGAGGTGGGAATGGAATCTGGGTTCACAGGTCTCACTGGTGGCAGCCCTTAGTAACAATGTAGATTTTTTTGTAGCTTTTCCTGACGAAGTTGAGTTGGTCTTCCATCCAGAGGGCAGTTTGGTGCAACAGCCTTTCCTCAGTTGTGCTGTCAGCCAAGTGTATCCACCCTCTGCCCTGACCCTGAGCTGGTATCAAGGAGATGAGAAGCTACAGGTGACCACGCTGAAGGAGACTGAGGATGAAGAGGAAGACCTATATAAATATGAGACCCGTCTGGAGCTGCCCCCTGGAATGCCAATGGAAGGCACGATGTACAGATGTGAGGCACATCTGAACTTAGGGCAGACTGTTCTTTACAGAAACAAGACCCTGACTTTCAGAAAAGAGCGTGAGTTCTGTTGCGGGGGGGAGGGAAGGGAAATGAAAGGAAAAAAGGGGGATGCTGCTGTCCTGCTGAAATTAATTGTTAGGATTTTCATTGCATCTTCAGGAACCTTTCTAATGACATAATGCGTTTGGAATTAACCTCTTGAAACTTGCACCTCCTCTGCTACAATCTTTCTTATCTTGAACGTTTCTGTAAAATCTAAATCAGGGGCCAATGCATGAAGTCACTCTTTTAGAGACACACCCTAATGGCAGAGCATACAACTTATAATGTGAGCGTCCTGCAAAAGCTTACCACCTAGATGCAGTAATCCAGGGGTTCTTAACCAGTAGTATTCACACCCCCGAAGAGTGCAGGAAGAGGTCAAATGAGAAGGGTCTTGAAAGCTGCGGCAATTTTTTGAAACTTTCTAGACAGAGTGAAGGCAGTTATAAGGACAGTCATTGGTAGAACTGTGTCTTACGTAATTTTAGCAACATATAAGCAGTTGGCACTATTAACAGCTAACAGTGAAATATGCAGCTGTCAGTAGTCACTAGTAGCACAGCAAGTGCCAGCAGAGAGACCTGAATGGTCCGTCCAGTCTGCAGTCACATTCATTAACATTTCAAGATTTCAATCAGCAATGAACATGATATTATATACTTGATCATGGTCTTTCTTTGGTGGTTCTAGGCCATAGACCATAGAAGTCTGCCCTGCTCTGTCCTTATGTTCCAACTACTGGAGTTGCTGTCAAAGCTCACTCCAGCCTATCCAAATTTGCCTTGTTTGCAGGACAAAGATCGTAAAACTATGTCCATCACTGACCTCAGTTCCAAACCACTGGAATTTCGGTCTAAGCTCTCTCCAGCCCATCCTAAACCAGATGGCCATATGCAGGACTCAGACCATATAAGGCAGCCCAGCACAGGCCTTAGTTGTTTAGGAAAGGAGTGCGAGGGTTTCACAGATCAGTTAAAGGGGTGTAGCAACCAAAAAAGGTTAAGAACACCTGTAGTAATCAGTAAGCATGCAAATTACCGTCACATTAAAAAGTGTGCATGGTAAGAAAGAAAAAAAAAAAAACAGTGCACACACTGGCAGTAATCTGCAGCTCATTGCTACAGTCTCCCTTTGTGTTAGTGCATGAGCAGTGATTTACTCAGGCACTGACAGGAAAGGGGACATTAAAACAAAAAGCCACAGGGGCTTCATTCTCCACCACCACATTACCAAAAGCCCTGGTAGTCTAGCATCCTCCCTCCCAACTCGACCCTCACCCGGACAAATAAATCCCTGGTAGCTTATTGTACCCCTTCCCCCTGGACTCTTCCCACCTACCTCAAAAACCTAATCTAATATCAGCACTTACAGATCACTTTTTCCAAAAATATGAGCCCCGAGTGGTTTACAAATTAAAAAAAAAGAAAACAATAATGAGAGTTTAACAGTTAACACTTAGCCACGAGTTTCTGAAATAAGAAAGTTTTTAAATGATTACGAAAAGCTAAATAAGAGGAAAGTCGAAAGGCAGGGGTGATGCCCACTCAATTCCTGCCTCCTCTGCCATCGTCATTCCAAATGCTGGTGATTGACCTGTAGCAGTGCGTTCCCATGCACCCCCCTAAGGGTCAGTCTACCAAATAAGGCAGTAGGAATTGCCTTATTCAGTAGGCTGACGCCTAGTGGTTCATGCCACTTTATTTTGTGTGTGAAACATTTCTCTGTATTGTGCAGCCATAAAAATACTTGCAGATGTCTTACCAACCACACATTTCCACCTTCAATAGCTTTCTGTATAAACCCCCCACTTACTTCCTTTTCTATCTGCATTTAATGTGTTACCTGGAAAGACCGTATTAAGGTAACAAATGCCTTTTTCAACTGTGTCTCAGAGAAATAGGAAAAAAAAGTGACCTCTTAGGGTCATAATCTGTGACTGAAGGACAGGAAAGATAAAATGAGTATCCATATTACTCTTAAATAAAGGGGCAGTAGTAGAGAGGAGCCTTGAGCTTACATATCAGGACCAGGCCTGTGCAACCAGGGCAAATGCTTTAGGCCCAAAGGAGATGGAGACATAACCTGATGGTGGGCTTTGGGGTCCTAGTCCTCTGCTCTAAATTAAGTTTAAAACCCTTGCTAACAATGGATATTCACTTGTCTAATAACATATAAAATATTCTGTCTCCTTCACAAGTTTCATCTAAGCCCTGCACTGCTAAGCATTTTGGGGAAGGAGCCGGGAGCTCAGGCTTCAGTCTGTAGCTCCACTTTGGGAAGGTCTAAGAAAAGAAATGAGAAACATTGTGAAGGCAGAAAATTTATGTTTGCACAGAGCTGTGGAACCTGTTACTAAAATGTGCTTTTATTTTACAGTTGGTTACAATTACAACTCCACAATAGCAGCTGACATTGCTAAAACAAACCTTGAAACTGCCACAGCCAAGCACATCACTGCTGAAGGGAACTCCACAACTGAATCGGTTACTACCGAAGGGAATTCCACAACTGAATTGGCTAC
Source organism: Microcaecilia unicolor (assembly GCF_901765095.1). Lineage (NCBI taxonomy): Eukaryota > Metazoa > Chordata > Amphibia > Gymnophiona > Siphonopidae > Microcaecilia > Microcaecilia unicolor. Next base: position 71,457,521 of record NC_044041.1, on the reverse strand, counting down.
TGCTGAAGAAAACTCCACAACCAAACTGGTTACTGCTGAAGAGAACTCCACAACCGAATCTATCGCTGCCAAAATAAACTCCACAATCAAATCTGTTGCTGCCGCTGAAGAAAGCTCCACAACTGAATCAGTTACTGCTGAAGGGAACTCGGCAACTGAATCGGTTACCGTCGAAGAAAACTCCACAACCAAATTGTTTACTGCTGAAGAGAACTCCACAACTCAATCTATTACTGCTGAAATAAACTCCATAACTAAATCTGTTGCTGCTGCCGAAAGGAACTCCACAACTGAATCGCTTACAGCCGAAGGGAACTTGGCAACTGAATCGGTTACTGCCAAAGGGAACTCCACAACTGAATCAATTACTAGAGCTGAGCCCATTACTACCAAAGGGAGCCTCACAACTGAGTCTGTTCCTGCTGACTCTATTCCAACAAAAATAATTCCAAAAAGTAAGTTTATTCTACTGATAAGAGTTCATGGAAATGCTGCTCCTTGTAATCCTGCCCTCTCCTTATGACTTAGGGCCCTTCTATCCTGCTGTGCATTCATTAACAAGGAATATGGATGGACTCCAGTGGGAGTCGAGTGGAAGAAAAACAAAGAAAATAGACCACCAGTATAGCAGAGGAAAGTTTATTGAGAAACAATAACCCGACGAAGCCACGTTTCAGCAGATGCCTGCATCAGGGCTGTAAATTTTTAAAATAGATATAAAAAATAACATTATATCAATAAATAAATAATTATAGAAATAAAAAATAATGAATCATATATATACATGGCCACATTGGATTATCAATGTCCAATAAACTTTCCTCTGCCACACTGGTGGTCTACTGGCTTTGTTTTTCTTCCATCTTAATGACTGATTGGTTCCTTTTTGAACTGTCCTTTGGACTGCAGACTCCAGTAGGAGACCTGCATCTAATCTAAGAAAATTACCAATAGTTCCTTTCCTTCCTAACTCACACTCTGTCACTTACATTTCTCCAGTATCACTAGAGATAGTGACAGTATTGTACAAATCATACACAGAAGACAAAATTCCCATGCTTATGTGTTTAGGCAGCTGTTTTATAAGCACTGTGTTATTACTTAAATTGATATAGAAACAATGGGCATATTTTCTTGATAGGTCACAGCTATTTCTGCTAACTGTAAGCATATTGTCTCAATATTAAGGCACATATGCTACTGGCGGCTGGTGCTCGTTACTAACCCCCCTGTTTACTAAGCCGCACAGCAATGCAGACACAGCCTATTCAAAGTGAATGGGCTGGGTCGGCATTTGCGCACGGCAGCAGCTAGCGTAGTTTAGTAAACAGTGGGGTAAATGTAAATACACTGTCACAATGTAAGCTACACATACACAACAACTGATGCTATTGTTCAGTGTTAATTGGTTACTGGTCACTTTGTTAGAAACATAGAAACATGATGACAGGTCAGGGCTAAATGGCCCATCCAGTATGCCCTTCCTCTGTAACAGTGGCGTAGGAAGGGCGGAGCGGTGGAGGTGGTCTGCCCCGGGTGCACGCTGCTGGAGGGTGCAGAAAGCAGCTGCGCGCCTGTCGGCTCCGCTGATTCCCTGCTCCCTCTGCCCCGGAACAGGTTACTTCCTGTTCCGGGGCAGAGGGAGCAGGGAAGCCAGTGGAGCTGACAGGCGCGCGGGCTGCTCTCTGCACCCTCCAGCAGCCAAGAATGCACCCAGGAGGGGGGCTTGATGCGCCGGGGAGGGGGGGTGTCATTGCACCGGGGGGGGGGGGGGGATGCGCAGCGGCAATCCGCCCCGGGTGGCAGCCAACCTAGGATCGCCACTGCTCAGTAACCACTAATTCCTCCTTTTCCTAAGAGATACCACATGCCTGTCCCACTCTTTCTTAAATTCTGACACAGTCCTTGACTCCACGACCTCCACTGGGAGGCCATTCCACCCATCCACCACCCTTTCCATGAAAGAGTATTTTCTTAGATTCCTCCTAAGCCTATTTCCTCTTAACTTCATCATATGCCCTCTCATTCCAGAGTTTTCCTTCATTTGAAAAAGGCTCACCTCCTGTACATTAACGCCACTGGGGTATCTAAATGTCTCTATCATATCCCCTCTCTTCCAGTGTCTACATGTTGAGGTTCATAAGCCTGTCCCTATATGTTTTATGACAGAGACCGCTGACCAATTTTGTAGTCACCCTCTAGACTGACTCCATCCTGTTTATATCTTTCTGTAGGTGTGGTCTCCAGAATTGTACACAGTACTCTTAATGGGGCCCCACCAGAGACTTATACAAGGGCACCATCACCTCTTTTTTCCTTATGGTCATCTCTCCTTATGCACCCAAGCATCTTTCTGGCTTTGACTGTCACCTTTTCTACCTGTTTGGCCACCTTAAAATCATCAGACACAATCACCCCCAAGTCCCACTCTTTTTTTGGACAGAGAAGCACTTCACCCCCTATATTATACCATTCCCTTGGATTTTTGTAACCCAAGTGCATGACCCTGCATGTCTTAGCATTAAATCTTAGCTGCCAATTATTGGACCATTCTTCAAGCTTCACTAGATCCTTCCTCATGGCATCCACACCCTCCAGGGTGTACACCCTATTACAGAGTTTGGTTTCATCCGCAAAGAGACAAACCTTACCAGATAGTCCTTCTGCAATATCACTCACAAAGATGTTAAAAAGAGCCGGCCCGAGGACCAATCCCTGAGATACATCACTGATAACTTTTCCTCAGAGCAAACTTCATTTACCACTACCCTCTGTCTCCTTCCATTTAACCAGTTTTTAACCCATTCAGTCACTTTAGGTCCCCATACCGAGGGCACTCAGTTTATTTATCAGTCGCCTATACAGAACAATATCAAAGGTTATGCTAAAATCCAAGTATACCACATTTAACGCTCCTCCCACGTCAGTTTGGTCACCCAGTCAAAGAAATCAATCAGATTTGTCTGACATGACCTGCCTCTAGTGAAACCATGGTACCTCTGGTCCTGCAGTCCATTCGATTTGAGAAACCTTTAGAAGCATTTCCATTAGTTTACTCACCACTGAGGTCAGACTGACAGGTCTGTAATTCCCAACCTCCTCCTTACTTCGACCATTCTTCAGTCCTCCGGGATCACTCCAGACTCTAAGGAAGCATTGAAGAGCTCAGACAGCAGAGCCACCAGAACTTCTCTGAGTTCCTTGAGTACCCTCTGATGTATCCCATCAAGCCCCAACGCTTTTGTCTACTTTTAGTTTAGCTAGCTCCTCACAGACACAGTCTTCTGAGAATTGGTACTAGTCTACCATATATCCATCCCCATTAGCATTTGTTTTCTTCAGTCCTACCCCCGGCTTTTCATCCGTGAACACAGAACAGAAATCATTGTTAAGCAGTTCAGCTGTATCCTTGTCAGCTTCTACATATTCCTCCCCCTCAGCTTTGAGCCTCACATGCTATTATGGCACTTCCTCCTGTCACTTTCATATCTGAAAAATGTCTTGTCCCCCAATTTTACTGTACCATTTTTTCTTCCATTTGCCTCTGTTTTCCTGACAGCTTTTCAGCTTCTCTTAGCTTTTCCGGGTATTTTTGCCTGTCTTTCTCTTTCTGAGTCATCTTGTAACATATGAAGGCTAAACTTCTTTCCCTTATCTTTTTCAGCTACTACATTTGAGAATCAGAACAGCCTTCTTCTCCTCTTAATTTTATGTAATTTTCTAACATAAAGGTTTGTCACCTTTAAAATAGCTCCTTTCAGTTTTGCCCACTGCTGTTCTACTTCCTTCAGCTGTTCCCATCCAACTAACTCTTCTGTGAGAAATTCCCCCATCTTGGCAAAGTTAGTTATTTTGCCATCTAGGACCTTCAATTTTGAATAGGCCCTCTCCTCCTGTGCCTTAATATTGAACCACACCATTCGGTGATCACAAGATGCAAACTGATCTCCCACTGTAACATCAGAAACATTTTCCCCATTTGTGAGCACCAGGTCTACAGTAGCTCCATCCTGTGTTGGTTCAATTACCCCCTGCTGGAATAATTCTTCCTGTCGAGAATCCAAGATCCCTTTGCTTCTAGACCCCACAGCAGGGACACTCCAATCAAGGCCTGGCATATTAAAATCAACTATCAATAGTGCTTCCCCTTTCCTAGCTATCTTGTGAATGTCTTAAATTAAGTCTCTGTCCATTTCTTCTGACCATGAAGGTGACCTGTATATTACACTAATGTAAATACATTTTCTTTTCCCTCTTACCAGTTTAAGCCACAGTGCATCTTCCTTACCCCATTTGTCCTGCAATTCTGTCACTTGAATATTATTCTTAACATACAATGCCACTCCTCCACCCTTTTTTCCTACCCTGTCCTTTCCTGAATAGTTTATAGCCAGGTATAACTATATCCCAGTCATGAACCATGTCTCCATGACCACCAATAAATCCAAGTTGGCTTCTATCATTGTAGCGTCTAGATCTAGAAATGTGTTTCTCATACTAGGGGCATTGGTATACAAGGCTCTCCAGATGTTACTCATTGTTATATGTAAACACACTGTTACAATGTAAGTTCACAAGTTGTTACTGCTAACATGCTTTGGAAAATGTGAGCTATAAGAAGGAATAAATGAAATGAAATGAAGAATATGGTAAACACTGGTATTGTTGGTTCACTGTAGGGAATATTGAGGAAATACCCATACTGGAACCATCCTTTATAGATGATGATGCTGCAGAGGAACTGAAACAAATCATTGTGAATCTGAAAGAGGTGCTAGAACAAACTAACAAACAAATCACTGAGACTTGATGGATGCCCAGCATTCTAAAAATGTGTAAAATCATGAGTAGTAGAGGAATGGTTATTTACCCTTTCAAATAGTATTAGGGTTAGGGGATGCTCCATGAAACAAACTAGCTGCTGATTTAAAACAAATTTAAGAAAGTATTTGTTTTAGGCAATACACAATTAAGTTGTGGAATCTGTTGCCACAGGATATGGTTAAGGTTAATGGCATAAGGGGATTTAAAAACCATTTTGAAAAGTTCTACAGTTCCAACAACTGTGATCCAAACAGATGTGGGGAGTCATCTCTTCTGACAGTGAGCCAGGCAGAATATCTCCCCATTAGGATCCGTGGGTACTTTGTTCTGTTTTCTGAACAATGAGCCTGATTTTCAGTGGCACTTCCGAATATCTGTGCTTTGAAAATGAGCACCTATATGTCTAAGCAGTGATCACATCATTGCTTCTGTGCATAAATGAGGCGTGCATTTTTTTTGGCCTAACTTATGCACATAGGGATAGAATCTATATATGGCACCTGAAAATTCCACGTGGAAAAAAAGTGCACCTAAATTTTATAGAATAGGCTTAAATTTCCTCGCAGTATATAGAAGAACGCCGAATGCCTCGCCCCACGACCAAATGTAGTTGCAGCCATTTACACCATGTTTTATTTGGCGAAAATCCCAACACCTAAATGAGGAGCAGAGCGGGTGAATTCTATAAAACACACATAGATTTTAGAAATGGCCATGCCCCCTTTTCAACTATGCGACTTAGAATTTAGCGCACCACATTACAGAATACACTTAGCAAGTTGTGGGCGTAAATCTTAATTAATAGCGATTAGTGCTAATAATTGCTTAACATCCAGTAGCACTGATTGGCTAGTTAACCAATTGAGTTACGTGCACTGTTATAGAATATACTTTGATTTCCACACAGAAATTAAGGCGTCATATATAGAATCCTGGGGATAATCTCCTGCCCTTCCTTGGCCTGCCCCAAACCCCACCTTCCGGTTTACACAGATGCTTTATGAGTAGGGCCCATGGTGACATGCTCTACACATAAAATTATACATAGAATCAGGGCAAATACTAAAGAAAAAACAACAACAATAACCAAATCTGTTTGTGGTCAGCACTGGCACTAACTGCTTAAGTATTTTTGCCAATGCGAAACTTCTTGACTGCTGTTTTCCCAATACTAGGGTTCAACACGGTGTACATTAATAAAGAATAAGATGAAATATAATGAAAACAATCTAACAAGACACAACAATCAACAGTGTCAATAAAAGAAATTAAGCCTAAACAAATAAGAACGTTTTCAGCATCTTATGAATAATCTGAAACAGAAAAAAAAATGCCTTAAACAGTATAAATTCGGCCAATGGAAGCCAGTGGAACTTTAATCTATATTCTGTAACACTAGTTCACTTATTTACTCTAAAAATGGACCTTAGAGCAGTGTTCTGTATGAGTTAAAGTTTTTTAAGATATTAGGAATTTAACCCTAAAGAGAGTATGTTATAGTAGTCCAGATGAGGTAATATCATCTGGACTACAAGTGAGGAAGCTTCTTGAGTAAAAAATGACTGAATTAATCATAACTGTCTCATTCTGAACAATGTTTTCTTCCACAAGTGATTAACTCGAGCACGATAATGAGGAGTCAAGCATAATCCCTAACACATGTGATTCAGTTTCCACATTAAATACTCTGTCATCTGCTAATTTCAAAGAGGAAGGTACTGTTATGTTAGGTCTTTTAAACCACAAGATTTTTGTCTTATCTGGGTTCAATTTTAATTTGTTGGAGCAAGCCTAGCTCTGAATCCTATTAATCCCAGATAGCACAATGTCAGGCAAATCCACAGTGTTAGAGGGTACTGGTAAAAGAAGTAAAACATTATCCGCATAGGATAACAATAGTTCACCAGTATTCAAACAAATGCTTCCTAAGGAAGACATGAAAAAATTAGACAGTACCAGAGACAAAGCCGAATATTAGGTCCAATATTTTTTTTGGAAAAATGGAATACATGAATAAACAAATGTATACTTCCAAGCAAATCAGACTGAACAGTGTTGGAGATAAGATGCCGGGCTCGATGGACCCCTGGTCTGACCCAGCCTGGCACTTTGGCTCCTATGCACAAATAGGGAGACAAGTGACCAGCTTTCCTTTTGAATTATGTGATTGTCTTTCTACCTTTTATTTATCCAGTCTAATGTATTTATTTACAAAAATAATTTAATAAAAGAACAATGTTATTCTCATCTATATATTTTACTCAATATTTAACTATTTGGCGATTCAAAATTTTACTGACTGCCTGATCTCTTTCTTGTGTGTTTGCATCAGATACAGAGTCAATCATGATCTGGGCAGTTGTGTCTACCATAGCACTGACATCTGCAGTCATCTTTCTTGAGCTATGGAGGCGGTTGGGACCTAAGGGGAAGAAGACACAATCCTTTAAGGTGACAAAGCCCTAACAGACATGAAGACCACTTCTCATTCTTCCACACTCAGTCCTCCCTCTGTTAAATCTCAAGAAAACTGATGAGACCAAGCTTAAATACTTGGAAGGCAGCAATAAGTAAATTAATAAGAAATATGCATTTGGCATCTTCCAAGGGAAAAAGAGGGTCCAAAAGAACAAGGCTTGCCACACTTATAGTACCTACTCAGCAAAATCTCATGGCTCCAAATCTCTCAAGGGATATCGCCCAATAAAGAGACCCAGTTGATGAAGGCTGTGAGTGAGTGAGTGACTGACTGCTGATGCATGTGAATCCTAATCTGTGCAGGTGCAGAGACTCCCAAAATTTCGGCAACACCCCTCTTTTCTCTAGAGACATGAGACTTTTTCAATTTACAACAGTAGAGAGCCCAGAACCTCTCATCCAAGGGTTGTCAAAGCTCTGTGGGAGATTTTTTTTAGGAATTTTGCTGGATTTCTGCTACTTTTGCTAGAGTCTGAACAATTAAATATACTCACAGGTACTAATTAAGGTGGACACCCCAGAAAAATGCAGAAAGTTGGAAATGCTACTGCCAGCTCTGCCATCAAACTGCAGGACACTTGGAATGTATACAAGAGAGCGGACTGCACCTAGAGTAAAACAGTTTGGGGCCAAAAGGTTTCTGTCTGCAGGAGACACCGAACCTCTCTCTTATCTGCTCAGAACTACTACTGCACTTACTCTCAGGATTTTGGCACACAGAGCTAGGATCAGGTGTTATAACTTCTTAAGGTCATGGCGCATGGGGAGCGAGACAGCTGTGGTAACTCCTGGGGCTGTCTTCACCTCCCTAGAGGAAGTCAGGACTACAGAATGACACGGGAACCCACGGGAACGGGGATGGGAACAGAGCCTCAGAGGACGGGGCAGGGACATATCCCACGGGGATGGGGACAAGCTTTGTCCCCGTGTCATTCTCTACTTTGAAGCCTGTTATTTATGTTTGAGTGATGCAGATGACAATATTTTGATTTTTTGGAAAATCAAGCAAACATGCTGCCCACTACTAGAAAAATTTGCATGGAGGATCCTGTACATTCCTTCTACCAGCACATCTTCTAAGAAGACATATTCTATTGCAGGAAGGACTATGGAAGACAGGACAGCTAGACTGAATCCTGAGATTTTTAAATCTTTGGATAAATCATTAACAATCTCAGGATTCAGTCTAGCTCTCCTGTTTTCCACGATCCTTCCTGCAATAGAAGATGTCTACTCAGATGTGCTGATAGAAGAAATAGTTGTGGCCAGCATGTTTTTCCAAAAAATCAAAATATTGTCGTCTGCATCACTCAAACATAACTAACAGTCCAGTTCACTAACAGGCTTCAAAGTAGAGAATGACACGGGGACAAAGTTTGTCCCATCCCATGAGATTTGTCCTCACCCTGTCCCCTCAGGTTCTGTCCTCATCTGCAGAAGCCAACATCAACAATTATAACAGTGCTTCATAGGACATATTTCTCCCCTACTAGGGCACACAGAATGGGTTGTATTTTGTACCCCTGGACATTTCAACAGGGTGGATTAGGATTCCTTGGGGTAGTACAAGTCAGCTATTGTTGGGGTTGGAAGGTTAAAGGATAGGGATGGGGTTGTTATTATTGTTTTCTATTTGTAATTTATAAACAACAGTTGCACAGCATATTGTTCCTTTTTATACTTTAATAAAAAGATTTAAATATAAAATCATAAGTGTTCGAGGCTTCTGCAAATGAGGACAGAGCCCGCGCAGACGAGACAGGAACGGAGACAGAACCTGTGGAGATAGGGTAGGGACGGAGACAAAACCCACAGGGATGCGGCGGGGACAGGAACAAACTTTGTCCCTGTGTCATTCTCTAGTCAGGACTTTAGTAAAAAGCAAAATCTGTCAAGAGGCACTGGAAATATGGGGTAGTTTGTTTTCACATATGTCCCAAAAGACAGACTTTTTGCGACTATGAATATCACATGGAAGGTGTCTGTTCTCAGTGTCTTATTGTATATACTGATGTTCTGTCTGAATAAACATATTTTCCTTTTACCTCCTCCCCTCAGCCCTTTCCACCTTAATCTGCTGTATGTCTCTGTGTGAGAAACCCAAGAATCAAGTTGACAGGTAATGGAACCAGAAGTAAATACAGAGCTGTTGCTTATTTTTAGAACTGGCCCTTTTCTGCAAAGGGGATGGGGGTGGGACAGTATCTCCTTGAATTCTAATGCAAACAAGCAAGTCAATCTGACATGTTCAATTTACAAACTGTCACAACACCCAAAGATGAACTGAAACCTCAAGCCTGGCTCACTTAATCCTTCTAACCTCGAGTCAGCTGCTCATCCGAAATCATTTACCTCTGGTGATATCCTCATCTAGATGACTGAGGTTAGAAAAGACTATTCTGAACCCTACTGGCAGTCAGCAATCAAAGGTCCAGGGATACTGGCCAGGACCCATCCAAGATACCTTAAAAGCCCACTGTTAGAAATTGATGTCTTTATGTAAACAGTAAGAGCACCATACAAAATAAAAGAAAAATTCACATGATGATGTGTCCCAAAGTGCTGTTAATGTGTTTAGCACCATGTGAGTTTGTCATTGGTGCAGCCAGCTCACAGTAAATAGAGGAGGAGTTGAAGAATGTGTAGAATACACTTCCCTGACGCTTGGGACTTTTGCAAGCTGGTTTCCCCTGGCTTAGGGAAATTTAGTGCAGTCTCTGATTCAGGTTGGTTCCTGTTTAACCTCAGAATGAAGTCACCATGCCGGTCCTCACAAATATGTAGCAGGGAAGGGAAAGGGAAATGGGACTTGATATACCGCCTTTCTGTGGTATTTTGCAACCTCATTCAAAGCGGTTTACATATACATATACAGCTGCCAGACTCATATTTGGAAAAACCAAATATGAAAATGCAAAACCCCTAAGAGAGAAACTTCACTGGCTCCCACTCAAGGAACGAGTTGCATTCAAGATCTGCACGATTGTACACAAAATCATTCACGCAGATGCCCCAATCTACATGCTAATTGTGGACCTGCCTCCCAGAAATGCCATAAGATCATCCCGCAAATTTCTCAATCTGCACTTCCCCAGCTGTAAAGGATTAAAATACAAGCTGATACACGCCACCATCTTCTCTTACATGAGCACGCAATTTTGGAATGCATTACCTACAACCTTGAAAGCTATTGATGACATAACTAACTTCCGTAAATCTCTGAAGACACATCTATTCAACAAGGCCTACAAAGACAACCCATAGCCTTACAAAATTACCTCACCAACTCACCCAATTATTACAGTCCACCTTATATCTTGCCTAACACCTTCCTTCTCTCTTACCTCACCTAATCTTTGTACATTACTAATTGTATCTGATATCATGGAATGATTATGTCACAACCAAACTCTGTAAGCCACATTGAGCCTGCAAATAGGTGGGAAAATGTGGGATACAAATGCAATAAACAACAATATATACAGGTACTTATTTTGTACCTGGGACAATGGAGGGTTAAGTGACTTGCCCACAATCACAAGGAGCTGCAGTGGGAATCGAACCCTGTTCCCCAGGATCAAAGTCCGCTGCACTAACCACTAGGCTACTCCTCCACTCCGTAAACAAGTTGTATGTGATACCTTAATGGACTACTTTAGCTCACTTGTAATAGGCTTCCTAGAGTAATACCTCACCTAGTCTGCATGAAAGCACCTCACAAATGTACATGAAAGGAACACAGAGAAGTCAAAGCTCCATCTATCATAAGAAGAATCACAGTTCAAGCCATAAATCTCCACAAATTCCCAGTGGTGATGGAGATGAGAACTGTACCTGAATTCCAGAAAGCATGGGATGAGCACAGAGGGTCCATTAAGTCTTTATTTGCCATTTTTCCTGTTTCAACATCCATTCAGGTAAATTTCAGATGACCTACACCAGTCTGTAAATGTTTGCTTGTGGAGAAGTAGTATGCTGACAAGGCAGATCAAAACATATTTTTTGATGTTTTTCTTAGTAATTCAAGAAGGAAAACAAATAAAAAGATTACCCAGAAAGAAGGGGGGTAACGAAAACAGCAGGAGCAGCTCAGCCCTGGTAGACCACAAAGCAGGTTACACTGAGCTCTCCTATTGTGTCTGATCACTGTCCACAAATCCCTCCATGTCAGTGCTTGGCAGCCAAAACCTTATAAAGAAGGAAAGGCTGTTAATGTGCTGTTGAGATGAGCTGGAATTCATGTGACACAACCAGCCAAGGTACTTGAGGACCAACAGTTTTTTTCCCCCCAAATGATAGATGCTTCAGTTTCCCAGGCTCAAGCCTGAATGCAGCTCTGGTGATGTGCTCAAGAGCAAGCAATGTGAAACCAGACAACAGGACCTCTCTCGTTACAAGAGAAATCTTCCACAATTTCCAGCATCATCACAAAGGAAATTTGTAATAGCTGTTAGCAGGGGTGGCCCAAGGCGAGATGCCACCCGAGGCAGGGCTGAGATGCAACCCCCTCCCCCCATCGGGCCAAGTTGTGGCACCTCCCCATTTCCTTCCTCCACCCCATTCCCCGATTTTACCTTCTTTTTATGTTTTTTAAAAGCCGGCAGTGGCAGTCATTCCCATATATTGCCCTGCTGCTGGCACCGGCCTCTTCTCTACTGCAGCCGCCTCTGAGGAAACAGGAAGTTACAACAGAGAGGCGGCCGCAGTAAAAGGAAGAGGTGGGTGCCAGTGGCAAGGTAGCATACGGCAATCACTGCTGCTGCCAGCTTTTAAAAAACGTAAAAAGAAGGTAAAATTGGGGAATGGGGTGGAGGAAGGAAGGAGGGAGATGCCACTCCTAAAAAGAGTGCCATTCATGGTAGAAAATGGAAAACACACACACACTCAGAGCAAAGTGTGAAATCCTGTACTCTCCCAATACTGATCTGTCTGCTAAGGATATTCTCCTGGATTGCTCTTTCACAGACCCAACACTGTCCCCCTATTCCTCCAGGGAAACACCTCACTGTGGGGTCCTTTTACCAAGCTGCGGGAAAAAGGGCCCCGTGCTAGCGGCAGGGGCTGTATTTCCCGCACGCCAGGGCCCTTTTTACCGCAGCGGAGAAAAAAGCCCCCAGATACACATGGCCATGCGGTAAGAGAACTCTAACCACCACCCATTGAAGTGGCAATAAGGGCTCCCGTGCTAACTGGCGGTAACCGTGCAGTGCGCGGCGATGCCCGATTACCGCCGGGTTATTGCCATACAAGCCATTCCCAGGGGTTTTCTTTCTCCCTCAGAAATGGCGCGTGCTCGGTGTGGGACTACTGCCGGCGGCTGCGTTGGGCTGGTGGTAGTCCCGGAAGCGCGAGCAGTAAGCCCACATTGGTCTTACCGCCACTCTGTAAAAGGGCCCCTGTACCAGGAAACAAGTTCTTACTAGTACTCACATCAGACATGGTGAAAAGCCTTCAAATGCCGAAAAATCAAATACTAACTGTATTTTACAAGACCTCTACCTCGCACCCCCAGCCGCCTGCATTTACATGTCCTTTGCCTCCCACTTTCAGCCTCCTGTATTTGCAGGCCTGAACTAGGTGTGAACAAGCCGCTGATGTTTCAGCAGGTTGGACTTATGGTTGAAGGCCCTGGAGCAATCTTTGCAGCGGAACTGCCTCTCGTTCTGATGGGATCGCTTGTGCTGCTGGAAGGTGGAAAAATGGGTGAAGCTCTTCCCACACTCCTGGCACCTGAAGGGCTTTTCTCCTGTATGGATGCGTTGATGCTCTCTCAACGAAGCTTCCCACTTGAACCTTTTGTGACACTCTTTGCAAGGAAAGGGCTTCTCCTCTGTATGAATGCGCAGGTGCTTGATCAAGCAGGAACTGCGTTTGAAGCTTTTGCTACAAAAGTGACACTGAAAAGGAGAGTCATCTGAGTGCACTTTCTGATGCTTGGTGACATCACCAGCCAGCTTGAACCGCTTGTCACAGATCTTGCAGTGGTGAGGGCGTGTGTCAGAGTGCACAAGCCGGTGTTTGATGAGGTCTGCACAGCGAGTGAAGCTCTTGCCACAGCTCTCACATTCGTAGGGTTTCTCCCCTGTATGGACACGCTGGTGCTCACAGAAGCTGGACAAGTGTTTGAAGTCTTTCTTACAAATGTCACAATGGAAGATACCCAGATCAGGGGGTGGAGGTCGACTATACTGCTTTCCTTTCCAACCCACTTGTTTGCACCTCCTCTGTGTGGATATTTTGTGAGAACTAACACTGCTTTCCACAGAGCTGGCCATTACTGCATCTGAAAGAAAGAGTGGTTTAAGAAGCCAGAATTAGCACATTGTTAATGTGTTGTTATACAGCCACTGAACAAAACAGCGTAAAACAAATCTTGTGTTCATAAGGTCACTTCCTACAGGGCCTATCTCAACAAGAAATGTGGAGCGGTGAAAAAAATTCAGGATCAAAACTGAACCAAATAAAGAGGGCCCTGGCTTAACTCCAGTGGAATGCAACATAGCCAATCACAGTGTGGATAACATAGAGGCATATTTTCAAAGCACTTTGCCTTCCAAAGTTCTATAGGTTTCTATAGAACTTTGGAAGGCTAAGTGCTTTGAAAATGAGCCCCATAGTAACATAGTAGATGACGGCAGAAAAAGACCTGCACGGTCCATCTAGTCTGCCCAACAATTTAAACTCATATGTGCTACTTTATGTGTATACCTGACCTTGATTTGTTTCTGCCATTTTCAGGGCACAGACCATAGAAGTCTGCCCAGAACAAGGCCCACCCCCCCCCAACCACCAGCCCCACCTCCCCCATCTCGGCTAAGCTTCTGAGGATCCCTTCCTTCAGAACAGGATTCCTTTATGTTTATCCCACGCATTTTTGAATTCCGTTACCGGTATGTGGACTATTTGTGGCTCAAAAACAAAGGCAGGCAAATATCTTTCAACCAGGAAGATCAAAGGTCTGCAATGGACAATATATGATTATTTCAGAGCCATTGAAAGTGGGAAGGAGAAGCATCTTAATACTTCTCCAACATTAAGATGAATTAAAAGTAGGGTTCAGGGTATTGTTGTTATCATAAGGCTATTTTTAAAGCCTTCCATGCAGGCTAATTACTGTCTTTGTATATTTTATGGATGTTATTTTGTGATCTGTTTATATTCTGTTCTAAATTTCAAGAAATGAAATGAAAATGAATGAAATGTATCCAGGAAAACAGGCTGCCTGAAAATTGCACCCATCAATCAGGATAAAAAGCAAGCATAGGGTTTTCCATCACACCTACTTTTAGCTGGAATGCTAGGAGGCATTCCTGTGGGTCTATGTTTGGCAGGTTCTGAAAATAACACTCAGAAACTAAAACTTTAAATCTACAAGCATTAGTTGTCAAAACATTTAACTGCACTAATTGCAGGTGCAAGTCAGTGAGTACTCCATAACACTTTTCAAAGTGGAATGGAACAGCAGGCTAACATCCAGGGTTCAGATTCTACTTCTCTCACTAATTGTTCCTTTCTCCATAGACTAGAAGATCTTCTAGCCAAACAGGTTAAGTGGCGTCACGCTCTGAAAATTCTAGAATAACCTACTGAGAATGTCCCTAACTTCACTCCCCTAATGTCCTCACTACACATATTGCAATATCACGCCCCCTCCTCAGTTTCTTTTTGTCCGTGGTTGCGGAAAGACCCAAGTTGTGTTTCAAGTCCCTTCAGTTTTATTTTCTTCTTTACCATTAGGGAGTTTAATTTTGCAGCTCTCATTTTTGATATGTCTGTCAACAAGCCAGGTTTTTTTTTTATTTATATGAAGTCTTTATTGAAAAAAAAAGAACAATTGTCCAACAAAACATAACAGGAATGGACCTTATATGTTACATAAAATGTCATACCACATAGCATAAGCAACACACTAATCAGTACAGAACACACAAACCCCGCATTGCCAGCCCAGTAAGCCCAGACCCGTATACTGGCTTGCCACTGTACATGAACAAACAAAGCCTCCAACACTTCAATCTTTATAGAACTTTTACAATATAGAACACCCAACCCCCTAACCCACCTCTCCCCCCCTTACCCCCCCTCCCTATTTGGACTTGCACAACTAGTACTCATATCACTCTGCAGGTTTTGTAGTTATGAGAAAAGGATCAGTTATGAGAAAAGGATCCCAGGTTGAGTGCCACCTACTGAGTTGGTTACACCTCTCAGCTATTAACTTTGCCATCTCACAGACGTACCCCAGTTTCTTAAGCCACCGAGCTAATGGTGGGACTGCAGGGTGTTTCCAGCATGCCACTATGACAATTCTAGCCGCACATGTGGCATAACGTAAAAGGTGATATTGAGCGGGGGAGAATCCCACCACTTTTGCTGAGAAGAGAAAGACTGTGGGGTGCCACGGAACAGGGCTTCCCAGCCACACCTGCAATCTGCTGCGGACCGCTTTCCAGAAAGCCCTGATTTTCCTACAGTTCCACCAAACATGCCCCATAGAACCCTTAACCCCACAACCCCTCCAGCACAACCCCGACAACGCTGGGTAAATGCGCTGGAGGCGATCAGGTGACATATACCACCTAAATAGGACTTTAATGGCATTCTCCTTAAAAGGAACATGAGACGACACCTTCGCCGCATCCCTCTCAATCCTCTCCCATACCACCTCCTCCACCTCCATGCCCAACTCCCGCTGCCAACTCCTCCTATGAAGAGTGTATCGAGGTGCTTGCTGTATGATAACATTGTGGAGGCGTGATATCAGTCCACTGATCGTTTCCGTTCCCTCACAAAGGTGCTCTAGTACTGACTGTTCCCTAAGCATCACTTCCCGGACTGCCCATGTTTTAAGGAAATGATGCAATTGAAGGTAGGCATATTCATCAGTCTCCACTACTGAGAATTTATCTCGGGCTTCTGGGTATGACATAAGAGACTCCCCCTCAAACAGTTGTCCCCACGTTCGCAGCCCTCCCTCATACCACCTAGTAAACGTACCTCTCTCTGTTCCCGGGTAAAACAATGGGTTGTACGCAATAGGGGACAGGCGAGACAGTGTGCACCGATGATGTGGAAAAAGACTATCCCAGTTGGCTAGAGTAGTATATATAGAAGGACACAGGCCCTCCCCCAATGACCTGAGGGAGCTCGGAAGCCACATAATGGCCCCTAGGGACCTATCACCCACAGTAAATTGCTGTATATGCACCCAATGCCTATCGGGATGGCCCTGAAACCAGTCCACTGCCGCACGCGCCTGCACTGCCCGATAGTACCAATTCAGGTTAGGGACCCCGAGCCCTCCCCGATTCCTTGCCTGATATAAGAAGGCCCGCGCTAATCTCGGCCTCTTGCCTGCCCATATAAAGCGCACAATACGATCTTGTAGTGCAGCTAAGAACTTGCGGGGCATCTCGATTGGGAGGGCCTGAAATAAATACAGCAGGCGCGGCAGGACATTCATTTTAACTGCAGCTATACGACCGAACCAGGAAAGTTCCAAGTCTCCCCACCTTTCCATGTCCTCTGTAAGTGCCCAGGCCATTCCCTTATAGTTAGCTGAAAAAAGGTCTGAAAGCTTGGCCGTTATGTTCACCCCCAAATATCGAAGGCTCTTATTAGCCCACCGAAAAGCGTACAAGGACTTTAATTCTTCCACCGTTTCCATAGAGAGCGACACGTTTAAGGCTTCAGATTTCAACATATTCACTCGAAACCCTGATACTACCGAGTACTCCTCAATGTCCCGCAAGAGCACAGGAAATGTGGTCAAAGGCCGAGGGACAAAGAGCAGCACATCATCAGCAAATAAAGACAATTTATGCTCCCTCCCCGCTATCGTAATGTCAGTAATCCCCGGATTTGATCTGACTCTAGAGGCAAATGGTTCCATCACCATAGCGAACAACAGCGGAGAGAGGACACGCCTGCCTAGTACCTCTATGTAAGGTAAACAAATCAGAATTCCCCCCGTTCACTCTAATGCATGCTTTTGGTGAGCTATAGAATGCTTGAATCCACCCTCGGAACTGTGGCCCAATCCCAAATGTCTCCAGAACATTGTAAATGGCCAATGCACCCTATCAAAAGCCTTTTCGGCATCTAGACTAAGGAAACACAGAGGCCTTCTAAATCTTTTAGCCAAATATATAATATCTACAACTCGCCTTGTGTTATCCATTGCCTTTCTGTGTGGAACAAAGCCTACCTGATCTGGATGAATGATCATGGGAAGCAGAGGGACCAGTCTGTTAGCCAGAACCTTAGCTAATATTTTAATGTCTGCGTTTAATACCGATATGGGGCAATAAGAGCCACACTCTAAGGGCTCTTTATTTGGTTTTGGTAGCACAGCTATCCAGGCCTCAAGCATAGAAGGAGGTAAGGACTCCCCCTTCCCAATTTGATTGAACAAGTCTGCCAAAAGTGGAGCTAGTTCCGGGATAAATTTCTTATAAAATTCGTTAGGGAGCCCATCCAACCCTGGGGACTTACAAGATGGTAAATTCTGGATAGCCTTTTGGATTTCAATTGGAGTAACTGGCGCATCTAGAGTTGCTCGCTGTTGGTTTGTCAAGGATGCTAGCTCACTCTGCGCTAAATAGTCTGCGATGAATTCTGCAGAGGGATTAATCTCCTGATCATATAGCTCCTGGTAAAATTCATTAAAACGCCTTCGTATAGCCTCTGAGGTGTTAAGCATATCTCCCGCACCACCCCGGACCTGAGTTACTGCCTTCTCCACCTTCTGTTTTCGCAGCCGTATGGCCAAAAGACGGCCTGCCTTATTAGTGAATTCATAGGAACGAACTTTCGTTCTTCATTGGAGCTGGCATAGGTGCTCTGAATAGATAGAATCCAGCTGGATTCGCTGGCTGCGCAGCTCCTCCAGGACTTCCTGAGAGCCACACGCCTTGTGCCTTTCTTCTAGTTTCTGAATCCTATCCAAACATTGAGCCAATTGATGCCTACGGACCTTGGCTTGCTGACTGGCCAATTGCAGAAAGTAGCCTCTAGACACGGCCTTCATAGCGTCCCACACTGTACTGAGGGGAGGGCCCAACTCCATATTCAACTCCAAATACTCCTTTAACACTTTCCTACATCCCTCCACAACCTCCCTTTCTTGCAGCACATTTGCATTGAGCGTCCACCTCTTATCTTTATGATCTGTCTTAATATTGGGCAGTGTAACCCAGACCGGCGCATGGTCCGATAGTGTCACACTGCCAATACCTGCGCTCAGACCTCTTTCTACGAGGGCTACATCAAGAAAAATATAATCGATTCGTGAGTATGAGGCATGCACTGCAGAAAAGAATGTATAATCTCTCACATGTGCATGACCCAGCCTCCAAACATCGAGAGTTCCCAAGGAGTGAGCCAGAGAACCTAAAGCCAAAGAATCCTTGTTCCCTATGTGCTGAGCAGACCCAGATCTATCTAATTTCGTATCCATGACCCCATTGAAATCTCCCCCCAAAATGATGGACCCCTGGGCAAATGTAGCTAAAAGGTTCTTTACCTTGGTGTAGAAAGCTCCCTGGTGGTCATTTGGTGCATATATAGAGGCTATTGTTATGTCAACGTGATCTATAATGATATGTAAAAACAAGAAACGCCCACCTTGGTCCCTCTTGATTTTCACTATTTGGACTGATATCATCTTATGGAACAACACCGCCACACCGCACCTCTTAGAGCCATCTGCAGGGGAGGCAAAATAGGCCCTAGGGTAGTTAGGATGGGAGAGGAGTCTCTCATGCCGCCGGCGAAGGTGCGTCTCCTGCAACATTACTATATGAGGCTTCAGCTGCTGAAACTCCTTAAAGAGTTTTTGCCTTTTTTGAGGCACATTAAGTCCTTTTACATTATAGGATAAGACCTTTAAGTCCGTACTCATTTCAAGTGATCAAAACAAAAACAATACAAGCTAAGGTGAACACTACATACCAATCCATTACAAATGTCTGCAAACCCCTATTCCCCAAATGTGCAAGTCCCGCCCCTCCATCCCTACTCCCCGCCCCCTCCCCCCACCCTCCCCTAATCCTTCATCCCCCAACATCCAGCCACCACCCAGAGGGGGCTAACCCCCTAGATGGGAAACAGAGAAAGTACCCCACTGTGCTCCTGACAACCCAGCTCCCCCGCCCCCCTCCCCCAGCCATCTCCCCACTACCACCATTCCCTAAGTCCTTCTTCACACAGTCAGCCTAGGAATAGGTCAAAAACACTCCCCGTCTCCCCTCATGTTCCCGCATCCCCCCTATTATACCCTCCCTCCGTCTCTCAAGCATAACCCTCACATCCTATAGCATCTCCCCGTACAAATTCCCCCTCTCTTCCAAACAGTTTTACATGCAGAGAAAAACCTTCCTCTAACATAACATTCCAGGGATAACTGAAAACATAGCAATTCTTTAGTACTCTAAACTCGTTATCCCCGATTTACCACAAAGGTGTCCATTGTCCCAGTGATCTCCACAGAAGCACTGTACTCAAATTGCAGACCCCAACGAGACTGCTTCGCCCCGGTTCAGGTTCCCTCTGCCACTACTCCCTGCTTCGGGTTACTTCGCTTAGTAGACTCAGGGATCCGCTGCCATTTTTGGAACTTCACTTTAGTTGCAGGTGCCACCGCTCCCAGAGGTGCCTTTGAGGTCACTAATCCAGCCGCATGCAGGGACGCCCAGGCCTCGGCGAGTGAGCTAACTCTGTGCTTGGCTCCCTTAATTGTGAAGTTTACTGAGAAAGGGAAACCCCATCTATAGGTGATATGCTCTTTTATTAAAACATCCAGAGCCGGTTTCAGTTGACGCCTCTGTTGCAGGGTGAACTGTGAAAGATCTTGGAAAACAGTTATTTTAGCTCCCCCAAATTCCAGGTCCTGTTTCTTCCGGGCACAAGCAAGTATTTGCTCTTTAACTTCATACTTGTAGAAACGGACAATTACATCCCGCGGTCTGTTCTCCTGCCGCTGACCTAAGGCTCTGTGTGCCCTGTCCAGCTCTATTGCCACTGTTGCTGCCGCCTCGGTCCCCAGTAAGTTAGTGCAAAGAGTTTGCAAAATTTGGTTAACATCCTCCGTTTCACCACCTTCAGGAACTCCGCGAAATCGGAGATTGTTTCTCCTACCCCGATTTTCGAGGTCGTCCAATTTATAATTTAGCTCCCTCGTTTTTTGATCCAGCTCCTGTAAGTGCACCGCATGTGCATTCAGAGAGTCCGCATGCTCTTCCAGCCGCAGTTCCACGTCTTCCACTCGTCCCCCCAACTCCCGAAGGTCCGAGCTCAATACCTCCATCCGGTCCAGTATTTCTTCTTTAAATTTTTGAATGTCGCCCTGGATACCGAAGAGGAGCTTTCGAAGCTCGCCAGAGACGCCCTTTTTGGCGGGCGCCCTCCGTGATTCTGCTAACGATAGCGCCGAGTCAGAGTCTGATAGCAAGGCCTGCGCCATTGCCTCGTGGCGCTTCGGCGTCTTGCTAGGCCCTCCTCCTGCGGACTTCTCAGGGTCTTTATTTCGCCCCGTATGCGCTTTGCTCATGGCGATACAAGATAAGTAACCTCCAAGGATGCGTTGCAGGCTGTCCAGTATCGCTGATGGCTGCTAATTATTGCTTTTTGTAGCTGTGGGAAGCGGGAGCTATCGAGCTAAGCTGCCATTGCCAGCTGTGACGTCACTTCCTCTCCAACAAGCCAGGTTTTAAAAGCTGCACCTCACTGAATCAGAATCCTTCCCAGGTTCCATTTGAGTTACTTCAGCTCCTCACATGTTTTCTACAGCAGCACGAACCTATGAAAGGTGCATCAGACGCAACTGACCAATCACACAATACTACTGCTTTCAATCCATCAGCAGCTCCAATACTTTCTCGTCAGCAGCAAACCTCAAACAGTCAAAACTCTTGGTCAGTTTCTTCTTCATGTTCTAAAGATCTGAATAGGCTTACACCAACTCCTGTATCATCACTTATGTTCTCAGAGGCTTTCCCGTCCTCAGTCTCTAAGTCCTCAAAAGTTAGATCAGACTAAAACAACCTCTGTCAATCAATCTCCACGAAAGATACACAATTCTCTCTGGAAGAGGCTCCATATTCAAAATTTCTGGTCAAACTGGCTCAGACTTTCAATTTAACACTTCCTTCCCAAACCACTCAATCACATGAAAAGAGATCGGTCAATAAATATTTGAACACTGCAAAAGGAAAGTATTGCTTTGCCTGTTGCCCAAGTTCTGCAGGACCATCATAAAATGCTCTGGATGACCCCATATTCTACACAACCCACACAGCAAGCGTTAGAGAATAAATACAAGGTAGAAGATGTTCTTGGACAAGGCAAACAGCTTGCTCACGCATCCCTAGTAGTTAAGTCTGCAATGTGTAAGAACAAGATGCAAAACGTTTTTACTAATCATCCACCACCAAAAGATCTTAAGTGTATGGATGTTATGGCACAGAGATCTTTTCAGTCTGCAATGCTTTCTTCACGTATATCAGTGCACACTTTCCATTATGTGGAGTACCTTTACACAATAATGAATGATCTTGCAAAATTATAGGTTGTCATACCACAGGACAATACCCAGTTCCTCCATAATATTGAGACTAATCTGGGAGATTGCTTGAAGCAGATGATTCGAGCAGCCCATGACAACTATGATACTTCTATGAGAGGGGCAAGCTAATGCCACTGCCATGAGATGACTTACATGGTTGCAAGCATCCGCATTGGGAGAGGATGACTTTGAGAAGTTGTCAGATGCCTGTGTTCAGGAGACTCCATATTTGGAGACAAGTTGAAGGAGTTAATTGAGGAAATCCGAGAAGACTGAACTACATTAGATACGTTAAGAGAAGGATAAACATCAACTTGCTAAATTCAACTGTAAAAGACTTCCTTATTACTCGTCACATCCAAGGTTTCAGCAGCATAAACCTTACTCAAATCCAAGATCTTCACATAATTTGAAAGCAGGATGTCAACGGCTGCAATACCAACTGACAGTCAACAGAGATAAACGAAGTCAGAAGCCTGTTACTCAAAACCATGTGAAATTGCCCTCAAGTTTTTGACACTGCCTGACTACTCGACATTCCTGTGGGAGGCAGAATTCAGAGATTGTATGCTGTTTGGCTAAATATCACAACAGACAAGTGGATTTTAAAAATCATTCAGGTTGGTTACAAACTCAATTTTCTTCAATGACCACTTCTCAAACAACTACCATTTTTCCGGCTTCCAACACACCAAGACCATCTGTTACAGCAGGAGGTTCACAGGTTACTTGTAGCCCATACCATCAAAATAGTCCCACTCTCACAGAGAAACAAAGGATTTTATTTCAAATATTTCCTGAATAAAAAAAAGGATGATGGTTCACTGACGATTCTGAACCTTCGCAGGTTGAACAAGTATATCTGGAAAGAAAAATTTTGCATGAATACTCTTGCCACAATTCTTCCATTCCTCCAACAAAATGTTTGGCTCACATCATTGGATCTGCAGGATGAGTACCTACACACTCCTATCCATCCATCATCCAGAAGCTACCTCCATTTCATGGTCCCGATGCAGCGATTGGAGTTCATCGGAGCAGACCTAATATCCACAATAGCATTAGCAAGATTACCAATGTCATGCACAACAATAATTATTCTACAGCTGATACAACTTACAACCGCCAAGACTCTCTTGGTGCACCTGGAACGTATGACCTCAACAGTAAATGTCATTTCACTTGCACACATTTATATGTGCCCTCTGCAGTGGTATTTGAAAGTATGGTGGATTCAGTACCTCCACTCATTGTCAGCCAGAATTTTCCTTACTGCACAGATCAAAAAATTCTTTGGAATGGTGGACACACCCAAGCAACCTTCTGCATGGAGCAACTTTCCAAAAACCACATCCAACCAAAGTTTTGACAACAGATGTTTCCAAGACAGGTTTGAAAGCGCACCGTGACAGTTATTCTACTCAGTGGATGTGATCTTCTCAGGCGTCCACCTGCTCTATAAATCTAATAGAACTTCAAACAATCAGATTAGCCATTCAGACTTTTCAGTCAGGCCTACATCATCATGTCATACAGGTGCGCACAGACAACCAAGTTGTGATGTATTATGTGAACAAGCAGGGCGAAACAAGCTCTCTCACTCTCTGTCACAAAGCACTCCTGCTTTGGAAGTTAGTCCTTTCGCTGCAGTCAATCTGTATGCATCCCCCTAGAACACAAAGGGGCTCATTTTCAAAGCACTTAGCCTTACAAAGTTCCATAGTAACCTATGGAACTTTGTAAGGCTAAGTGCTTTGAAAATACGCCTCTTCAAGTGTCACAAATTCTGTTCAAGGTGGCCCAGTCAGAGGTGGGTAGCAAAAGATGTGTTCTTGATTCAATGGACAAACAATCTTCTTTATGCATTTTCTCCAATTCCGTTAATCCCAAGGATTAGGGTTACCAAATGGCTCCAGAAAAAGGACAGATTGAGCCAGTCTAGGTTTTACTTCCATTGCTTTCAATGGAAGCAAAACCCGGACTGGATCAATGTGTCCTCCTTTTTCTGGAGCCATAGGGTAACCTTACCAAGGATGTTACAGAAGGCAATACAAAGCAAAGCAACCTTGATTCTCATAGCTCCATACTGGCCCAGGCAGTCTTGGTTCCCAGTGCTCAGGAACCTGGCCATTTTTCCTCCAGAGTTTTTACCACAAACTCCAGACTTGCTAACACAAAAGCAGGGCACTCTATTGCATCCAAATCTTCACACTCTCCATCTAACAGCTTGGTTCTCAAAGGGATCTCGCTAATTCAGTCTTTTCACAGTCAGTTTTAAATGTTCTGCTAGCCTCTGGAAAGGATTCCACTAGGCATTCATATGCGGTGAAGTGGCACCATTTCACTAACTGGTGTACACCACAACACTTGGATCCCATCTCGTGTTCCATGCCAACAATTTTAGACTACTTTCTACACCTTTGAGACAGCGGCTTAGCAAGTTCTTCTCTCAGAGTACATTTAGCAGCTGTTTCCATCTTCCATGCTCCTATCATCAGACACCCTATAAGTAGGCATTTCATGAAGGGCTTGCTCCATCTACGACCACCAACACAGACTCCGCCTGTGATTTGGGATCTTAACTTGGTCCTCAATGAGCTGACAGGTCCACCTTTTGAGCCAATGCAGTCCGCAGATTTAAAAGTTGTTACCTGGAAGACTATTTTTCTTCTCACAATCACCTCTAACAGACGTACTGGAGAAATTCAGGCTTTATCCTATTATCCTCCATATGCACAGATATTACACAAAAAAAGTGATATTACACCCACATCCTAAATTTCTTCCAAAAGTTGTCTACCCTTTTCATATAAATCAAACTATTATTCTACCAATGTTCTTCCCACCTCATCACCACACTGCAAGACAAGAAAGTCTGCACATGCTACACTGTGCCCGAGAACTGCTTCTCCGGACAGACCTTCTCAGTTGTTTCCGTCTCTTTGTCTTCGGCGCAGCATCCAGTTTCAAAACATATCCTATCGGGGTGGGCTGCATATTGCAAACATTTCTGCTATACAAAACAGCACCATCATGATGCAGCAAGCATTCTGCAATTACAGTCCACAAGCTTCAGGCTATGGCAACTTCTACAGCACATCTCCACAGAGCCTCATTACTGGACATTTGCAGAGCAGCAATGTGGATATCTGTGCACATGCTTACTAAACACTACTACATTGATGCTGCTTCTGTTGCTGACTCAAGTTTCAGGCAGAGAGTGCTCACTTCCAGTCTATCGAATGACAACTTGCCAACTCCTCCAGACACAGGTATCAGTCATTACTTCTTTCCTTCCTTATGTTTCATACTGAATGTTATTTATTGCCTGTTACCTGTGTGGCTACAAGATCTTCTAGTCCACGGAGAAAAAAAGAGCTGCTGACCTGAAACAGTAGTTCTCCATGGACAGAAGATCTTCTAAACACACAGACCCTCCCTCCCTTCCCAGAGTTGTCATTTGCTTTTTCACTAAACTGAGGAGGGGGGTGTGATATTACAGTATATGTTGTGAGGGCAGTAGGGCAGGAAGTTAGTTAGGGACATGCTCAATAAGCTATTCTAGAATGTTCAGAGCTTGATGAAGGACCAGGTCAGTCACATCACCTGTGTGGCTAAAAGATCTTCTTTCCACGGAGAACTACCACTACAGGTAAGCATCTCTTTATATATATATATATATCCTCCATTGCTGTATAAGCAACAAATTTGTATCCTTCATTGCTGAGCATGTGTTTGGGAAGGCAAGTCTTTAAATCCAACCTAAATCAAAAAGTACCACCAATGAACTATAACTGATGTCTTACTAGTGCAGTTTCCAGAATCTACGCAATTCAGATCTCGAGACCAGGGGTGTAGCTACGTGGGGCCATGGGGGCATGGGCCCCCATAGATTTGGCCCTGGCCCCCCTGCCGCCAACCCCTTCGACCCCCCCTCCCGCCGCCAACCCTCCCCCACCATCACCGTCACGTAACTTTGCTGGTGGGGGGTCTCCAACCCCCGTGAGCCGAAGTCCTCTTCTCAGGTGCGGCCGCGTTGCTGATCTGCAAGGGCAGGTTTCTGTTTCTGTGAGTGACGTCCTGCACGTTGTACGTTGTATGTGCAGGACGTCAGACTCACAGAAACAGAAGCCTGCCCTTGCAGATCTGCAACGCGGCCGCGCCTGATAAGAGGACTTTGGCTGGTGGGGGTTGGGGACCCCCGCCAGCAAAGGTACCCAACTGCAGTGGCAGGGGAGGTTTGGCGGTGAGAAGAGGGGGTTGAAAGGGTTGGCGCCGGAGGGGGTCAAGGGTGGTGGTGGTGGCGGGGGAGGGGGGTCAAAAATGGCGGCGAGGTTAAATTGGTGAGGGGGTCGGCGGCGCAGGGGGGGGGGCTAAAATGTGCCCCCTCACCTCGGGCTCTGGACCCCCCACCTGCCGAAGTCTGGCTACGCCCCTGCGAGACCACTTCAGGACCCTTCAAAACTCTCCCGTGTCTCAAAGAAAGTGTTAGGTAAAAAAAAGACGACTACCGTGTATCCAACAGATTATATGAATTTCCAAGAAATTAAAGAAAAAGAGAGAGAGAGTGCGGATGTGGGAGTCGAGGTTATGAGGCAGCTTGGACAGAGAAATCATATTAATTTGTTAATTCTGTTTAAGTTTGGTTCAGTCTTGCAAGTGGTAGAATGCCATCTGGTTTTAATTACTCAAATGTCTAGCTTTTGCTAGACTAGAGGTTAGAAAGGTCAGAGAGAAATGAAACTTTCTTTGTCCCTTTTTGAGTGATGGATTGTTCATAATAAATAAACCACATCT
Source organism: Microcaecilia unicolor (assembly GCF_901765095.1). Taxonomy (NCBI): domain Eukaryota; kingdom Metazoa; phylum Chordata; class Amphibia; order Gymnophiona; family Siphonopidae; genus Microcaecilia; species Microcaecilia unicolor. The sequence continues at coordinate 71,430,859 of NC_044041.1, read as the reverse complement.
GGATGCCATTCTAAGTAAGGCATACTGGACAGTCTCGAAGGGATTAGCAAGTAGGCAGTTTTAAAAAGATTAGGCTGAATGCTGTTTAGAAGGAGATGGTTTAGATTTAAATAATTCTAGATAATTTAGATTTTGTCTTATAAGGAATTCTGATTTCTGCTTATTTTAAAATGTTTTATTCTGTTTAATTAATAAGTTCTATTTCTATGTAGAATATCTTTTCAATTCAGTGTTACATCTTTGTCTGACTTTCAAGTGAGATTTGTCTGCAGCTTAAGAGGTCATCATCTGGTTTGAATTATCCACAGTCCTACCTAGTTCTGTGTATGAAGCTAATAGGTGAAAGAGGTCAGGAAAAGTCAATTCTTCTCCTTGATGGATTATAGCTAAGTGTAGGACTGGTCTCCTGAAAGTAATAACAAACCATGTCTGTGTGCCATTAAGCAAGACTGGCCCCTTGGCCCCTTAATGAATGCCAGAGTCCAGTTAGCAGTTAGTATGAAGTTAGCTGGGAATCTGAGAATTTAATAATAATAAAATGCAGGAGACAGGTGCCACATTGTCTAGTTTGAGAGGCCCCAGGTCATAGGTCAGTTTAGGAAATATCTCAAACCTATGTAACTGATATTTTGAGTAAATGTGTAGAGATAATTAGTTCAAGACAGGGTAATCAATCTATTCTTTACCATCTGGTGAGAAAGGGGGGCTAGAGGGGTTTAGGACCCTATATAGATGAGAACAGAAGCAGCTTACGTTAGAGACAGGAGACACAAGACACAGAGAGCTGAAGGAGAGAACTAGCTCTGATGTCCTACTTTGTTTGCTGGCAAATAAAGAAGATTTCTCTCTCATTCTGGGTGTGTGGTGTTTGACTCCTGAAGTACCACAGATTCTGCTAACAATAGTGGTGATTCCTGCAACAGTTAGAGGGGTGTCCGTGCCTCTAGCACTTACCCGGAGAGTAGTAAAATAGCCACTGCCAACGTCGTCCACCGTAGAATATCTTTACCTGTGTTGGTGACCCCCGACCCTCGTCATGTACTTCCGGTGTTAGTGTCTGAAAGCCAGCCGTTCTACTTCCGGGATAGGAGCGGTGTCTCTTCTTCTTCCAAGTTGTTATGGCGCTGTCAGAAGCGGTTGGAATAAGGAGCTTGGAGAGATTCTCCCTCCCGGTATTAGGGCATTGAGACGGGAAGGGGACAGTCCGGACTGCATGATGGCGGCTTCTCCCGCTCTAAAGCTAGCGGAGAAGCGGCGACCGGTACCGGTGGCTGCAGCGGCGGTGGGGCCAGTCCCGGCCGGGGAGGCGGAGTTTCTGCGGCAGGTCGGGGTGACGGGCATGCTGAGAGAGGCCCTACTGACGGTGCTGGAGGCTAGGCCCGAGGAGCCGGTGGCTTTCCTGGCGGATTACTTCGAGAAGCTGGCGCTGAGCCGAGCGGAGGAGACTGGGGGAGAGGTGCCCGGGCCGCCCGCACTGCAGCAGCAGCGCCTGGATCGGGCTATCTGGTACCTGCGGCTTGCCCATTACTCGCAGAGGTGAGCGGGAAGGCTCCGCCGGGCTCTAATCCCCAGCTGTGGGCTTGACGCGCTCTTTATCACTCTTCCTCCCCCAGCCCCACTCCCCCCATATAAGCTTCTATTGTTTCAAGTTGAGACAGGTCTATGCACTGAACAGATATGGATGGCTCACTTACTGCCTTGTAGTATGTCATTCATTGTGTAATATAAAAACCGGACCCGCTGGATGTAAATTGTGCGACTTTAAAGAGAACGCACGGGACCTTCCAGATCCTGATTTGGTTTGAAGTCGTTAACTGTGCTCATTTTAATAGTTTACTAATACTTAATAGAACCTGGGGGATCCGTCAGATTATTTCTGCCACTTTAGGAGGATCCGGAATAAGATGCACGGATCATCTCCCAAGTTGCTTAGAATACTGGCTAACGTTAACGGCCATATGGTCAACAACGAAAGCAAAGCATAGGAGAATCTGGCAAATTATTCTTTTTAAAAGGAGCCGCTGGTGCATCAGGACAAGATACAGGGATACTCTGGATCCTTTTGGGTCCTGCCTCTTAAAAAAATCAATAATAATTTATCAGATCCTCTTCCGTGGTTCTATACCCTGGTTTCTCTTATAGATAATAGGGATTTTAGTTTCTTTATTATTTGCAATACCGCCCATTGTGCTCTGTTTGAGCGGTTTAGGATAGGAAAAAGAATGACAAAGTCAAAAGAAAACAGTGCGCTAAATGCTAGAGATGCTCATAGGAATATATGGGCATCTCTAGCGTTTAGCGCACACTTATTTTTAGAGTGCTAAAAATGCTAGCGTGCCTTTGTAAAAAAGAGCCCTCAGTGTTTTAAGTAACTTCATAGCAGACCTGGTGGAGGAGGACAGTTAGATCAGGCTACACTTGGGGGCTGATGCAGAAAGCTACTGCAAACAGAAGTGTACAGTTACCGTGAGGTATATGTGCACAATTCAGAAAGGGGTTCAAAGGATAAGTTAACTCATGTAGTACACATTGGTCCATACTATATTAAAATGAATGGTAATAAGGTCATTAAGTATTTCTCTACAATGCACACACCTAAACAGGAGATTTTAACATGTTCACAAGGTGACAAATTCACTGCCTAGTGTGAGGTAACATAGAAGTGTTAATTGAAAGCATTTTGTGCCAGCTTTTGGAATTTCCTGCCTTAAAAATGTTTTTGTTTTGCATCCATAGCAAGTACCTGCAACTTTAAAAGGCAGAATGGAAGTAACAGCTGTGCACAGAGGTTAAAAGCCACTTCACTGTGCACATGTCCAAAGAAAATAAAAGTACTAGCACAGTCTGTGCATAAATATTAGTCTTGTGAAAAGTATGTGGAAGAAATTTTTAGGAGGCTGATATGCACAGACTAACATGTGCAGATGTGCTGGCACTTTCATTTTCTTTGGACATGTGCACAGTTAAGCTGCCCTTACTACATCCTTTGTGCACAGGTGTCTGGCAGGCTTTCTTTGATTAACAGGCAAGTTCTGTGCTCTTTGAATTTGCATCGCATTAGCTTACTGCATCACTGTGAAATATTTTCTTGCTAATCTTGCAGCCACACAGTCATCAATATGCAGCTCTACTGTGTGGGTTTCTGCAGAGATAAAGAAATTTTACATTCCAATCAATTTTGTGTCATCAATTAGTTTTTTAACAGCTGATATGGCTGTTGGAACAGTTAGTTTAAACAATCAGTCTGTACAGTCAAAATAAAAACCTGCTAGTTTGGCAGATCATTTTTTTAAGGTAGAAATTTTGGATTCCAGAGGAACCAGTTAGTACTGCTGGGTTCCAAAGGGGTGTAGCTTCCCAGGGACAGCCTCCCTTATCTTTTCAATTTATATGCTTTTCTCCTTCTCTTATAATGGCCCAGAGAGCTTACAGTATGCCAAAATAACATTGAAATGCATGAAAACAAATTCAATAGCCTATATCAAACTACAAGGCCATAATCAACATCTGTTATCTCTGTGCTCCTGTTATATCCCTGTTTGCAGTAGGTGAAAAGTTGGAATTTCTGAGAGCTCCTTCCCTTTACACACAGCCCCACACATGGAACGCTTAGGTTGTTGAGGGGAAGGGAATAGACTGTTAATGATTTCCTCAATGAGGCTTACTAGGGAGCATAGTTCATTCTTTGATCCAGCCCTGAGTTTTCAACAACGTCACAGTCTCTGCAGCCCAAAATTAGGTTCTTGATTTGGGAGTCTAAGGAAAAAGCATTGACATATTGTACATGGGAGGAGCAATGGGGACTGGACTGCCTTTCAAATTGAGTTTTCCTTAAGGGAAAAATGGTAGTGAAACTCTGAAATTTACAGTAAAAGCTGGTTCTTTTCCTAATAGTGATTAATTTGATTCTCTATTAACTGTGAATTATTTCTTAAGTATGTTCTTTGAGATCATTTCTAAACACTTGTTCTATGTCTGTCCCCTAATTCTGTGCCAGAACAGGACTGCCTTTCATAACAATGTCAGCATGGCATATGAATGCCTAAGCATAGGTGTAAAGAAAAAAAGACCTGGTGTGAATGGGAGAATATACAGTGAAGTGCTGCGTAGGATCTGCAGAGAAGGCGAGGCCCCTGAAGATATTCTCTCTCTCTTGCTCAAGAAGATCCAGTGCCGGGACTATGAGGCAGTACCCTATGATGTATTCCGGTATAGCACACTGACCTGCTTTGTGCTGCTCGAGTTTATCTCCAAGGCCAACAGCCTCTATCATGTCCTTGATGATTCTGGCCAAGCAGACAAAAGAGTTTGCCAAGCTGTATTAGGTACTTTGGGAGAAGCAATCATGGCCAGTGATTTGTATGTTCCAACTAGTTACCTGGAAGCTGGCTCTAAACTTAGGCCAGATTGTTTAGCCTTGGCCATGGATAAGGCATTGCTAGCCAGGAGGCCTAGCTCCTCCATGAGTAGGAGAGAGTTTCTGAGTGAAGCAGCTGTTCTCTTTCTTACTAAAGTGAAACCCATTAATTGACTTTCTCTTCCCCATTAGAAAACATGATTGTTTCCTATTAATCGTTTGGACTAGCAAGGACACAGATCCACAAGCTTTACCAGGATTCAGAACCAGTTTGGATTTCATGGTTGGATCTACAACAAGGGCATTGTCTGTAGGCTTGCACCTCTCCTCCTGATGCCTCATACGTCACTTGGATGGCCAGTTTGAATGTTATATTCTTACCTGTTGTGCATATCCTAGCAATATTCAGCATACCTTTTTTTTCCCAGTACAGTAATCATGGCTGGAAGTTCCATTTTCAGTTTGTTCTGGTATATAGTTTTGAAATTTTTGTTTGGATGTATTGTGTGTATTTGTGTTGTGCTAGTACTTGTCTGGTTTTTTTTTACACTGCTCTGGTTAGAAAGATTGACTATATTAGTGGTATATAAGATTTGGAGGTTATGATACTTTATACAGGTGGTGTATTAGTACCCAAGCTCTCAAGACCACCAGCAACCTTTCCATCAGAGCTCCGCACAAGGAGCATGTGCAATTGCAACAGAATTTGTAGTAGGTCTCGTAACTTACAAACACCAGTTCTGTACAAAACCAATTTGGCTGCTAGAATGCTGCAGAACTGTCACTGTACTGTTTTGGCTGTAGACTGCAGTGTCATACAGTGATGTGTTACTGCTCTGATTCACATAAGTTTATTGGTATTACTTTGGCAACATGTGTAAAATTGTAAGACATTAAGGAGATAATTTTATAAAGCTTTTTCTGCATGTTTTGCACTTAAAAAATAGCTCTTAAACTATGCAGCCAACCAACAGGATAATGATGGAGCTATGGTCTGACCCCGTATGGCAATATATTCTTGAATGTGCAGGTGTAAGTACACAAGTCGAGATGGTGTTGCATACGTTTAGGTTCTGCACACACAGGCATTCTCAGGGGCCTATTTTGGGTGGAGTTATGAGATATGTGAGTATTTTATAAAATGTGTGGGTACATACATAGCGTATACATACGTGGGTGTAACTGTGTGAAAGGATTTATGCACTAGGGTGGCTGGTTCTGTGTGCCAGTTCTATAAAGGCAAGTTAGTATCGATTTTGCCTTTGTAAAATAGACAATGTTTTGAACACTCCCCATACCTATCCTTTTTATTCTTTCCAACCCTATGGAAATTGGAGAGAATTATACATAAGGGATTGAGACTGTGTCTGTCTTGCTGGGGGCAAAATAGTTCTCCAGAAATTTAATGGAATGGGATGAAACATGGGAGGGGGGGGGGGGGAGTAAAATGACACAAAAATGGGCCAAATTGGTCTGAAATAAACCAGCCCAGAAACAACTGTCCAGTGCATTTCTAGGGCAGAAGGTCTGGGGACAAAATAACTCTTCCAAAAACTTGTAATGGAAGTGGATGGCATGTGGGGAAAAACTGGCAAAAAAAAAAGGAGAACTTTCAAAATGGGCCACATCAGTTCAAGGATTCCAGGGACGTAAGCACCCTCCCTCCCCCCCCCCCCCCCCCCAATTCTACAATGCATCCCTGTGGGCGAAGGAGTTCCAGTTGCTGTAGCATAGAAACTTACATTCAGTGAAAGACAGTAGTTGGGTTTCCTCCTTTCAAATTGCCATTTCCCTATTCTCTACGCCCCGCAACCCTTAAAACAACTCCCACAAACTGCCACACCCATAAAACAAGCCCCTACAGACTGGCCCACTACCAAACATTATCCTCCCTCAACTGTACAACCACTCTGCAAACTGCCCCTTCTCCCTCCCCCGCCATTTTACCCCAACAGACAACACATGCAGTATGTGTGCACACACAGGTTGGAAAGAATATCATGAGCCATTCTGTGCATACATATCCCACTAGTAAAAGGTTAAAAACTGTTGTTTTCTGATGGCTTAGAAAACACAAGTGCAATGGCCACAAGTGGGACAGAAAAAACAATATGCAGATCCAATTTAGAAAGCAGAGTTTATTGACTGAGAGATTCGGCAAGCTGCCTGTGTCGGGGTTGCAGAAATCAAAAGTTAATCTCATCCAAAATATAAGAACCTAATAGATTATATTACTGTACTCTTCACTGACAGAAGACAAGCAGAAGGAAATGAACTTAAAATGAATTAAGGAGTTTCTCCATCCTGTCTAACATACCAACTTTACATTTTATACATTTAGATACAGTCTAATGGTTATCCCCTTCCACACTAACCAACTCCTCCACTCCAGTGAACCCTGAAGAGAAATGGACACACTTCCTGAGAACAAACCAAATCATTGACCCCCTTTCCCCCCCACCTCCTTTTGTAAGGAGGGAAGGATGAAAGACAAAGACTGACAAGTGCAGAGAGAGGGTTGTCCTGCTGCTTTTCTTGGTTTGGGAAGTTTGTTAATAGAGAAGTGGGATTTCATTAAAGGATAAAAATGCACTGCCTGAGGAATGCCTATTGAATGTGTATATTGTAAACCACCTGTTATCATAATAAAGGAATCTGCTCTATGGAGCCTTGTTGTTGGTCTTAACAGTCTGTCAGTATCCCCCTCCTCCCTTCTTCTCAGTTGATACTACTAAGTTGTATAATTTATCACATTTCCTGCATTTGGCTTATATCAGCTGTGGCCAAATCCACTGATGGCCAAGAGGTTCTCAACCCAGTCCTTGGGACACACCCACTCAGTCAGGTTTTCAGAATACCCACCGTGACTATGCATGACTGAGGGGAGGGTTTGAGAACCATTGCTGAGGCCCCCATGACTTACTGCATTCTGGTAAGCGGTAGCCACAATGACTATAGTAGCACACAGCTTTGTTCCAAAGGATATAAAAACAAATAAATAAACTTTCGCCCTGCCGTTCAATCAGAGGCAGAAAGTTAGAGATTCTATAAATGGCACTCAAAAATGGGCGCCAGAAAAGAAAGGTGCCAAGTGTGATGTCTATAAAGGGCATGTACCCTTTCTAGAATTCCCCCACCCTTTCAGTACCAGACTTATGCCTGCTGAAACCTGATGTAAATGCTGGCGCCTTAGGTGGGCATGCTGACCTATTCCGTAACAACATGTGCAACTATTTGGAACACGCCTATGCCCCTCCCATGACCACGTTCCATGGGATTTGTACGCCAAGCCTTATAGAATGGCGCTTATCCTAATAGGTGCCAATTAATGTTAATAACTGGTTGTCTGTGACCAGTTGTGCGCACATCTCACGATTGCACCTAAATCAGGGAACCGTATAGAGAATCCAGGGAATACTGTATGTGGGGGGGGGGGGGGGGGCATGGATTTGATAAACTGCCTTCCTGGGGTACTAGGGACAGGTAAAGATCTGTCAGGATGGATAACTGGAAAAGGTATTCTGCTGTTATTTGTGCAACACAGTCCAAGTTTTTTCTCTTCAACATTTTTTAGTGCCTTGATCATTGTTGATCTCAACTGTTCTTGATATTTTGAGGGCAAGGAGCCTAGGTATGCAGAGCTTCCCAGTTCCAGGAGGGAGATTTTTGGCCAGTCCTGGATTTCTGATGGCCTCAACATGATGCATTATGGGACCTGCAGCATTTATTTCAATGAGTGAAAATCAGAGACAACTACCACACTGCTTTGGAAATTAAGTTTTAAAATCAGTCTCCTGGAACTGGGTAACCTGACAGCTGTAGGTATGCTGCCCTATAAGTTTCACAGTGTTAATGGAGCCTACTAGGATCAGTGTATTTCACTGCTGTACCACTGAGCAAGATACAAGTTTAAAAGGTTGTGGAACAGATTTCTGTGCTTTTAGCAGTCTGTCAGTATCCCTTCCTCCCTAGGGTTAGTGCATCGTCCTCAGTAGTACATCAGTGAAATACAAGTTTAAAAGCTTGTGTAATAGATCTTGTTTAGACAAGCTTTTATACTTATATCTTCCTCAGTGATACAGCAGTGAAATACCCTGATCCTGTCAGGCACCAATAACACTGTGAAACTATTATAGGGCAGCATACCTAGGCTCCTTGCCCTCAAAATCTATCAACCATGATCAAGGCACTACAAAATGTGACAGAAATAACAGCAGAATACTACATTTTTTTTTCCTCTTCAATCACTATGCCCCTCATTCTATATATAGGGTGTGCGCAGTTATAGAACAGCACCAGTTTCATGTGAAACTCAAGGCAATAGTTTAACAAGCATTAAATGGCACCGATACACAGTTGCAGGTGTAACTGCTGACCCTGTTCTATAATCCTAGCATGCAGCTGCAAAGGGGGCATTGGCCTGGGTAGGTCACATATAGATATGTGCAAAATTTATAGAATGCTGTAGGTTGCATGCATAAGTACCAACATTTAAGCGTGCGCATTTCCACCAGCTATAGGCCCACTGCTGCTGACTTATGCTAGTATTCTATAATGCAGGCATGGGCAACCTCAGTCCCTGGGGGCCGCAGCACAGTCGGGTTTTCAGAATTTCTCCAATGAATAGGTATGAGATCTATTTGCATGTATTGCCTCCATTGTATGCAAATAGATCTCATGCCTATTCACTGGTGAAATCCTGAAAATCCAACTGGATTGAGAACCGAGATTGCCACCCCTGCTATAATGGAATCTAGGCACCCAGATGCTGTTACAGAATACTAGCTCAGGCCTTCTCAACCCAGTCCTCAGGACACACCATTTCCCATCGGTTTTTCAGGAAATCCACAGTGAATATGTATGAGAAAGATTGGAATGCACTTCCTCCCTGGTATGCAAATCTATCTCGGGCATATTCGTTGTGGATATCCTGAAAACCCCATGGAACTTGGTGTGCCCCAAGGACTGGGTTGAGAAGCCCTGTACTAGTTCAACACTCATTATTTTAGAACCCTTTCTAGAACTGCCTCTTGTCTACCATCAAGTTACTAACTTTCAGCCTGTGATTAGCAGGTTGAAAATTAATACGTTTTTGATATGATTTTATATTCTTTGGAACAAAGCTCTGTTAATTATAATTACAGTGACCCATTGTTTCCTAAGTTGGTCCTGGAGTACTCCTTTGCCAGTCAGGTTTTATGCATGACAGACCTTTCTGTACAATGGAAGCAGTGTATGCAAATCAGTCTCATGCATATTCTGTGTGGATAACCTGAAAACCTGACTGGCAAGGGGGTACTCCAGGACCACCTTGGGGAAACACTGCAAGTTACATTCCCTTGCCAGAATGCAGTGTCAAGGGGCCGCATTAATGGTTCTCAGCCCAATCCTCTGGCTATACTCAACCAGTCAGGTTTTCAGGATACCCACAGTGACTATACATGAGAGATCTGTGTGCAAGGGAGGTAATGCAATCACATTTATCTCGTGTATACTGTGGATATCCTAAAAGCATGACTGGCTGGGTGAGCCCCAAGGACTGGGTTGAGAACCACTGATCTAAAGAATGTTAAAAACTTTGAACTAAAATTTCAGTGTATCTTCAGACAAAAAAAAAAAGAGGTACTGTTTTATGCCTCTGCATGGAGCCCCATTTTATTTTACTAAGGTGCACTAACAGATTTAGTGTGTGCTAAATGATAAGATGCCCATAGGAATATAACGGGCTTATCATTTAGCACACACTACATTGGAACATGCTAAATCCATTAACACAGCTTAGTAAAAGGACCCCTAAAGTAAGCTTTTTCTTGATAAGCTCTAGTTGTAATAGCCAACCTCTATTTAGAACCAAGAATCAGCAGCAAAGATAATGTAGTAAACTCTCTTTGCATATATCTGAGGGTCACAGTCAAACACAAGTCAATGCTGCTACTTTTGGTTTATACCAGAGACTGTACCAAAAATCTGTTTGAACTGTGTCCTCAATCTTTTTAAAATTCTGACAACCATTGTACATTAAATGATTTTCTTTCAACTTCCATAAACGTTAACATCTACAAAATCTTTGGTCAAAATTATGGTTTCCGTGACCGTGAAAATAAAAACAAGCTTTCAAAGAATTTTTTTCAACATCAGAACACTTTTCTGAATCTAAATCACTGCTTAGAGAACAGGCAACAAAAAACAAAAAGAACCCTCAAGGTGAACTAAACAGCTCACAAAATCTTTGCGTTACAAATTATAAAAGAAATATATACAAATAAGTGTCGGAGCAATACTTCAAACAGAAAAATAAGGGCAGGACAATCAGAGGGTAAAAATAACAAAAGTGCTCAATTTGCATGTGGGAAAAACACACATACAAAAATTAATATACTCAATAATATATACAAAAGCTTATTATCAAGAAACGTTTAGTAAAATTGCTTTTCTCTTGTATTTTTTGATGGCCCCATTTATGCATTTGTTTTTTAGACTTAACTTTCACCTTTTAATTACTCACTGTGATTTATGTAGAAACATGATTCATTTCCTAAGAAAAGCAAGAGAAGTCTATGCAGGCAGTAGGAGTTCAACATCTTAAAATCTGGAGCCAGATGATGTATATTTTTAATTAATGATATCAGTATTAATAATACATCTAAAATGATTAATGCTAAAGTAAACATTCTGAAAACGCAGCTTAATATCCCATTGGCAGTGCTGTACACCACAATGCACAACGCCCCAGTCCAGCTTGTGTGCCTTTGCCTGGGGGTTGATACTGTGGAAGCAGGGACCTTGATCCCTGAGTGATGTGTAATGGGTGCCAAATGGACCTGAGGTCTCTGGCAGTTACCAACTGAAGGCTCAGCTTTCCCTGTTATGGCAGTGATTATGATTGGAGAGACACTGATTGGACTAGATGGGAAGCTATGGGGTAGAGAAAGCTAGGCCTAGAATAAAGCTCTTGAACATATGACCCATTATTATTAACACATAAAGTATCTTTTATGAACATGAGAATAACTTACTTGATTGTGACTCATCTTGAGACTGGATTTGCAAATGGTAATTAAATCTAAATCCAAATAAGATGCTACTCAAAATCTTTTGGTGAGTCCGTCACATTCCCAGGTCAATTCTCATTTACCCAACATTGTTTGTTACGGCTCCTTCTTTCTGGAATTTGCTTCTGCTATATATTTGCTTGGAGACCACAATTTAATGCAGCATTAAAAACCTATTTACTGTAGCATTCTCCAAAGAATATTATACATAGCTTTTCTTCCAACATGATCTGGCCTCTGCTTCTCTTTTGTTTTGTAGGTGTATAATATGTATTTCCGCTTTCCTTTTGGAAAAAGGTAAAAGTTGGACCTTTTCAGTACTACCTTAAAATATATCTTAATACATTTCTTGATTAGCTTTCGAAGGTTGCCCTTCTTCCTCAGATCGGAAATAAGCAAAATTTTGCATATTTCCGATCTGAGGAAGAAGGGCAACCTTCGAAAGCTAATCAAGAAATGTATTAAGTTATGTCCAATAAAAAAGGTATCATCTTATTTTCTTTTCCATGTTTTATTTTGTTTGATTTCTATTGATAACCTTTAAGAGTGGACTAACACGGCTATCACACCTCTCTACCTTAAAATAGAGTGCCGTTCTAGTTTGACTGCCCCTGATAGGTTTGGTATGCCCTGAACCTCCCACAGCCTCATGTGCTCTATTCTCTGCCAGGCCCCGCCCCCACAGGAAGTGGATCCAGCTCTTTTGGAGGGAATAGGTGGTGGATCCAGCCCTTCTTGTGGGAATGAAAGCTGAATCCTGGCCTTTGTATGGGAATAAGTGCTGGATCTTGGTGGATCCAACCCTTTCCTGGATCCAGCACTTACTGTGGTATTGGGTGCAGTCAGGGTGGAGCCAGCCCTTTTGGTGGGATTAAGTGCTGGATATGGGTAGTTGCTGCCCTTCTGGTGGGAATGAGTGCTGGATCTGGGTGGATCCAGCATGCCTGAAGTGGATACAGCTATTCAGAGGAGAATGCTGGATCAAAGTGGATCCAGCCCTTCAAAGGGGAATGACTGCTGGATCCAGGGGGATGCAGCCCTTCAGAGGGGAATGAGTGCTGGATCCAGGGGGATGTAGCCCTTCTGAGAGAAAACAGTGTTGGCTCCAAGGGGACACAGACCTTTTGAGAGAAAGCAGTGCTGGCTCTACAGGAATGCAGCCCTTCTAAGAGAAAACAGTGCTGGATCCAGGGGGAGAGAACCCTTCTGGGGGGAATGAATGCTGGATCCAGGGGGATGCTGCCCTTCAGAGGGGAATGAGTGCTGGATCCAGAGGGATGCAGCCCTTCTGAAAGAAAACAGTGCTGGATCCATGGGGATAGAGCCTTTCTGAGAGAAAACAGTGCTTGCTCTAGGGGATGCAGCCCTTCTGAGAGAAAACACTAGTGCTGGATCCAGGACGCTAGAGCCCTTCTGGGGGGGGGGGGGGGGGGGGGGGGGGGGGGGGATGAGTGCAGGATCCAGGACAATGCAACCCTTCAGGGACAAAACTGTTGGATCCAGGGAGATAGGTCCTGTTGGGAGGAGGGAGACATGAGTGGAGGATCCAGGAGAATGCAGCCCTTCAGGGAGAAAGTGCTGGATCCAGAGAGCTAGGTCCTGTTGGGGGAGGGGGTGAGTGCTGGATCAAAGACTGATTCTCTTTAGAAGGACTAGATCCTCTTAGATGCAGCCCTTCTAAAGAGAATCAATGCGGGATCCAGGTGGATGCAGTCTTTCTGGGAGAAAGTGCTGGATCCAGTGGTTCTAGCCCTTTTGAGGACAATGTATGCTAGACACAGCACTTTAGAGGGTTACGAGTATGAGTGCTGGAGCAGGAACGATCCCTCCCTTCTTTGGAGAAGGACTGCTGTACTCTAACCTAAATAGCGATCTGTTTTTAAGGTGGTAATCTGAGGATCCGGGAGATCTGGGACTTACCAAGACCCACATCCATCCAACAGCAACAATGCGTAAGAAAATTAGTGTTTTAATGATCGAAATCTGAGCAAAAGTATTCATTAAAGCAGTTCGTCTCATTCTTTGAATTAAAATAAACATCCGAGGTTGTAAACAGCCCTTCTGACAGTTGCTCCCCCTACCCTCGATTTGAGTAAACAAGAGCACCGCTGAGCTGCTTGTGCCATAAACCTGTGCTGGCATCACCCTGAGACATCAGAGGCCCGTAGACAGCATAAGGAGCGCAGACGTGACCTCAAGGCAGCAGGTATTTTTAAAATCTGGGGATGTAAACACACGGAAAGGGAGCATCCTTAGACTTAAGTAACAAAAAAAAAGCAAAACAAAAAAATAAAATGCGTTTCGGAAAGCAGAAAGGAGAGCTAGGCTTAAGAGCAGCGAAAGAAGACTAGCGATCGGCTGTAGCGCGATCTGGTGCATGGGCGCTCTGCGCTAAGCGGCTCCTCCCAGGCTCTCTCGCGCACCTGCTTTGTTTTCAGCCTTCTGCCCGGGTCTCGGCGTACCTGCGTGACGTCAGGAACACAGCCTTCTGGGAACTGTAGTTCACCGGCCGTAACTTTTCCGCCCCGAAATCCCGTTTCGACCGGCTCCTCCACCTGCACCTGAAAATCGCAGCGTGTGGGAGCCGGCGGTGAATTGACACGCTGCCCTGCACGTTTGCCCCTGGCGGAACCCGACCGGAAGTGAACTACAAGTAGCGGCGAGCCTCGCGCGCTCCAGCCGGAAGGTTTCAGGCAGTGTATGTACAGCTGGAGCACTCGCTCAGCTCTCCCGGCTTCGCCATGGCCCGGCTACCGCTGGTGCCTAGTTCACAGAAAGCTTTGCTCTTGGAGCTGAAGGGACTGCAGGAGGAGCCCGTGGAAGGTTTTCGCGTCACCCTGGTGGACGAGGGGGACCTCTACAACTGGGAGGTGGCCATCTTCGGGCCCCCTAATACCTACTACGAGGGTGGCTACTTCAAGGTAGGATGGTAAACATGGGGGGGGGGGGAGTAAATAACCGGGGAGAGGGCGAGTAACAGAGAGTGTGGGCAGTAAAAGAGGGAGGGTAAACACGGGGAGGAGGGAAAGGAAACGACGAGTAGCTGAGGACGAGGACAGTAACAAAGAGAGAGACAAATGGGGGGACAAATAATGAGAGAGGACGGTAAACAACTGGAGAGTGAACGATAAACAAAGGAGGGACAAATAACCGAGAAAGAGGAGAGGAAGCACAGTTGTTTCCTGGCCTGCCCACCCGCTCCCTCTTTGTTTACTGTCTTCTCCCCAATTGTTTACCGGCCTCTCGTTACTTGGCTCTATTCTCCCTCTATGTTTACTGGCCTCTCTTCACCCTTCCCCTGTGTGCCCCCTCCTCTTTCTCAGTTACATATCCCCACGCTCCCTCTTTGTTTACTGTCCTTCAAACAAAGAAGAGGGAGAGTATGGACATGTAACTGAGAAAGAGGAGGAATGGGGGCAGTAAACAAAGAGGGAGAGTGGGAATAAGTAATGAAAGGGCAGTAAATGATGGGGGAGAAGACAGTAAACAAAGAGGGCGAGTGGGAACAAGTAATGAAAGGCCAGTAAACGACGGGGGAGAAGACAGTAAACAGAGGGAGAGTGTGGGGACAAGTAATGAAAGGCCAGTAAACAATGGGGGAGAATACAGTAAACAAAAAGGGAGAGTGGGGACAAGTAATGAAAGGGCAGTAAACGACGGGGGAGAAGACAGTAAACAAAGAGGGAGAGTGGGAACAAGTAACGAAAGGCCAGTAAAGGGAATGTTGGGGGACAAGTAATGAAAGGCCAGTAAACGATGGGGGAAAAGATAGTAAACAAAGAGGGAGAGTGGGAACAAGTAATGAAAGGCCAGTAAACGACAGGGGGGGGGGGGAAGATAGTAAACAAAGAGGGAGAGGGGGAACCAGTAAACAACGGGGGAGAAGACAGTAAAGCGGGAGAGTGGGAACAAGTAATGAAAGGCCAGTAAATGACGGGGAGAAGACTGTAAACAAAGAGGGAGAATGAGGACAAGTAATGAAAGGCCAGTAAACAAAAAGGGAGAGTGGGGACAAGTAATGAAAGGCCAGTAAACAATGGGGGAGAATACAGTAAACAAAAAGGGAGAGTGGGAACAAGTAATGAAAGGCCAGTAAATGACATGGGAGAAGACAGCAAACAAAGCGGGAGAGTGGGGACAAGTAATGAAAGGGCAGTAAACGACGGGGGAGAAGACAGTAAACAAAGAGGGAGAGTGGGAACAAGTAACAAAAGGCCAGTAAAGGGAGAGTTGGGGGACAAGTAATGAAAGGCCAGTAAACGATGGGGGAGAAGATAGTAAACAAAGAGGGAGAGTGGGAACAAGTAATGAAAGGCCAGTAAACGACGGGGGGGGGGGGGGGGGGGGGGGGGGGAGATAGTAAACAAAGAGGGAGAGTGGGAACAAGTAATGAAAGGCCAGTAAATGACGGGGAGAAGACTGTAAACAAAGAGGGAGAATGAGGACAAGTAATGAAAGGCCAGTAAACAAAAAGGGAGAGTGGGGACAAGTAATGAAAGGCCAGTAAACAATGGGGGAGAATACAGTAAACAAAAAGGGAGAGTGGGGACAAGTAATGAAAGGCCAGTAAATGACGGGGAGAAGACTGTAAACAAAGAGGGAGAATGAGGACAAGTAATGAAAGGCCAATAAACAAAAAGGGAGAGTGGGGACAAGTAATGAAAGGCCAGTAAACAATGGGGGAGAATACAGTAAACAAAAAGGGAGAGTGGGGACAAGTAATGAAAGGCCAGTAAACAATGGGGGAGAATACAGTAAACAAAAAGGGAGAGTGGGAACAAGTAATGAAAGGCCAGTAAATGACAGGGGAGAAGACAGTAAACAAAGCGGGAGAGTGGGGACAAGTAATGAAAGGCGTGTAAACGAAGGGGGAGAATACAGTAAACAAAAAGGGAGAGTGGGAACAAGTAATGAAAGGCCAGTAAATGACAGGGAGAAGACTGTAAACAAAGAGGGAGAATGAGGACAAGTAATGAAAGGCCAGTAAACAAAAAGGGAGAGTGGGGACAAGTAATGAAAGGCCAGTAAACAATGGGGGAGAATACAGTAAACAAAAAGGGAGAGTGGGGACAAGTAATGAAAGGCCAGTAAACTATGGGGGAGAATACAGTAAACAAAAAGGGAGAGTGGGAACAAGTAATGAAAGGCCAGTAAATGACAGGGGAGAAGACAGTAAACAAAGCGGGAGAGTGGGGACAAGTAATGAAAGGCGTGTAAACGACGGGGGAGAATACAGTAAACAAAAAGGGAGAGTGGGGACAAGTAATGAAAGGCCAGTAAACGACGGGGGAGAATACAGTAAACAAAGAGGGAGAGTGTGGGGACAAGTAACTTAGAAAATGGAGGAGGAAACATGAGGGAGGGTGAGTAACTGAGGGAGAGGACAGTAAACATAAGGGAGAGTGGGGACAAGTAATAGGCGGGTAAACAACTTGTGAGAGGATAGTAAACAAAGAGGGAGAGAGGTTTCCCCTCCTCTTTCTCAGTTACTTGTCCCTACTCTCTCACTTTGTTTACTGTCTGCTCCCTCAGTTACTCATCCTCCTTTATGTTTCCCCTCCTCTTCCTCATGTGAAAAATAACTGAGAAAGAGGAGGGGGAAGCATGATGAAGGGCAAGCAACTGAGGGAGAGGACAGTAAACAAAGAAGGAGAGGGGACAACTAACAGAAAGAGGAGGGGAAACACTGGTGGAGTAACAGGGAGATGACAGTAAACAAAGAAAGAGAGTGGGGACAACTAACTGAGAAAGAGGAGGGGAAACATGGGAGGAGGGATAAATAACCAGACAGAGGGCGAGTAACTGAGGAAAACAGTAAACACAGATGTGGGAGAGCAGTAACGTACACCAGGGGGGGATACTAAATAACAGGGAAGGAGACAGGTATCTGAGAGAGAGAATGGTGGACATGTGGAGGTAATCAGCAGAAGTAGGATGGTAAATTTAGAGGGGGGGCTAAATAACCTGGGGAGGGCAGAGCAACTGAGGAAGAGGACAGTAAGCACAGGAGGAGGTTGTGAAACATGAGAGGGAATTAAACAGTCAAGACAAAGGAACACAAACACAGGAGTTTAATAACCTCGAGGAGGACATAAATGGGGGAGCTATGGAAGTGGAGCTTTAATTAGGGCTGTATTGAATATTCAGATTTGATTCGGCCCTGACTACATTATTCGGCTGAATAGTAATTTAAATCTGAATACAAATAATCTGGGGTTCTACTGTGCTAGATCCTACTAAAATAAATACTTGTTTTCTGATTCCACATTGCTTTTTTTAATTATTTGTTTAAAGCTCAATGCCCATAATTTGTCTTTGGCCGAATAGTAAAATATGCTATTTGGTACAGCTCTAGAATACTATGTGCAACATAAACATGGCAAAAGGAGGGTTTTAAAAACAAAGTGAAAAGATCTAGGAGACGCTAATAATTGATAAATGGGAGGAAGCCTGGGAAGGTATGAAAAAGTGCTGAGAGGTTGTTGGGGGGTTTTTTTTTGGGGTGGGGATAAGGGAAGAGAAGGATAATATTACAATCAGATAGAAAAGAATAAAGTGGGAGTGGGTAATTTTTAATTCTGTGTGAAATTGTTAATCCAGAAACATAGACTCAACTTCTTCCTCCAAGTTACTAGTCTTATCAGTGGAGAAATCTTTAGTGGGGGGGGGGGGGGGGGGGGTATGTTTGTTTTTGACAGGGTGACATACTTCCTTGGAAACACTTGGTGAGGAAATGAGAGCAGAACAGTTTCTGGGTGAAGTCAGCAGTAGGTCAATAGAGGATATATGGAGATACTGTGATTGTGAGTACCTTGGGGGAAGAAGGTATTTTTTAGGGAAAGTTATTGTGGAGGATTGGTCTGAGTTTGAGTGGTACTGTCAAAAGGATAACCTGCTTCCCTTTGCCAGTGTGTTACAAGGATAAATAGGTGTGGTAAGTCCTGGTGTCCTTCTGCACTTACCCAGAAACTGAGTAAGCGCTGTTGTGTACAGTCATTGTTTATACACAATAGCAAACTAGTTCTGTTGTGTTTATATTTTGCTACTGTATTTCCTGGTACCAAGCATGCATAATTGAAGTGACCTATTTCCTTCTTTATGAAAGAGTGTCACAATTTTGCTGAAAAAATGTTTGGTGGTTGTTGTTTTTTGTTTTGTTTTTCTGTGTTTATTTTAAGATATGTGGCCTTCACTCTAACAAATATTAGAGTTATGCTGCAGCGGTTTGTTATATCCACTGGAAAAATGACACTTCCCACAACTTGGTATGTGGTGAACACAGGCAGAAGGGATCATATAGCAGGGCCCAACAGAAAAGTCAGCTTGGGCTGAAGGTTTCTATCATCCAGGGCTCTAGGAGGGGAAAGGGTAGCCCGCTTGGGCCTAGATCTTCCTTTTGTGAACCTGGGAACAAAGAGTAGTCAGTGCAGGACAAAACTTTAATATCTTTGGGTTTCCACTTGTAAGGTAGTGTCTGAGTCTGGAGACTAGTGATCTGTACAGCCATTGCTCTGTTCTTTCTCTATGGTACTGGTCTTCTTCGCACGGTCTGTTTTAGGTCTCCTCTCTGTTGGTTTGTTTCCTGAACTGGTCTCTTGTTCCATCCTCTATGATTTTGGGGTGATGTCTTTTTCCTGAAGTAAAACCAGTGGTAATGTGAAGAGAGGGAAGCTTGCCAGGTGCCCTTAGCCTGGATTGGCCGCTGTCGTGGACAGGATGTTGGGCTCGATGGACCCTTGGTCTTTTCCCAGTGTGGCAGTACTTATGTACTTGTAGGGAAGGAAGGTAGGCCCCAGGCTTGGTCCTTATACGATGGTGGCTGCCTGATTCTTGGGTTGCTTTTATCTTTTTCCACACATAGGGTGCTGGAACAAAGGCTTTACTAGAGACTGCTGTGGCAAGGCTAGAAACCAGAAAGGGTCTTATTCATGTAGTGGGAATTCAAGCAGGCGATGAGATGAGAACTGAGTGTAGTTGCTGGTTTATTGATTTTTGGTTCTGTTTGTATGTGTGCTCTCTCAGAAGAGGTTCGCTGTCTACTTAATATGCTTCTCTGATGGGGGTATTTAAAACTGCAATGGTTCAAATCTCTGTGGTATTTAAAGCTGTGGGGCCTTGAGGACAGAAAATCCTATGGCAGTATGCAGCACAGTAGAAGATTAGCCTAGTAGTTATAACAGTGAGTGAGAACCAGAGAAGTCAGGGTTCAAATCTCACTTCATTCATGATGTGTTTATTTGTTAGGAGATTTGCTAATTTTCAAAGCACCTAGACTTACAAAGTTCCATAGGTTTCTATGAAAATGAGCCCCCAAGTAGCTTTGTAAGTCTATGTGCTTTGAAAATGAGCCTCTTTATCTACTGCTTGGCTGGTTAAAATAACAGCAGTGTACAATAAAATAAATATCAAATAAATAAGAAAAGAACACCATTAAGCAACAGGAAAGAACATATCATACACATACGCGTACAGACATACAGAAACAAACAAAAAAAAGTTATAACAATAAAATCAATTCCTTAGGAACCTGGGCAAGTCAGTTCACCCTCCACTGTTTCAGGTACAGACCTAGGGCTAGATTTACTAATGTGAGTTATTCAATTTAACATTTATTTATTTTTATTTATTTATTAGGATTTATTTACCGCCTTTTTGAAGGAATTCACTCAAGGCGGTGTACAGTAAGAATAGATCAAACATGAGCAGTAGGCAATTAGAGCAGTAAAAATATTCGAACAATAAAAAGTATAGCATGGTATACTACTTGCAATGACAACACAATATGTACTAGAACATTATAATTGGTAGTGAGGGGTAAGGCAAAGTTCTTATTTAAAGCAAGCCACATTATTCCCAGTTAGCCTATTTATTAAAACTTGTGTACACCACATTACTGCAGGTTAGTGAATCTAGCCCTTATATTGTCACTTCTGGGGAAGGGACATGCGTACTGTACCTGAATATAACTCACCTTGGAAAAGTGAATAGTCAAATCCAGATCTAGAAAGCAGAGCAGAAATAAGCAGGGTGCAGGGCTGAACTGTTCAGATGTTTAGGATTGGATGGGAGGATGGATATGCTTGTTTGTGCATGGTCTGGCAGAACTTATAAACAGAGACATTCCTTTATGCTGTTTTTGTGGGTTTGCATTGACAGAAGGTGCTTTATTTCTTGCTCGTTAGATTTCTGTAAATGATTACTATCCTTGGAGCTGGCTTCCTTTTCATGGTTGCCTAATACAGACAATGTGTATGTATGTATTTTGCACAGAACCACATGGGCATGTGCTCCCTGTTGAACTACTGTAGTGTAGCGTCAAAGTTGAAATAGAACAGGCTGCTTCACCTGTCAGCACTTCTCTGAATCTAGCTAAGAGCACCCAGACTAGAACAGAGTGAAGCATCTCCACCCAGTGCCCAAATATAGGAGCACTTTTTGAGCCCATGTCATGTGGGAGCTCTTACAACCCTTGGGCCGCCAGAGAATGCCACTGTCATCACTCGAAGGTAACATTGTGATTGTAGGGTGCGTGGACTTGGCCGAGGACTGTCAGTGCAGTAACTGGATTAATGTAAGAGATGGGAGAAAAAAATACTCGAGTAGTTTTCTAATGAAGGCTTATGGTGCTGGATCCTAGGCCTGGTTTTGATTAGTGGGATACCAAAGAAGCAGGAGGAACCTGCCGTTTGGAACTCACTTCTTCTCCCTCCAAAAAGGGCACATACTATTGATGTAGTTTCCTCCTTACCCCCAGCATACATGACAGAGCCCTTAAGAAAGAAATCTGAATATGAGCTAAGCTTCTTGATTTCATAACAGTAACATCTCCCCTGCCTCCTAGTCCTTACAGAAGGGAGGCCAATCTTGTCACCATAGGCCCATTTCCACTTTTCCAGACTATGCTAGAGAGTAGCTGGGCTATGCCTTTTCTTTACTGGCCTTAGCTCCATCCTGGGCTTGCTATCATGTCTCAAGTGCACTTCCTTGCCTGAGCCTCTCATACCTTCAGAAACTGCTCCTTTTCCTGCACTTTGCTTTTTCTGTTCATGTACTTTTGCCGTTGACAGATTACTGTGGATTTAAGGCTATTAATATAGTTGAGCGCTGGAAATGTCTCACATGTAGCAGAACATCCCTCATTCTTGGTGACTTTAACATACACACTGATAACCCTTCCGACTCATACGTTTCTCAGTTCCTCACTCTAACCTCCAACTGAGCTCCACCTCCCCTACTCACCAATCTGGCCACTGTCTTGACCTCGTCCTCTCTTCTACCTGCTCACCCTCCAATTTCTGCGCCTCGGCTCTTCCTCTCTCTTACCATCACCTGATCACCGTCACACTTCATCACCCTCCCCCTCAGTCCCGCCCAACACTAACCACTACTTCTAGGAATCTCCAGGCTGTCGACCCTCCCACCTTATCCTCTAGTATCTCTGATCTCCTCCCTTCCATCATGTCCTCCGAGTCTGTCGACAAGGCTGTCTCCACTTACAATGCCACTCTCTCCTCTGCTCTCGACGCCCTTGCACCGTCCATCTCCCGTCCCACAAAGCATACTAATCCCCAGCCCTGGCTGACCCCTTCCACCCGATACCTTTGCTCCTGTGCCTGATCGGCTGAACGCCTCTGGAGGAAATCTCGCACCCATTCTGATTTCATTCATTACAAATTCATGCTATCCTCCTTCCAGTCCTCCCTATTCCTCGCCAAACAGGACTATTACACCCAATTGACTAACTCCCTCAGCTCTAACCCCGTCGTCTCTTCGCCACCCTTAACTCCCTCCTCAAAGTGCCCTCCGCTCCCACCCCCCCCCCCCCCCTCACTTTCTCCTCAATCACTGGCTGACTACTTTCGCGATAAGGTGCAAAAAATCAACCTCTAATTCACCACCAACCATCTTCTCCTCCTCTTCACCCTATAACCCACTCCCTCAACCAACCAACCCATGCCGCCTCCTCCTCTTTTCCTGATATCACCGAAGAGGAAACCGCCTGTCTTCTCTCCTCCTCAAAATGCACCACCTGTTCCTCAGACCCCATCCCCACCAACTTACTTACACCATCACTCCTACTGTCACCCCCTCCATCTGTCATATCCTCAACCTCCCTCTCTCCACTGCAACTGTCCCCTGACACCTTCAAGCATGCTGTAGTCACACCACTACTCAAAAAAAACCATCACTTGACCCTACCTGTCCCTCCAACTACCGCCCCATTTCCCTCCTACCCTTCCTCTCCAAGATACTTGAACGCGCCGTTCACAGCCGTTGCCTTGATTTTCTCTCCTCTCATGCCATCCTCGATCCGGCTTTCGCCCCTACACTCGACGGAAACGGCACTATCTAAAGTCTGTAATGACCTGTTCCTTGCCAAATCCAAAGGTCAGTACTCCATCCTCATCCTCCTCGACCTATCCGCCGCTTTTGACACTGTCAATCACAACTTCTCGCCACACTGTCCTCATTTGGGTTCCAGGGCTCTGTCCTCTCCTGGTTCTCCTTTTATGTCTCCCACCGTACCTTCAGAGTACATTCTCATGGTTCTTCTCCACCCCCATCCTGCTCTCTGTTGGAGTTCCTCAGGGATCTGTCCTTGGACCCCTTCTTTTTCTCAATCTACACCTCCTCCCTGGGCTCCCTAATCTCCTCTCATGGGTTCCAATATCATCTTTATGCTGATGACACCCAGCTTTATCTCTCCACACCAGACATCACTGCAGAAACCCAGGCTAAAGTATCGGCCTGCTTATCCGACATTGAGGCCTGGCTGTCCAACCGCCACTTGAAACTGAACATGGCCAAGACCGAACTTATTGTCTTCCCCTCCCAAACCCACTTCTCCTCTCCCTCCACTCTCTATCTCAGTTGATAACACCCCATCTCATCTGCCCGTAACCTCTGAGTCATCTTCGACTCCTCCCTCTCCTTCTCTGTGCATATCCAGCAGATAGCCAAGACCTGTCGCTTCTTCCTTTATAACATCAGCAAAATTCGCCCTTTCCTGTCTGAGCACACCACCCGAACTCTCATCCACTCTCTCATTACCTCTCGCATTGACTACTGCAACCTTCTCCTCACTGGCCTCCCACTTTGCCATCTATCCCCCCTTCAGTCCGTTCAGAACTCTGCTGCACATCTTATCTTCCGCCTGGACCGGTACACTCATATCACCCCTCTCCTCAAGTCACTTCACTGGCTTCCAATCAGATACCACATACAGTCTAAGCTTCTCCTATTAACCTACAAATGCACTCGATCTACAGCCCCTCCTTACCTCTCTACCCTCATCTCCCCCTACATTCCTACCCGGAACCTCTGTTCTCAAGACAAATCCCTCCTTTCAGTACCCTTCTCCACCACCGCCAACTCCAGGCTCTGCCTTTTCTGCCTCGCCTCACCCCATGCCTGGAATAAACTCCCTGAGCCCATACGCCAGGCCCCCTCCCTACCCATCTTCAAAGCCTTGCTCAAAGCCCACCTCTTCAATGTCGCCTTCAGCACCTAACCACCATACCTCTTTTTTCAGGAAATCTAGACTGCCCCAACTTGACATTTCGCCCATTAGATTGTAAGCTCCTTGGAGCAGGGACTGTCCTTTTTTGCTAATCTGTACAGCGCTGCGTAACCCTAGTAGCGCTCTAGAAATGTTAAGTAGTAATAGAACAGAGATTGAAGGTTGCTTATAGTCAAATTCCTTGATTTGTACTTCAAACTGAGGTGTGTCTTGGTTTATTTCAGCCACTTTTTGGCTGTAATGACCCGTGTGACTTATGGTTTATGGGCCTTCACCCTTTCTTAGATTATCTTTTTGTCTTGCAGGCCCGGCTTAAGTTTCCTATCGACTACCCATACTCCCCTCCAGCATTCCGCTTCCTGACTAGAATGTGGCATCCAAATATCTATGAGGTATGTAGCAGGGTGAGAGCTGTTAGTGTGATCTGAGCACTGAAAAAGCAAATGTGAAACCAAAGGGAAAGATCTTTCCCCCCCCCTCACCCCCTTTTTCAGTTGTAGAGCTGTTGCATGCCAGTCTGGAAGGAATAAGTGTATGTATGGGGGGGGGAGAGGAGGAGGAGTTTTCTTTTTCTTTGGAAGGAGTGACTGTTATAGGTTAGAGGGGAGAACAGTCCTTGTTCTGGCATGTGGGGGGGGGGGAGGGAGGAATTAAAGTTAACTACTAAATATAATAATTTGGCAAAACATAACATTGTCATGTCAGCAAACGTTATCTGAATCTGACTGCTATGAGCAGCCAAACTAATTGAAGACAATGCAGTTTAAGTAGAACACAGAGAAAAGTGATAGGCATCCATCCTGGTACAAGAATCACAGAGATGTGTGCAGTCAGACTCTTTGTTCTGAGAAACTGGAACTTTACAGATCCCAGACTCTGAACCTTCACACAGGAAGCCCCAACCTACACTGCAAAGGATTAAAGCAGTTCTAATTTCTGTTGCACTGGTCTGACGTTAGTGCAATGTCAAAGCCTCATGTCAGAAGTGCAGAGATTTTTAATTTTTAAATGGTGCTGTGAGTGTCAATATTTGCCCCCAGCAACAACAAAAAATCCTCACTAATACCGGATCTACTGAAATGAAATCGTAGCCTCATACACTATACATACTATAAGTATTTCATATTATTGGAGGAAAAGCCTCAACAGACTCCTCCTCTACATTAGGCTCACAGGCCGATGATGACAGCAAGTACTCCGTGAAGTTAATGGCCTGTGAGCCTAATGTAGAGGAGGAGTCTGTTGAGGCTTTTCCTCCAATAATATGAAATACTTATAGTATGTATAGTGTATGAGGCTACAATTTCATTTCAGTAGATCCGGTATTAGTGAGGATTTTTTGTTGCTGTGGGAATTTTTCTGTTATCCTCTATAGCTCCTGAACTTGATTATAGAAATGCCAATATTTGATCATGAAGGAATGTAATGGAGTGGCAGGTGCGGCTCTGGCCTCTTTGTTGGACAGACTGGATGGGCCATGCAGGTCTTTATCTGCTATCATATACTATGAAACCTATCCTAGTACTTCCTATACATAAACTGATTGCTCTTCTCATTTCCATAGAATGGGGATGTTTGCATCTCAATCCTGCACCCCCCTGTGGATGATCCCCAGAGCGGAGAGTTGCCATCTGAGCGATGGAATCCCACACAGAACGTCAGGTAATCACAAGGAGTGCATAACAGTTTTTGTGATTGAGGCTGTGGCACCCAGGAGTTGCCAGGAGAAGCTGGAGTGACTGAGTGGAAGCTGCAGCACAGAAGGTTTCATTGATACAGGTTGTTTGATGGAGAGAAATTGCAATGCACACTATTAAAGATGAGTGGAAGAATGAGGCAACCACTTACCTTGCTGTCAGATAACACCAGCAGCATCTTATAGTACTGTTAAAAAAAAAAAAAATTAAAAAGTGTGTGTGGGGGGGGGATGAGCTCAGAGGCTGAGGGCTGGTATCACATGGTCTTACTTTGCTCCTTAATCTTTGCAGGACCATTCTCCTCAGTGTTATCTCCCTGCTTAATGAGCCCAACACCTTTTTCACCAGCCAATGTAGATGCCTCGGTCATGTACAGGAAATGGAAGGACAGCAAGGGGCGGGATCGCGAGTACTCTGACATCATCAAGTGAGTGGAATATGGGCTCTGCTAACACCTTTTCTGCTCAGTGACAACAAAAGACATGAGCCAATTTTTTATATGTGGCACATAGCAGAATTCTGTTTCCTTTTCCTTGGCCAACTGTCATGCAGTTTGTATCATTATTCCTTTACCATCTTAGTGGTCATTGAGGGCTGTCCCTCCTCCCATCCCTGCTTGTGTTGGGACCTCTACATCCTTACACTCAGAGGTCTTTGTTTAATAAGTGTCCATGAATAAATAATCACCTCTATCACAAGAACTATAAGTAGCATACAAACATAATATGCAAATGCATCAAACAATTAAAAACTTTCTCATACAGACCAATCCTCCTCATTGCACAATCAAATCAAACCAGAAGCTTGTCCTCTTAACCACACCTTGACTCCCTTGTGAAAATGCAGATGACTTTTCATGGTGCAGTACTATGAGAAGCTTGCTTCACAAAAATGATACAGTCACAGGAAAACTCTTAGTCCTTGCAAATTGCACATGAATCTCTAACAGTTGGCACTGTTAACAAAACATTTCCAGAGGAGTGAAGAATACATCCCAGTGTATAGGATATTACCAGATCTCTAAGATATTACGGTACTATTTAATTTTTCTGTTTTTT
The DNA here is from genome assembly GCF_901765095.1 of Microcaecilia unicolor. NCBI lineage: Eukaryota > Metazoa > Chordata > Amphibia > Gymnophiona > Siphonopidae > Microcaecilia > Microcaecilia unicolor. The sequence continues at coordinate 71,404,175 of NC_044041.1, read as the reverse complement.
TTTTTTCAGTTTAAAGAAGGCCTTTCTTGACAAGTTAATAACAAATTATTACCAAAGAGCCAAAACTGACAATCTGTCCACAAAATCATCATCAGCAGCATATAAAAATTACATATCTCTGCAAAGTAGCATACAAACTTTCAGGCTTGAACAAACAAATACTTCTATTGGAATTAGATAACTATATATGTATCCCAGCATAATAAACCTTCATTTTTAACATTTTAGTTGAAAATAGGATAACAACCCCCTCCCCCACCCCATATCCAGTGGTGCAGAACAAGAGGTCTGTTCAGGCAAACTCCACACTTTTTCCCATTTACCAGGGAGTTGTGCCTGCTAACTGTAAGCTTTTCCATATGATAAATATAACGTAACTTAGTTCGCCATTTATATATGAACACCCACTGCCTTCCAGCAGCAGCAGCTAGTGTCAATTTAGCTGCACTAAGATAATGGCAAGCCAATTTGGTTGTGCTCTAGTCAGTCCTAGAATAGCTTTATTGAAAAGGAAAATTCTTTGGTCCCAGGTGAGTGACAGACCTGTCAACCAGCACACTTGAAATTGTATACTTTTCCAAAATGCTCTCGCTTTAGGACAAGTCCACCATATATGACCTGGTATCTCCTGGCCCCCACATAAGCACTAGGAAGCTGGTGATACCAATGACAGATCCTGTAAGGAGTCTAGTACCACCGGTATATATCCTTTACATTATTTTCTTGTACATTGGCAGCTACTGCAATCTTTGCTAGCACAACCTCTGTTGCTTCCCATTCAGAAGGTTCATAATTAACGTCCAGCTTCAATTCCCATTTACTTCTATGCTGATTAGCTGGCTGCCGTAGTTCTCTAAGGTATCTGTATAATGCAGATACCAGGTACCTTGTAAACCTCTTCACAGATCTCTTCCAGGGTAGTACCGTCCCCACTACTACTACTTAACATTTCTAGAGCGCTACTAGGGTTACGCAGCGCTGTACAGTTTAAACAAAGAAGGACAGTCCCTGCTCAAAGGAGCTTACAATCTAAAGGACGAAATGTCAAGTTGGGGCAGTCTAGATTTCCTGAATAGAGGTAAAGTGGTTAGGTGCCGAAGGCAACATTGAAGAGGTGGGCTTTGAGTAAGGATTTGAAGATGGGCAGGGAGGGGGCCTGGCGTATGGGCTCAGGGAGTTATTCCAAGCATGGGGTGAGGTGAGGCAGAAAGGGCGGAGCCTGGAGTTGGCGGTGGTGGAGAAGGGTACTGAAAGGAGGGATTTGTCTTGAGAGCGGAGGTTACGGGTAGGAACGTAAGGGGAGATTAGGGTAGAGAGGTAAGGAGGGGCTGCAGATCGAGTGCATTTGTAGGTTAGTAGGAGAAGCTTGAACTGTATGCGGTACCTGATCGGAAGCCAGTGAAGTGACTTGAGGAGAGGGGTGATATGAGTATATCGGTCCAGGCGGAAGATAAGACGTGCTAAGTGGGAGGCCAGTGAGGAGTAGGTTGCAGTAGTCAAGGCGAGAGGTAATGAGAGAGTGGATGAGAGTTTGGATGGTGTGCTCAAAGAGGAAAGGGCGAATTTTGCTAATGTTATAGAGGAAGAAGCGACAGGTCTTGGCTATCTGCTGGATATGCGCAGAGAGGGAGGAGTCGAAGATGACTCCGAGGTTGCGGGCAGATGAGACGGGGACGATGAGGGTGTTATCAACTGAGATGGAGAGTGGAGGGAGAGGAGAAGATTGTAAGCTCCTTCGAGCAGGGCCTGTCCTTCTTTGTTAAATTGTACAGCGCTGCGTAACCCTAGTAGCGCTCTAGAAATGTTAAGTAGTAGTAGAAGTGGGTTGGGAGGGAAGACAATCAGCTCGGTCTTGGCCATGTTCAGTTTCAGGTGGCGTTTGGACATCCAGCAGCATTGTCGGATAAGCAGGCTGATACTTTGGCCTGGGTTTCCGCAGTGATGTCTGGTGTGGAGAGAGAAAGCTGGGTGTCTTTAGCATAAAGATGATATTTGAAACCATGAGATGAGATCAGGGAGCCCAGGTGTAGATTGAGAAGAGAAGGGGTCCAAGGACAGATCCCTGAGGAACTCCAACAGAGAGCGGGATGGGGGTGGAGGAAGAACCATGAGAATGTACTCTGAATGTACGGTGGGAGAGATAAGAGGAGACCCAGAGGAGAGGTAGTACTGTCCCCAACTAAATGAGGTTTAATAGGCCTGCTAGTTAAAAAAAAAAAAAAAAAAAAAAAATGCACCACCTAAAGATAGAGTAATAATGCTCAGGGGATCTGATAATCTTGTATCAAGGGAATCACTTCTGAGTCCTCTATAATTGTCCCCCCCCCCCCCCCCCCTTGACAACACTAAGGCTTCCCACTGTTGATTATATACCAGGATTCTGTCCCATCCCCATCAAAGGATTATACCAAATCGGAGTATGTCTGGATAGTTGAAAGTCTCTAGTTCCACTCATACCATCCTAGATATTTAATGTATGTAGGATAGTAGGGCTGACATCTGGACCTAAAGATCTATACCTAGCAGGGAGCCACATACAGTAAAGGGACCTGGCCCACTAAGGCTGCTCAATATATATCCAGAGCTTCTGGAATCATTCTACTGCCGCTCTAGCCTGAGCTGCCTGATAGCACATTCCCATATGTGGCACCCCCAGCTCCCAGGAGTGGCCTAGTGGTTAGGGTGGTGGACTTTGGTCCTGGGGAACTGAGTTCAATTCCCACTTCAGGCACAGGCAGCTCCTTGTGACTCTGGGCAAGTCACTTAACCCTCCATTGCCCAGGTACAGATAAGTACCTGTAAGCCGCATTGAGCCTAGAGAGAATCCACAAACGTGGAGAACTCAGTAGATCCCACGGTGCGAATAAAGAAGATAAAAAAGGTGGGAGTGTAAGCCAGGCTATCCAAAGACTGAAACCAAAAGGTTCAATTAAAAATATGTGACGTTTTAATAGTTTTGTAACAATAATAAAACAACTTTACATAGAGAACGACTCTAATAATAAAACAATTTCACAACCGTTGTGTTTCGGCCAGGTGGCCTACATCAGGAGTCTGATCACTACGTTAAACCAATGTAGGGAGATTATAAATAGTTATAAATCTCAAAATCTCACCGCTCAAAAACAAACCAAATGATAGATCTGCAGGCAGGATCTAAAAAGGTCTTTTAAAAAGACCGTTCATTGGGTGATCCTTCTGCCGCTGCGTGCTATAACACCATAAAGAAGCAAAAAAAGAGGATCACCCAATGAACGGTCTTTTAAAAGACCTTTTTAGATCCTGCCTGCAGATCTATCATTTGGTTTGTTTTTGAGCGTCACATATTTTTAATTGAACCTTTTGGTTTCAGTCTTTGGATAGCCTGGCTTACACTCCCACCTTTTTATCTTCTTTAGCCGCATTGAGCCCTGCCATGAGTGGGAAAGCGCAGGGTACAAATGTAACAAAAATAAATAAATAAAATTTTAACCCTAAAAAGAAATCTTTCTAGTAAATCAAGGATGTTTATCCCCCCAAATAATTTCACTAATGCTTCATGAAGAGTAGTTAGAAATGCTTTCGGCGCAGCCACAGGAAGCACTTGAAAAAGATAAAGAAAATGTGGCAGGATATTCATTCTCAAAAACACAAATATCATCCACCGAATACTTGGCAATTCTTACAAGGCTATCAAAACTATTTTAAAAAACATTTGCACAAAACACAAAGAGCAAAAGCCTCGGTAGACCCCAGCTATTTTATATCATTATAGCTAATTGGGGTTCAGTGTCTATCATTGGCATAAAAAAAACCTCTTTTGCGCTATTTATTGTATGCTATAAGATGAATCCAAAAATATAAAATAGGCTGTACTGCACATTCTTTCACAGCAACATACTTAACTTGTAAGTTTTATGACCACTGCGAAAGTCTGACGGTGGCCAGCATTTCATTTCTGCTTCAGGGACTTGCGGTAGTTAATAAGCAGGAGCACATTTTTTCACACTCAGGGTGCTAGCTCTTCACTAAAATGCTCTCACTGACTCAATACAGTGTTCTTCCCTTGAACGCTGTGTCGAGTCAGTGAGAGTATTTTAGTGAAGAGCTTTGAAAGCCTCCTCAGCTACCAAATTTGGGAGGGTCTCCACCGGGGAAGACTATCCAGCTTATAATCGAAAGAGAAAAACACCTATATTTCGACCCAAATCGGGAGATGGGCGTTTTTCTCGCAAAGGCGCCCAAATCGGTATAATTGAAAGCCAATTTTGGGCGTTTCCAACTGCACTCTGTCGCGGAAACGAATAAAGTTGACGGGGGCGTGGTGGAGGCAGGACTGGGGTGTGGTTATCAGCCGAGGAGAGATGGGCGTCTTTAGCTGATAATCGAAAAAAAAGGTGTTTTTACCGCGATTTTGGGTCACTTTTTTTGGACCCTTTTTTTTCACGAACAAGTCCCAAAAAAGTGCCCCAACTGCCCAGATGACCACTGGAGGGAATCGGGGATGACGTCCCCAGACTCCCCCAGTGGTCACTAACCCCCTCCCACCAAAAAAACCCCCACTTTAAAAACTTTTTTCCCAGCCTATATGCCAGCCTCAAATGCCATACCCACCTCCATGACAGCAGAATGTGTTCGATCCTCTCACAGCCTTTCCCTGGGTCAGATGTGGCTCTCAGGTGCACTACAGGGTCACATCAGCATTGCATTGTGGTGGGTGTAGGGTATTGGTCTCGGTGATTTCATTAGCTTGTGTTACAGTCTCACGATGTTGGTAGTTGGTAGGCTCTTCTCCCATGGTGCTTTTCCCCCTGCCTACTGGGTCAGAGTGTGCCCTGTTGTGTTTCCTGTTGTAGTCCATGCGGTAGTGGCCATTTTTGTAAGCCAGTTTTAGTTCCCTTTCCTGTGTTAGCCACGTTAGAGAACTTAGTTCTTACCTTGAATGTGGCTGAAAGAGGGCATTGTACAGCATTCTGCCAGCTCTGACCTGCTAATCTCAGTACCAGGGAGACTCGTTGCCAGTGGTGGGGCACAACCTCTGATCTGCAGTTAACTGTGAGTAAGCGTGCTTATTCCAATAAAGGACGTTTCGGAGAGATTAGTCTTCAGGGTGTAAACTGGTGTGCCAATGTTATACAGCAGTAACAAGTCCTAGAGGCCTGCGTGTATGCAGGTCCCTGGAGCACTTTTAGTGGGTACCGCAGTGCACTTCAGCCAGGTGGACCCAGGCCCATCCCCCCCCTACCTGTAACACTTGTGCTGGTAAATGGGAGCCCTCCAAAACCCACTGTACCCACATGTAGGTGCCCCCTTCACCCCTAAGAGCTATGGTAGTGTTGTACATTTGTGGGTAGTGTGTTTTGGGGGAGGGGGGTTGGGAGCTCAGCAACCGTGGTAAGGGAGCTATGCATGTGGGAGCTTTTTCTGAAGTCCACCGCACTGACCTAGGGTGCCCAGTTGGTGTCCTGGCATATCAGGGGGGCGAGTGTACTACGAATCGTGGCCCCTCCCATGACCAAATGGCTCAGATTAGGACATTTTTGAGCTGGGCATTTTTAGTTTCCATTATCGCTAAAAAAAACAAACGCCCAGCTGAAAAACGTCCATTTTTTTCGAAAATACGGTTCGGCCCGCTCCTTCAAGGACCCGTTCTCTGAGATAAACGCCCATGGAGATAGGCGTTCCGTTTGATTATGCCCCTCCACGTCACCAAGACAATCATCATCAGCAACAAGATTCATTTTAAATTCAGTCTCTCCCACCCAAACCCCATTGCAGAGGCAAAAGGTTCCATAGTAAGGGCAAACAAAAGAGGAGATAATTAAGGGCACATGCCAGGGCTGGCCATTAACGGGAACATTCTGGAGTTATCCCCATTTACTCTGACACACACTCCAGAAGTTGAGTACAAACCACCTACCCACTTCCAAAAAATCCCTCCCACCCTATCTAACTCCTTATATTCCCAGTGAATCCTATCAAAGGCCTTTTCAGTGCCCAGGAGAAAGACCAATCCCGGCCTATTCCCATTACATAAATTAGATTTGACACTTCACAGTCGGTAAACCTGGCATTAAAATGCAAATGGGGGCTATTCCTTGAAAAGAACTTGGTGTAACAAAACATGCATTTCAGATTATTAACCCCCTGATTGGCTTTTTTTTTTTGTTTTGTTTTGTTACATTTGTACCCCGGCTTTCCCACTCATGGCAGGCTCAATGCGGCTTACAAGGGGCAGTGGAGAGTTAAGTGACTTGCCCAGAGTCACAAGGAGCTGCCTGTGCCTGAAGTGGGAATCGAACTCAGTTCCTCAGGACCAAAGTCCACCACCCTAACCACTAGGCCACTTTCATAAAAGATAAAAGCTAAATTATTTACTAATAAGTAAAAGGTACTTCAGTGAGTTGCACTGCTGAGGTGACCAATTTCTTATTGAAGATTTTCTGGTGATCAGATGTACTACTAGTGATATTGTATACCACTGGACATATATAAACTTAACTGAGATTCACTGTGAAACACGTTATGATTAATATCGGGAGCATAGAGGTTAGCCAAAGTCAAGACTGTGGTCTAAGAGCACCTGTGCAAAATGAAATCTATCTCCACCATCCCTCTTAACCTTTTGTATTGCCAAATCTGCATGGAAAAGGACAGCCACCCCCTTAGTTTTATCCCCTGATGAGTCAGATGCAAAAGGTATATGGGGATAAAGCCTATATCCAAGTAATCCCTCATGGGACCTCTTCAAATGCATTTTTTTTATAAACATGATATGTGCATCTGTTTTCCCCGATTCTTTGCCCAGCAAGTAACATTTTCTTTGGGAATTTAAACCCTTAACATTCAAGGTCAATATTTTCAACCCCACCACCATCTATAGTCAAAAAGAATGTATCTCACTTTGATCTCTTCCCTCCCTTCTCCACTTCAAGTGTCTGTACACCCAACAAGACCCCAAGAGCCACATATAACCAGTATCATTAGAATACAACAGTACCCACCCTTCTCCCACAAGTACAATACCCACCATCCCCACAAGACCAACAGTCCAACTGAACTTCTCCCCTTATATCTGGGCATAGACTGCGCCAGCAAGGATCCCAAGAGGAAGCTGACCCAACCCCCTCCTCCCACCCAGCTCTGATAAATCATTCATACCTTCATTTATCCACATACATTCACATTTCCCCAGGCATTCAACAGTATTGTTAGAAAATATATTTACAATCTTTCACCTCAACCATATAAGGAGAACACTACCCACCCGGGAAGCTGCATCCGGCCCAAGGCAAAGTACACACAGTTGACTAAGATCCTTCCACTTGTGTGCTGATGACACACTGAGTGATTTCTTATACACATTTAATAATATATTGCACATAAAGTATATTGAGTTCTGTGTCATTAGAGCAATACATATTTGAGTGGAGAGTTTTTGAAGTGCAGTATTTAGTAATCTTTCTACACAAACTTGCTATTTCAAGAAACATGGGTATAAAAAGCAAGGTCAACTGAGCCAATATAAGTCTTTCCTTCAGCTATAGGAGTCCTGTGATGAAGTCAGGCCCCTAGCCTTCCTCTTGCCTCTAGGCTGCACTCGCTGCCACCAATTTACGTTATTCTTGGCCACTGTCTCCTCTGCATAGGCAGCTGGGCTCCAGACACCAAACCAGCATCCCTCAAATGCTTTCAGTCCTCTGCTGGGGTTTTTTACTTGACACATCTTGCCCGCTACCAGAAAGCAGAGAGCCAGCGGGAAGCTCGATATTTGATATTCTCGTTCATCAGGACTTCCAGTACTAATTTAAACTCTCTCCATTTGCTGAGTGTGAAAGCAGACAAATCTTGAAAAATCTGTATTTGCTGATCTTTATACTTCACAATGCCACCAGCTCATGCCCTGTGAAGCAATCTGTCTTTGTCCTGGTATTTTGTAAAGCGCACAACTTACAACTCTGTTGTTTGAACTGGAGAGTGCACAGGGCCTGAAACTCCAGTGTCAGCTTGGGTCTCCTCAGTGCACAACAGTTTGCACCATCGGAGGAACATTTTCCTGGTCTCCGCTGTCTGGCACACCTCAAAATCTGAGGTTCTTCCACCTACGCCAATTTTCAACATCATCTACTTTATAAGCATGTCCTCATGTTGGAACTGTCAAAGACTCTCACTTAGCTCGCAGCTCCTATAGGGACTCATTGTGTTCTTCCACGTGGGTCTCGAGGTCTTCTACTGGGGAACCCAGCTCATATATATCCTTAAGAAAATCATCAATTTTACCGGTAATGTCCTCCCTCACTTCTTTAAATACCTTTAGAAGGTGTTTTTAGATTATTGTCCAAACCGTGAGTCTCACAGTCAAGGGGTTTTGCTCTTTATTCAGGTGAGGTGCAAGAGCTCATCATTAAGCTGACATTACTTCCTCCTCAGTCCTATTTAATTTCTAACCTTAAACAGCAACATTAAGATTTTAAACTGCAATTGCTACATAACTTGGAGCTAGTGAGAGATGATCCCCTGAAATTCAATCCCTGGATCTATCAAGCAGCGCACTCTGTACGAGCTGAATGTGTTGCAAAGTATGTTTCAGAAGACTCACAAACACTGCATTTCCATAGTCTAGCCTAGTCATGATTTGGGCCTGCACCACTAACTTCAAATTTATCAATTGCGGATGTGGCCTCGGTTGCTTAATCAACCTCAACTAGTGACACCCCCACCCCACCCCCACAATCCCGGTGAAGTTTAGCAATAATATCAAAAGTCAATGTAGAATCCAGTCATATCCCTAAATTTTGCACCTCTGTTTTAACTAGCAAGGACTCACCATCTACTCAAATCACAAAATTCTTGCCAGCTCTGCTTTACCAATCCAAAGAACATCTTACTTAGAAGCATTAATTTGTAATATGTTCTGCTGAAGCCACAAGGCCATTCTGTCCAATCCTTGATTCAGCCATCTGTATTCCCTCCCACCACACACTCCCAACTGGCAAAAAGATTTAGATATTGTCTGCAGAGATGATAACTCAAACAGAATTGAGGATCTCACTCAAAGGCCAGAGAAAAATGTTAAATAAAACCAAAAAGAGAACTGACCCGTATTTCCCACAGTGCAAATGTGCCAGCTCAGATGAAGCTGTCCCACAGTACCTGTTGTATTTGACCCTCCAGGAAAAAAGAAAATCACTTCCAAACATGGGATTCCAATTCCTAGATACAACAGATCATTAACGCAGTCATGTTTCTCTTTAGGAAGCAGGTGTTGGCGACTCAGGCAGATGCGGAGCGGGACGGCGTGAAGGTGCCCACCACACTGGCAGAATACTGTGTCAGACAAAGGCACCAGTGCCAGACGAAGGCTCTGACCTTTTCTATGATGACTACTACGAGGATGAAGAGATGGAAGAGGAAGGTGGAGACAGCTGCTATGAGAATGAGGATGACTCTGGCAATGAGGAGTCCTGACGCCTACACCATCCCAAACCTCAGCGTGTTGCATACCTCGACTAGGGCAGGGGACTTGTTACCTCGGGGTTGGGGGGGGGGGGGAAGGAGGGTGGGGATCCTCTTCTGCTACGCAAAAATAAATCGGTCTGAACAAGAAACCCATGCTCTACATCTCATGGGACTGTGCAGCATACATGGCTGCAGTGGGGGGGGGTCTGAACTAGAATTGTAGCGACTTTAGACTGAGAATATGGCTGCTGGACACTGTAGGGGGGAGGGAAGGCAGAGGAGCCGCATTTAATGGCTTGGGGGTTCACGCTGGTGAAGGCATGGGGGAGGGTCAAAGAAGAGAGGAGCTATGCTTTTTAAAGGCTGTAGGAACAATGATGATGGGGGAAAGGGATCTGATTGCAGGGTTATAACTGTATTGGTGGAGGAGATTGCATATGAATCCTGCTGTCCTGGAATGGCTGATTTGTGAGCAGTCTTCTGAAGTCCTGGCATCAGTACCGTGGAACACAGAGCAGGCACACTGATGTAATCCACGCAGTAGAGAGAAAATTACAAGCTGCTTCCACAAAAGCTGGGCATAAAAAGCTCAATGAAGAATTGTTTCAATTAAAATGTAAATTAATGTTCAGCAACTGTGCTGAAAAAAAAAGAGAAAATAAGGAGTGATTTACAGCAGCTGAGGGTAGAAGGAACAGATCAAGTTTGTACTGCAGGGTGCTGTGCACCACAAACATTAGAAGTTCATTTAGCTGACTGCTTAGGGGAGAAGGTGGTGTTGGGGGGGGGGGGGGGGGGGGGGATTCTCACTTGTTTTCTTTACAGTATAATTTCATTCCCCTTTCTCTTCGGTGAGCATATAGGAGGAGGGAGAAACTTTGCTTTGGCAAGGGGATTCATCCTTGTCTCAGTGATCACAAGGTCTCTGGAAAGGGGGAGGCCAGGCAGGATGAGGAGGGCCTGGTTGATGGGGAATTTGTTCTCTAGTTATTCCCTGTCAAGAGCTGCAGCTTGCACAGTTTCTCTTTTAGGTTACAATTTGGGGGCAATGTGTTTTGCAGTCTTTTTCTGCGTGTTTAATTTCCTTGTGTTTTTTTTTTTTTTTTGGGGGGGGGGGGTTGTTCATCTTAAATTTATTTAATAAAAATAAAAAGAAGAACAGTGTTTTGTGGTTTGATAAGGTTCTGGAAATGAGGTTCAGGAATGGAGCTAATAAGGGGGCAGGAGGAGAGAGAGCTCTGTAAGTCACAAGAAGCCCTATCTGCTCTTGGGATGCAAGATAGGGTCGGGCATACACCACTTACCACAACTTAGTCCCTTATAGTGAGTAGCTCTTTTCAAGTCTTTCATAAGGATAAAATTCTTTCTAAGCCTATTGTAATGGGGGAAGTTGGATGACTTGAGGTTAGTCCTTGAATGGTATGCCTTTCAGCTTTCTTGTAAATTAACCATTAATGTGAACTAGTGAGTGGAAATACTAATACCTTACTGTGTGCCACACGTGAAGATGGGCTTGTGAGCAATTTCCTGTTGCCACTTTGGCCCCAAAAAGCAGGAAGACAGATGGTCTGCAAGAGATTCAGACCAGCAAACAAGTGAACAAACCAAAAATGCAGACAGAGATTAAGCAACAGAACAGGAGGAGTGTACACACACTCAACTGGCCTTTAATGGGCTGCCTCAGGGGCTAATAATACCAAACTGTTGTGAAACAATTGGGAACACCAAGCTTGAAAAAAAAAGTTCTCTCTCATCTTGTCTTCTTCCCTTCCATCTCTACATCTGTCTGGCACTGATTTTTGTTGCCCCCCCCCCCCCCCCCCACCTTTTCTCTTATTCATTCCTTTTTTATTTTAACCCTCATTCTCCCTTTTGCTCACCCTCTAGTCCAGTGATTCCCAAACTGTCCTGAAGGAACCCAGCCAGGTAGGTTTTCAGGATATCCATAATGAATATTCTTGAGATCAATTTGCATACACTGTCTCCATAATATGAGCATCTCATGTGTATTCATTCTGGATATCCTGAAACCTGGCTGGCTATTCCCTCTAGGACAGGTTTGGGAGTCACTGCTGTACTCCTTAGTCTCGTTCATTTCACTCCTCAACTACCTATCAGTTTTCCTGTCTCCCTCTCATCCACTCTGTAGGATTCCCATTGCCCCCTCTGTCTCTCTGCTTTCCCTGCTTCCTAGTTCTCTTTCACCAACTGTACTCACCTTCATAGCTGGTGGTTGGGAGGCGGGGATAGTGCTGGGCAGACTTATACGGTCTGTGCCAGAGCGGTGGTTGGGAGGCGGGGCTGGTCGTTGGGAGTGGGGATAGTGCTGGGCAGACTTATACGGTCTGTGCCCTGAAGAGCACAGGTACAAATCAAGTAGGGTATACACAAAAAGTAGCAAATATGGGCAGACTGGATGGCCGTGCAGGTCTTTTTCTGCCGTCATTCTACTATGTTACTATGTAACTGCCTCTCACCAGCTCCATCTCTCTTCTTCCTTCCCTTGCCACCAGGCCATTCTTCTATCTCCAATTGTCTCTTCAAATTCTGTCCTCATGCAACCCCTTCAAAGATGGCACCCCTTTCCTCCTCATACCCATCCACAGTACTCCCATATCTTTTCACTTTTCATCCTCAATCCCGTTCTCCAGGTCATTCACACTACATCTCAACCTCTCCCTATACATCATCTCCTTTCTCTTACCCCTATTTCACATACTCCCTCATAATCCTAACCCGTTTAACACACTCCATTCATATCTACCCCCCCCCCCCCACACACACACACACAATGCCCTAACACACATGTCACTATCTCATCCAAATTCCCACTCAGTCTCTCCCATGCATAATTCCTTGTTCTGTCCCCTTACACACTCCCATTCAACCACCAAGTCCCAGTTCTTTCTAGTCCAATTTTTCTTCTGCTTTGTACCCCTTCTAGTCCCATCCAGTTTCTGCTCTGTTCCCTTCCCTACCCCTTGAATCATATCCAGCTTCTGCCTGGTTCCCCTTCCCCCTCCTAGTCACATCCAGTTTCTGCTGTGTTTCCTCCCCAGCACCACCACCTATCACATCCAGCTACTATGCTCCCCTTCCTCAAAATCCCTGAGTCCCATCCAGCTTCTACCCTGTCCCGCCCCCCTCCTTTACAATCCCTTGTAGCTTCTACCTAGTTCCCTTTTCTTCCTTCCTTCCTTCTTTCCTCCCTCTCTCCCGGGGCCTGTCCAACCTAATCTGCTGCAATTGTCAGCAACCATTGAACCAGGTCACATGGCAGCGCCATCTTCTCATTGGGGCCAGATCATGCAATTTCTGTGCTGCTCGTTGAACCGCAGGGCTCTGTGTCTGTGGAGCCCTGGACAGTTGAATCATCATCGGATGGAGCTGCCATGCGACCTAGTACTGGTTCTGTGCAGCAGAAGCCAGATGAGCTTAGGACCATCTGGCTTTGGTTGAGGTGGTAAGACAATTTTTTGGGGTGCCCACAACCATCCTATGCCACCCCATAGGCTTTGCTATGTCTATGGTCCTCCAGGAAAAGACAAGAAGACATTGGAATTGACAAGAAAAAAAATATACCAAAGCTGTATGCTACCTCTTAAATCATAGTCCATCTGCTGCAAATGTTGCATTATCAGCATACTATTTTGTGACAGGTTAATAAATCCCAACAGATATATAGCTTGAAGACACTCTTCCACCTCAGGAACCATCTCATTCATTCAACCTAGGATGCTTATGATACCATAGCCAGGACCAGAGCCACAACTATGTCAGCTCATTGCATGGCTGGCTCAGAGCTTCAAGTCTCAGGGAGGATCTTCATGAGAGACTGACAGATGCTCCTTGCCTAGGTGATGGTCTCTTCCCAAGCTTGGGAGACTAATAATCCATGGTTTCAACAGTCTTAGTTCAAGAGCCCATATCATTACCAATATTTTTAACAATTTTATTTCAGGAAAAGATATCAACCTTATGTACAGCCTCCAGTCCAGAGGCAATGACTTAGAGAATGCAAGCATCAGGCCTTACCAGCAGCCCATGTCAAGGCCATTATGTCTTCCCATACCTAGACGATTGACTCATCTCCACCCCTTCCAGAAAGGAATCAGAGTGCACAGTATTTGCCACCATTTGATTCTCCAAAGTCTTGGATTCCTCATCAATGCAGAAAAATTGAAATTTATTCCTATAAGAGCCTGCACTCACTTAGACACAACATAGCAAGAGCATTTCTACCAGAGGACAGACTACAGACTTTACAGAAGATAGCAACCAAGATTTTTCTTCAACATTCTACCTCAGCTTACAACCTACAGCTTCTGAGGGGCATGGTGGCGACTGTGCAGTTTCTCTGGCCAGGATGCATATGCATCAACATCAGTGCACCTAATTGCAACAGCAACAAAACCGACAAGGAAACCAAGTGATTGTATTGTATAAGGGTTGGGCCTTGTAAGGGGATTCTGACTCATAAGAAGTCCTATGACCTTGTTTAAGAAAATGTACTTCTGATGTGCTCTCAATATTATAGAATTGCTACACACACTGTAATTTTGATCAGTTCCTTATATGTTGTTTAACTGTACAAAGAACTTGCCTTGAGTTCAGCCACCCATCTATTTATCTCAATTGACTCTACCACCCATCTGGTCCCTATCTATATATCTGCATTTGGCTCCTCAGCTAGATAGAAATGTGTTAGCATCATATCTGTTATTTGACTGTTCTGTTGTGTGCTTATGTTTCGTTAGTATTATGCTGACTGCATTATATCTCTATTTCAGTTCTGGTATATTTTTGAAACTGTTTCATTGTAGTCTTATTATGAGGTTTGAATTTGCTGTTTTCAAGTTTACCTAATTTTTTGCATTAATGTTTGGTCATTTTACTATTGTTATGCTGTTACCAAAATTGTAAGTTGTATGTTATACTGTACCTGCTGTACTCCGCCTTGGGTGAATTTCTTCATAAAGGTGGTTAAACAAACATACATTTGCATCAGTAGAGAGACAAAAATATCCTAAAGTTCTAATATATTTGTTTAGAGTTTGGTATTTACACAGAGATTATTGCCATACTTCACTATTTCTCCCTGTGTTTATGTTCTGTACCTAATTGGAACCAATGTCTTTTAACCTCTCACCGAAAGGGTACTACCGGGATGTGACTCATCTTTCACTTTTGTTGGTGGTTCCATCAGTTGAACCTAGTCATGGGATGCCATTTCTAAACCTAGCCACCTCAACTAATGTTAATCACAGATGCATTTACTACTGGCTGGGGAGCACATTTAGAGTGGAAGATACAAGGTCTCTGGATACCTTACAAAACAAACAAAAAAAAACACACACACAAAAACAACTCAATGTAAAAATTCTAGGAGCTCAGCCATTTTCAACACCCTTCAACCATTCTCACCATGGATCCAGGCTGTCTTTTCTCATCACAACAGCCAACCAAGTAGCCATATTCTACATAAGCATAAGCAAACAAGGAGGCTCAGGTTCTCTCTGCCTAGGCCGAGATGCCTTGAAAATCTGGAATGTAGCTGTTCAGTTGACCACCACCCTTCATGCAACATACTTTTCAGGTCCAGAAACTTGGCAGACTCACTCAGTTTAAAAGTAAATTGATACAAGTGGATCCTAAACTCAAGCACAGTTCAAAGTATGGTTCAATCTATGAGAAACTCTGTCTGTAGACCTTTTTGTGTCTTTGGATAATAGCCAGTGTGCTCTGTTCTGCTTACTAAGACTCAGTACCCTCAGAATTGTGTCAGATGTTTTTGCCATTCCATGGGATCAGGCCTTTTCACCCATCCCTCTGATCCCCTGTGTGCTCCAAAACATTTGCATGAACAGTGCCCAGATAGTCCTCATTATTCCTCAATGACCTCAACAAATCTGGTTTCCACATCTTCTCAGTTTCTCAATAAACCAACCAATTCCATTGGGCTATTGCCTATCGCTGTTGGCTCAAAAGCACAGTCAAGTCCTGCATCCCAACCTCAGATCCCTGTCTCTAACAGCTTGGAGTTTGAGTGGGCCCCATAGATGCAAAACCAGTGAAAGAGTCAAGAAAACCAGCTACAAAGAGATTGTATCAGTTCAAAATGGTGTTGCTTCTTCATCTGGGTCCAATCCCACAATAAAGATCCTGTTACATGTCCCCCAACATCAGCCCTCTCTTCAGGTCTCAGAAACAGGACTCAATCTCATCTGTATGGCTGCATTTAGCAGCCATGTCCATTTATCACAACTTTATTCAGGGAAAATCTCTGGCTACTCATCCACCTCATTTGATTTTCAGAGGCCTCATCTCTACTATAATAAAAAGCACCTCCAACGTTCTGAAGCTGACTCCGTGGCTTCTCTGAAGTGAAGGGTTCGTAAGGTTCGTCAGTCTGTCACCATCTCGGCCCCGCCCTTGCACCTCTGATAGGTCTGCCGCCCTCAACATCACGTTTTGACGTCGAGGGCAGCGGACCTATCAGAGGCGCAAGGGCGGGGCTGAGAGAGATGGTGACAGACTGATGAACCTTACGAACCCTTCACTTCAGTGAAGCCATGGAGTCAGCTTCACAACGTTGCAGGTGCGTTTTATTACACTACACAGCTCCCTAATTTTGCACTTAAACATTGCAGGGTGGCTGGAGGGGAGGAAGAGGGAGGGCAACGACCCTGGAACTGGGAGGGGGGGACAGCCGCACCCTGAAACTGGGAGGGAGAGGGGGGGCAATGACCCTGGAACTGGGTGGGTGGCCCCTGAAACTTGGAGGGAGGGGCCCTGGTGCACACACTCATTCTCACATACACAGACCCTCGCACCCAGTCTCTCTCACTCTATCACACACTCACACATTCACTATCACACACACTCTGTAAAACACACTCCGAGGAAAACCTTGCTAGCGCCCGTTTCCTTTGTGTCAGAAATGGGCCTTTTTTCCTACTGTATATATAAAACCACCTTTATGAATTTCACCTTCAGCATGGGATTTGAACAATATCCTAGCCAAGCTCGTGGAACAACCATTTGAACCCTTAGGAGCTGCTTCATTGCAATACCTCAACTGGAAAAGATGTTTGGGTTTTTTTGTTGTTTTTTTTTGCAGCCTTTAATACAGCATGAGTGAATTACAGGCCCTGGTTCACTATCCACTCTACACCCAGTTCTTCAACAATAGAGTGCTCCTCTCTACTTAACCTACATACTTGTCTAAAATGGTGTCCAACTTCTATTTAAATCAAGCTATAATTGTGCCACCGATTTTATTATAGGCAGAATCTTCCTTACACACCCTAGATTGTACACATGTTCTGCTCCATTACCTCCACTAAACAAGAGTTATGGAAATCACTGCAACTGTTTATGATGTATAATCCTGAAAATCCTGGACAATCTGCTTCTCAACGATCTTTGTCTAACTGGGATAAAGGACTGTGTCACCCTTTGCTGTACACTTCAAGAACTCTATTCACCAGGGCATATTGGACCCTCACCCTCACTCTTCAGTAGCAAACTTCTGGTTAGCATCCGTTGAGGACACTTGCAAAGCTACAACATCACGAGGGCATCTATGTATACTGCATTACTGCCTGGATCGATTGTCTGCTCAAGACACAGCTTTTGGCCGAGCTATCCTTCACAACCTTTTTGCTTATTGAGTCACCTGCATATCCTCAAAATTGATTTTCTCTGCCCTTTCTCATTCCCAGGCCACCAAAATAAGAAAAAAAAAATGTAAAGTGGCCCTCAGCTTGGGACTCAGCTGAGAGTGTGCCTATATTCCCCCACAGTGTCAGTGGAGAAAGTGAAGTCTATGGAGAACCGCTGGTTACAGTTAAGCAACGGGAATGTAGCCACATTTAACCTCTCCCCATCCCCTCAAAAGAGAGAGAATTGGTGAGTAGAAAAGAAAGATATGAATTACTACTGCACATCTGCATAGATCAGTTCGCAAACCTGGTCCTGGGGACACCCCAGCCAGTCAGGTTTTCAGGATACTCACAATGAATATTCATGACAGAGATTTGCATGCACTGCCTCCACTATATGCAAATCTCTCATGAATATTCATTGTGGGTATCCTGAAAACCTGACTGGCTAGGGGTGCCTCCAGGACCAGGTTTGGGAACCACTGGTTTAGATATTGACTGAAGGGTGAAGAGGGGCTGCGAGGCAGTGCAAGAATCCCCCACGCGTGCTCCGAAGTCTGGGGGGTGGTGGTTTCCCAGACCTTTGTGAATGCAAGGAGAAATCCAGGCACTTGGGCTCCATCAGATGATGTCACCTCGGAAAGTGGCTGCATTCCTCTGTTGTCTACAGAGAACCCCAGTTAGAGGTAAGTAATTTCATTTTGCTGTTTGAATTGTGCAATGTGCCATCATTGCTGGTGCTTTGAAAGCAAGTAAAAAGTAATTTGTTTACAAAGGCTTTTCATAGGCTTCTTGTTGGGGACTGTGAGACAATTTGATTAATTTTAAAAGTTCTCAGTTTTTATATATATTAAGTCTGTGAAATGTTTTCTATTTGTTATGTGTCTGTTTAGTTTGTTTTGAGATATTATGGGGCTCATTTTGAAAGCAGACATACAAAGTACCATACTAACCTATGGTACTTTGTGTGTCTGAATACTTTCAAAATGAGCCCCCAAGAATGTTTCATTTGTAATCTGCCTTGAACTGTGAGATTGTATGGACTAGGATTTAAAAAAAAAAAAATATATATATATATAGTAACAGATGGCAGATAAAAACCAGCATTGTCCATTTAGTCTGCCCACAGGGTAGCTACAGTTTTATCTGCTGCTCTGTGCAGAACACATGGTTGACATCCTCCTTTCAGTTGTTTAAGATTTTATCTGCCTCTCTGTGCAGGTTACACCCTCCTTCATTTGTTTTGCTTCAATCCCATCCTCTTGCTAGATAGGGATCCTCTATGTTTATCCCACACATATTTTAATTCTGTCACTGTTTTTGTCCCAGCCACCTCCACCGGGAGGATATTCCAGGCATCCATCTACCACCCCTCTCTGTGAAAAAATGTTTCCTGATGTTGCTTTTAAGCTTACGTCCTTGCAGTTGAATTTCATGCCCTCTAGTTCTATAGCTTCCCCGTCTTTGAAAATATTTTTTTGCTCAATAATCCCTTTCAGGTATCTGATATGATGAGATGCCTGTCTCTTCTCTCCCATAAGATACAAATATTCAGGTCTTCAAGTCTCTTATACATCTTCTGGTGGAGACCTAATGTTTTCCTTCCTCTGAACTACTTCGTCTTTTTCTATCCTTAGCTAAAACTG
This sequence comes from Microcaecilia unicolor, assembly GCF_901765095.1. NCBI lineage: Eukaryota > Metazoa > Chordata > Amphibia > Gymnophiona > Siphonopidae > Microcaecilia > Microcaecilia unicolor. The sequence goes on along the minus strand of NC_044041.1, from coordinate 71,385,427 downwards.
AACCAAGTAGTTAAAGTGGGGCCTCATCAGTGACTCATAACGGGGGGGGGGGGGGGGGGGGGGGGGGGGCATTATCATCTCCTCCCTTCTGCTAGTTATCTTGGTGTAACCGGCCTCTGCCTTGTCATGCTGTTTTTGCCACTTTGAGATCCTCCAACACCATCACAAGAAGCATAATGCAACATTTCTAAATGTGCTCCAGCTGCTGCAGGTTGTGAAACTCTGGCCACTCCAACTCATGATTTCCCTCAAACTCTCCTACTTAGGCAGGAGAGAGAACTTTTCAGCTAGGAGCCCGATGCTAAAAACAAGTATGCTGATGCCAGAACCTTCGTGGGGCTTCCTAGCAGCCTTAAGGGGGTTATCCACACATCTGGATTGAGGCAGGGCTGCCAAGAGAGGAGGCAATAAATTTCCCCAGGCCTAACCTCCTGGGGGTAGGGGCTCGGGCGCGGTGCCAGCGAGCTTCTTTCTGCCTGCCTGATTCTGGGTCTGTCCTCTCCTGTGTGCCACCCAGACCTGGATGATTGCATTAGCGCGATATCGCATTAATGCAATCATCTGGGTCCAGACTCCCAGCACCCGGACGGACAGGAGCAGGAGAGGACAGACCATGGGAGCAAGCAGGCAGGAAGAGGCTTGAATGCGCCGGGCCCCCTCTTGGAGGCAGAAACAGAAAGGTAAGGGGGCAGGTGCAAGTGGAGGCAGTGATGGCGCATGGCAGTCCGATTCTGCCCCAGCCTGGCTGTCTCTTGGCCAATCTCAGAGGTGTCTGGGGTGCATCCATCTGCTCTGGCATTCCTAGAGACCTATGATCAAATTCCCGTGCTGTTCCGAACAGCACTGAAAAATTAACGCTGAAACAGTGCGGGGAATTAAAGCCCCAATGATCAAAACTAATAGCATGCAAATTTATGTGTGTTATCAGTTTTGATCATGGGAGTACTTCTGAGGGAGAATTGTGCCTTGGCATGCACCCAAGACACAGTTCTCCAGCAGAAGAGTTGTTTGACAGGTCTGGGCTGTCAAAAAAACAAAAAGCCCAGACCTGTCAAACAAATCACCAGTCACCTACACACCCCTGGACACAGAGCTGGAGGTGCCTCCACTGACATCTTTACCCCCCCACCCCCGTACCTGTAAGCTGGAGGAAGGAGTAGCACTCCCTCCTTCTGTGAGTGCAGCCTTTAAATGGTGACGCCCTGCCCGGTGCATCCTGGGATGCACTGGGCTGGGCTTCCCTATCTCGCCCAGCACATCCCAGGATGCACCAGGCAGGACGCTGCCATCTTGAAAGCGGCACTTGCAGGAGGAGGGATGCTTAGTTCTGTGCTTCAGTGGAAGGGGGCCGCTAGACCACCAGGTTAGGGGGCTTGTGTTTGCAGCCCACTGTGCTACCAGGGCTTTTATTTTGGGGTATGAGGGGGTGTTAGGGGAGATCTCTAGCCCCCCATGAACTTGTGTTGGGGGACTGGAGGTCCTCTGGACCCCCTGCCCTATGTTGCTGGCTTGGAGTGGGGGTTCGGAGGGGCACTAGGCCACCAGGGCCTTGCATTGCAAGGGGGTCCCACAGACCTCCAGCCCTTATGTTTGACAGGGTTGGGCTTTTGACAGCTCAGACCTGTCAAACAAGTGCGGGAGGATTGAGCTCAGGCACAGTCCTCCTGCACATTTACCCTATGATCAGAGATAATAGCGCTATTTTTAGAGCGCTGGTTGGAACAGCATGGGGCTTTTGATCATCTGCCCAATAATTATGAGCTGTAACTGGCCAAAGTTAGCTTGGTGAATGGAAGTTTTCAGATGAGATACATGGAGCAGAAAATGTCAGAAGCTGCTACCAAATCCTGCCCCCTTCTTTCAAACCTGAGGTGATGAGAGATTGAAAAGCCACTGTGCTGAGAGTTGCAGACAAAGATGTATATAATGGTGAGACTCCAGAGCTGTGACTCTCAGCTCCCACTGAACCACAGAACTAAGCATCAGAGGCTGTGCAATTAAAACACTAGAAAATCTTATCATGAAAAGACAGTGTGAAGGTCATAGCAATATGGTGAATGATGGCAGATCAAAACCAAAATGACATCATTGATTTGATCCACTTTGGGTAGGAATGCATACAAATTCCCATATGATACTAAACACCCCCTTCCCCTGCCCCCAGCATATTGGAATTGAAACACTACCTTTCAGTATTGTAAACTCCTCTATGCAAGTTGTTTTTCTCAATTTTATAGAATCATATGGCTGTTCTGGGTTTGAATGGCCACTCCAAGCTGTCTTGGAGCCTTGACACTAATTGTATCACTGTTTTGGGCTGTAACCCTCACTCTGTCCAGGTTATCCTGCTGCTTCATTTCTAAGCTCTTATCACCAGGGGTCCTCTATTTATCCCACACATTTTTTGAATTCCATGATGTGTCTGCCTCTATCATCTCCTCCTGAAGGGCATTCCAGGCATCCACCATCCTTTTCTGTAAAAAGTTATTTCTTGACCTTGCTCCAGCATTTCTCCCCTGACAGCTTTGTATCATGATCCCTAGCTCTATATCTTCCTTTGCACTGGAGTTTCTCCCCTTGTGAATTAAAAATACTTTTCAGCTATTTTACTGCTATGCAAAAGAATTTCAGAGTTCTGCATGTTTTTCTTAAAATAACAAAAAAAATCCCTTTAAAATATAGGAAAAATAATTACCAAAGAATGCAACTTTTTTGTTTTTGTACAGAATTTTCACAGAATCTTGTAAAAATACATTATAAGAGCTACCTTTTATAAATTATGTCAGACTTGGAGACAGATTTTTGGGTTCTCACATCAGCCTCTAGACCAGTGTTCCTTCTAAGGTGAGCGTGTGAGTGATCTTTTGTCCTGTACTGTTTAAGGCACTGCCTATCCCAACAGCTTTTTACTTTTTACAGATGGACCATACAGATAGTTCGGGGGGGGGGGGGGGGGGGGAGGGGGCTCCATCCCCCCCCCCCCCCACACACTTTTTTTGGCTGTTGAGCTATTTTCAGCGCTCACTCAAAAAAAAAATTGCACACAGCAAGTCGCTCCTTAGAGGGAACACTGCTCTAGATCAGTGGTTCTCAACCAGTGTGTCACACAAAGTTTGACAGACAGCAAGCTTGTGTTTTTTCTTTAACAGTTTGGGGAACACTGAGAAACAGAAAGTCAGGAACTTGTAAGGACAACATCTCCATAACTAGTCCTTACTTCTGCTACCAGTCCCAACTGGAAATGTTGCAGGCCTCTGGCCCACCCTGGTACTCATCACCATTACATCTGTTTTTCTCTTGCATCACTGTTACCACCACGAAATGATTGTTCAGCTGTGAATAGTAGCGTTCAGTGTGTCAGATATGTGAACATTGTCAGGTGTGTCACAACAGAAGGAAGGTTAAGAACCACTGCTCTAAACTGCAGGATTACTGGATGACCCTGCTGTTGTGGGGACCAGCTCCATATGTTTTACATTAGAAATGTGTAATTCCCATACCAAAGCATCATGGGATTTGTAGTCTTGCTTTTGTTGCACCAAGATAACAGCAGATCCCATAATGCTTTATGAATACGAATAATAAACAACTACTGGTGCTCTAGGTTGGCCTCCTTTTCCTAGGGGCTTATGAGGTGACCTGCATTAGGAAAGAACTGTAACTGCTAGGCCTGACTCTGCTGGGGTCTAATGATAAAGTGGGCCATTCCAAGCTGTCCTGCAGGTGGCATCAGTAAGCAAGTGCAGGACTCCTATGAAAAGCAGACATGCACAAAAACTGCAGAACTCCACATAATTTCTCACCAAATTTTGAAGCCCGCCAGAAATCTAGAAATAATCCCCTTCTCCTTTGGAAATTCACAGTGCTGCTTGCAGACAAGATATTGTCCATCCACCTATCCATCTCACTCTTGGAATCTAGCTAGGAGTCTAGAAAAAAAATGCTACTTTTAGAATCTTGCAGCTCTGCTTGTAGGAAGGATTCCAGAGATTATATCTGGAACCCAAGTCTGGGTTGCATTAGGCACAGTGCAGAAAGCCAGTGGAAGATCATTCCTTATTGACAGGCATCTAGGAAGAATGTGCACCCTCTCCTGTTCCTGGCAGTCATTGTCACAGCTGAGCCTAGTCTCAGGGCTTTTCTTCCCCCGCATTACTGCTGTAGCATAATTTACACTCTTTGCTATCTTTATGGTTTCCCTGCTTTTGAAATGGTGGTTGTTAGAACTGTTTTTAGAGATGCAAACCTCTCTCATGAATATTCATTGTGGGTATCCTGAAAACCTGACTGGCTGGGGTGCCTCCAGGACCAGGTTTGGGAACCACTGCCTTATGACATTTCATTTTCCATCATCAATAGGTGTTAAATATCTAATAATTTTAAAATCATCTTTTACTTTATATGTTAGTGAGCACAAAGGATCTTAGAGGTTTAACTGTCTACTTAAGTTTTAGGAAACAACTAATCTCCCACTGTCCCTCTATAGTACCACCTCCTTTAAGCAGTTCAGAGTTGAACTTTACATGGTTATTTTTGCAGGCTTTCGGAGTACCAGTTGCCTAAGGTGTGTCTCTTATATTTTTATGGTGTTTGCCCTGTCTCAACATGCTGTCTTTCCCCACCTATTGTTTATGGCTTAACTATGTGTGAACGTTTGCACTTTCCTATCAGAAAATATAGTTATTTTCCTTTTCTGTTTTTATGCTGTATTATGTACACCGCTTAGTCCTGCAAAGTCCGTTAAAGTGGTATAGCGAGCATGAATACCCTATAAAAATGTGGCTATTCAAACAACATCTTAGTTAAAACACTTGCATTGTATTCTATTTTATTAGGCTCCTTGGTATTTTAATGTTACGGTATTGTAATTCTCTAGGCTATTGCCAGTTCTCTTTCTTGAGTCTTTGTGATCTGTGTTGAACTTACAAGGTAGACGCTGAATATAAGAGGAGTGGCCTAGTGGTTAGAGCACTGGTCTTGTAATCCAGAGGTGGCTGGTCCAAATCCCGCTGCTGCTCCTTGTGATCTTGTCAAGTCACTTAATCCTCCGTTGCCTCAGGTACAAATTTAGATTGTGAGCCCTCCTGGGACAGAGAAATATCCAGAGTACCTGAATGTAACTCACCTTGAGCTACTACTGAAAAAGGTGTGAGCAAAATCTATATAAATAAGTACATAATATAATATAAGCAGCTTTCCAGACTGAAGGAGCAATACCAGTCTCTGGGCTTGTGGTGATCAGAAATGGAGAAATTAGGATAGTGTTGAAACATTTGACAAAACAAGAAAAGTGGGGGGAGAAATCTTGATATGCAGTAGTTGCCTTCATTGTTTTTAGTAACTGCAAGGGGAGAAGAAAGATTTCAAAGATTATAGAGAGATTTTTCTCTTTGTGGCAACAGGAGCCTTCTTGTAGCATCTTCCTCCCTATAGGTGGCAAAGCAGAGTTTTCAACGGAGGTGAGTACTGGAGCTTTCAGGCGGTGAGAGCTCAAGGGTATTTTCTTATTGGAGCATCTGGTTAAAGAGGATGAGACCTTTTGTATTTTTCAGGATCTGCGACAGTGTTGCGGTCTTGGCCCGTCTGATACTTTTGCCTAACTCCAACTTTCTCATTATTTGTCTTCTTTGTCTAAACCCCATTTGGCATTGAGCTTTGGTGTTCGCCTTCGGGAGTTTCTGGAAGCAGACGCCTTGGGACAGGTCTTGATTTCACGGTTTCATAAGGAACTTGTTAAAACGCTCCCCGGTCTTAGATTTCGGTGAGGTTGCTGGACGGTGGGAGCAAGATCTGGGTGGGCCTGTAAGGGTTGATATTTTATTGGCAGCTGTTTGCGGGATTCCTCAGCTGGTCCATAGTGCGGTGTTGCAGGAAACTCATTTTTGGACTCTGTGTAGAGCCTATTTTTCTCAAAAGCAGGCTTTCCTTGTACGCAGAGTGGATACCACCAACTGCATAAAATATAACCTGGCACAGAATTCCTTTTTTCATGGTCTGTGGCAATGTCAGCCGATTAAGGCGTTTTGGGCTGCTATTTTCTCTTTTCTCCAATCTGTTTTGACTAGTCTTGTCTGTGTCACCCTGGAGGGGGCTCTATTTAGCTCGGTCAAGACTCTGGGTGGGAGATCACTTGGGAAAAAGGTTTTTGTGAGTAAGTCCTGTATTCTAGGAAAGTGCATTCTCGACCACTGGTTGCAGTCCTCTCCACTGTCCATCTGGTATTGGAGAAACAGGCTACATGAACTTGTTATGGGAATCTCGAGGGGTCCATTTTCCCCCAAGCGACAAAAGAGGTTTCTTGACGTATGGGGAGCATATCTCCAACGGCTATCTCCTAGAGCTCATAGCCAAGTTTTAAATAAGTTTTCCATGATTTTATAAGTGTTTCCTGTGCTTTGTGGCAATATCAGTAATACATAAATGTACATTCCTCCCAAAATCTACATTTCTATTTTTCTACATTGCAGGATATCCACCAGTACTCACAATTTGCTGAACTGTACATCTCTGGAAGCCAAATGCCAGTTGAAAAAAGTGTGTTTTCAGCATAGTATGGAAAAGTGTGTATGATTTTTCCAATCAAATAGAAGTGAGTTCCACAAAGCCGGAGAGAGAAAATAAAAGGCTGAGGTGTGTGTGGATTCCCATCTATCAATTGCAGGAGAAGGTAAAACCAGTCTGTTGTCCCTGAGGGATCGGAAAGTAGGTGCTGGAGTATAGGAAATAGTTAGAGCTGCCAGGTAGGAGGGAGTTAAAGTAAATAAAGCCTTATGTGTCAGAATTAACACCTTAAATGTAATTCTATATTCTACTGGAAGCCAATCTAAAATGTTAAAATAGAGGGGAGGCCCTGTTGTATCTAGATGCCCAACAGATAATGCGAGCTGCTGTATTGTGAAGTATCTGTAATCTTTTAAATTTTGCTTTAGTGATACCAGCATAGGCAACATTGCAGTAATCATAACAGAGGATGTGAGACCAACCACCCTCCTTGGAAACCAACATACGAAAGACAAGACATTTCTTTAGGATAACGAGTTTTATTGGAAATATTTTGGCTGCAGCTTAGCCTGTTGGCGAAAACTTGACATACCCAAGCTATGCATAAGTAGAACAATCACAAGTGACCTCCTGCCATGCCAGCTGGAAGGCCAACACAGACAATTAACCTTTAAGTCCGCCATGCCAGCTGGAGCAAGGTACAGGCCTAGACCTCTAGTCATGCAGAGAAAGCATAGACCTAACGTTGACTGCTGGATGAACGTTAAGGTCTACTTCAAAGGACCTCCTTTGAAGCTGCCATTCGCCTCTGAAGAGCAGGAAGAGACCTTCTCCATGAAGGATCCCCCCTTTAAATTCCACCCATGAGACTCCTCCCCCGCCCAGGGGCAGGAAAGATCTGATAGGCAGATCCTTCCCGCCACTGAAGAGGTTGAAGAGCGCCTTCCACAGGTGACCCCCAACTGCCCAGCATTCCCAGCACCCTTACGACCCGGTGTGGGTGCTTGCAGACTTTGCCGGAAGTCCATAATCGCTGCCCAGCCCAGCGTCAGGGTGTTGCTCACACCCCTGTTATGGGCGAACTCCAGACAAGCTGGTCGCCCTTTGCCTTTAACGTGTGCTGATAAAGGCATCAAGAATCTCTTTGCTGTTTACCATATGCCTTTACCAGCACAAGTTAAAGGCATATGGAAACAGCAAAGAGATTCTTGATGAATCGTATTTCTTACAGATCTTAGCTGGTGTAAAAAAAAATGTCTTCACAATAAGGAAATCACAGAATCAATAGTGATCCCCAGATACTTAAATGAGGTTACAATTTGTCTATTGAAAAGAGTAGGAATCAAGGGTGGTGGTGGTAGTAAACCCATCTTGTCGGGTTTAGAACAAGACAGTGCACCTGAAGCCATCTTGCAATTTCAAACAGGCAGTCCTATATTCTGTGACTTGGATCATTCTTGTAGTGTCACAATGGAAAAAAAATCTATAGTAAGAGGGAAGTGGTCAGTGAAAAATTCTGTTGTAAGTTGTGGAAATCCCTATGGACTCTGCTACAGGTGCCTGGATGTTTGGTAACCAAGTGCACTTTTAGACAAGACCTTATTAAGGAGTGATCTGGGAAATTACAGACTGGTAAGCCTGACTTCAGTGCCGGGCAAAATAGTGGAAACTAGGGCTGTACATTGATTAAAATTTTTAATTACATGACTAATCGCTTCACCCCCCCCCCCCCCTTACATTGCCTCCTGTGCAATGCAATCTATAGCTAGCAGATGTAAATTTTGTAAACCGACATATTTCTATTACTTATCTTAGCTGTCTTGTGAATTTATCTTTCTAATCATCTCTTTCCCTGTCCCTGGTTCTGCTTCCCTGTGCGCCCAGCACAGTTCCGTGTTCTGACCTCTGTTTCCAGGGGCCTCCTTTATATTCACTATTTCTTTTTTGTTTTCTCCTCCTTCACTTCCTGCCCTAGATCCATATCTCACATTCAACTTTCTTCCTACTTCACCTTGTTTCCATCTCCTTCTGTCTCCTTTCCCTTCCTCTTCCTGGGCACCATCTGCTCTCATCTCTCTCCCCTTCCCCTCCATGGGCACCATTTCATACATAAACCCCATTTGAGACAGGATGGTTTGGGCCAGTTCTCTGCCCCCCTCCTCCACCCTCTAACATATTTTTCTCTCTGGCCCATCCCGCCTCCTCTGACATCAGGTAAAAGGGAAAGCTTTGGACCAGGTAGCATAAGTGCAATGCTGCTGCTGGTGAGGAACAACACAAGACCACCTTTAAGGCAGACTGGTGTGGGGGAGGGGGGGAGGGGTCATGTTGAATCACAGATGGGGGAAAGATGTTGAATTGCATTGAAGAAGGGTTAGAAGTGGAAGACAACAGAAGAGATATTTGAAGGAGACACTATAACTTGATTAGTTTTTTTTAAGTGCAATAAAAAATTTTAAATGCAATTAATGAGTAAATGCATTAATCGCAGAGTTAACTGCAATTAAAGTGCAGCCCCAGTAGAAACTAGAATAAAATTACAGAACACGTAGATAAACATGGATTAATGGGACAGGGTCTGAATGGATTCAGCCAAGAGAAGTCTTGCCTCACCAATTTGCTTCATTTTGTTGAAGGCATGAATTAATATATGGATAAAGGTGATTTTCATTCCAAAAATACTAGGACTAGGAGGCACGCAATGAAGCTACAAGGTAGTAAATTTAAAATGAATCGGAGAAAATATTTCTTCATGCAATGTGTAATTAAACTCTGGAATTCATTGCCAGAGAATGTGGTAAAAGCATTTAGTTTAGTGGGGGTTTAAGAAAGATTTGGATAGCTTTCTAAAAGAAAAGTCCATAAGACGTTATTAAAATGGACATGGGAAAATCCAATGTTTATTTCTGGGATCAGCAGCATAAAATGTACTGTTTTGGGATCTTGCCAGGTACTTGTGACCTGGATTGGCCACTGTTGGAAACAGGATACTGGGCTTGATGGACCTTCGGTCTATCCCAGTATGGTAACACTTATGTACTTATGAGGATAGGCTTAAATGGCCATTTCTCTCAATGGAGGGTGACTAGTGAAGTGCCACAGGGCTGTGTACTGGGACTAATGATATTTAACATACTTATAAATGATCTGGAAATTGGAATGACAAGTGAGGTGATTAAATTTACAGATGACACAAAACTATTCAAGGCTGTTAAAAACACATGTGAAAAATTGCAGGAAGACCTTAGGAAAGTGGAGGACTGGGCATCCAAATGGCAGTTTAAATTTAATGTACACAAATGCAAAGTGATGCACATTGGGAAGAATAATCCAAATCATAGTTACCTGATGCTAGGGTCCACATTGGGGGCCAGCAACCAAGAAAAAGATCTGGGTTTTGTTGTAGATAATATGCTGAAATCTTCTGCCCAGTGTGCAGTGGCAACCAAGAAAGCAAACAGGATGCTAGGAATTATTAAGAAAGGGATGGTAAATAAGACCAAGAATACTATAATGTCTCTGTGCCGCTCCCTGGTGTGACCTGACCTTGAGTACTATGTTCAGTTCTGGTCGCAGTATCTCAAAAAAGATATAGCAGAATTAGAAAAGGTTCAAAGAAGAGTGAGCAAAATGATAAAGGGGATGGAAGTCCTCTCATATTTAGAAAGGCTAAAGAGGTTAGGCCTCTTCAGCTTGGAACAGAGATGGCTGAGGGGAGATATGATTGAGATCTATAAAATCCTCAGTGGTGAAGAATGAGTAGAAGTGAATCGATTTTTTTTTTTTTACTCTTTCAAAAAGTACAAAGACTAGGGGACAAATACATTTAAAACAAATAGGAAGAAATATTTTTTTCACTTAACAAATAGTTAAGCTATGGAACTCATTGCCGGAGGATTTGGTAACAGTGGTTAGCGTATCTGGATTTTAAAAGATTTGGACGTTCCTTGAGGAAACGTCCATAGTCTGCTATTGAGACAGACATGGGGGAAGCCACTGCTTGCCGTGGGATTGGTAGCATGAAATTTTGCTACTAGTTTGGGTTTCTGCCAGGTACTTGTGACCTGGATTGTCTACTGTTGGAAACAGGATACTGGGCTAGATGGACCATTGGTCTCACCCAGTATGGCTACTCTTATAAAACAGAGCAAGAGCAGATCTGCAAGTCTAAGGTGTGTGAGGTAGAGGAAAGAATAGCATCAGGCACCTGTCCTGCAGAGTGAGTAGGAAAGGTAGGAAACTGGGGGGTCCTTTTACAAAGGCACGCTAGCATTTTTAGCATGCGCTAAATGCTAGAGACACCCATAGGAATATATGGGTGTCTCTATGTTTTAGTGCGCACTAAAACTCTAGCAGGCTTTTGTAAAGACCCCCTGGGTGAGGTGGAAGTCTGCTCTAAAGGGGGCAAAAAGATAATCATAATTAACATTAAGATTCCCTAGTATAATGAGACTGCTAGAGCTAAGGCGATTTGATTAATGACAAGTACATAAGTACATAAGTACATAAGTAGTGCCATACTGGGAAAGACCAAAGGTCCATCTAGCCCAGCATCCTGTCACCGACAGTGGCCAATCCAGGTCAAGGGCACCTGGCACGCTCCCCAAACGTAAAAACATTCTAGACAAGTTATACCTAAAAATGCGGAATTTTTCCAAGTCCATTTAATAGCGGTCTATGGACTTGTCCTTTAGGAATCTATCTAACCCCTTTTTAAACTCCGTCAAGCTAACCGCCCGTACCACGTTCTCCGGCAACGAATTCCAGAGCCTAATTACACATTGGGTGAAGAAAAATTTTCTCCGATTCGTTTTAAATTTACCACACTGTAGCTTCAACTCATGCCCTCTAGTCCTAGTATTTTTGGATAGCGTGAACAGTCGCTTCACATCCACCCGATCCATTCCACTCATTATTTTATACACTTCTATCATATCTCCCCTCAGCCGTCTCTTCTCCAAGCTGAAAAGCCTTCTCAGCCTCTCTTCGTAGGAAAGTCGTCCCATCCCCACTATCATTTTCGTCGCCCTTCGCTGTACCTTTTCCAATTCTACTATATCTTTTTTGAGATACGGAGACCAGTACTGAACACAATACTCCAGGTGCGGTCGCACCATGGAGCGATACAACGGCATTATAACATCCGCACACCTGGACTCCATACCCTTCCTAATAACACCCAACATTCTATTCGCTTTCCTAGCCGCAGCAGCACACTGAGCAGAAGGTTTCAGCGTATCATCGACGACGACACCCAGATCCCTTTCTTGATCCGTAACTCCTAACGCGGAACCTTGCAAGACGTAGCTATAATTCGGGTTCCTCTTACCCACATGCATCACTTTGCACTTGTCAACATTGAACTTCATCTGCCACTTGCACGCCCATTCTCCCAGTCTCGCAAGGTCCTCCTGTAATCGTTCATATTCCTCCTGCGACTTGACGACCCTGAATAATTTTGTGTCATCGGCGAATTTAATTACCTCACTAGTTATTCCCATCTCTAGGTCATTTATAAATACATTAAAAAGCAACGGACCCAGCACAGACCCCTGCGGGACCCCACTAACTACCCTCCTCCACTGAGAATACTGGCCACGCAATCCTACTCTCTGCTTCCTATCTTTCAACCAGTTCTTAATCCATAATAATACCCTACCTCCGATTCCATGACTCTGCCGTTTCAACCCACTGATAAATTTTAGATGTTTATTAGTGAACCTTGACTTTTAAATCGGGTCAGGAGTTCTTTAAAAAATGCTGCTTCACATGTTGTATTGAATTGTATTTGGGAGATGTGATGAGGCAACACAAGAACGGAAAGCCTGTGATAAATCTCCCCCTCAATCTCTCTTTTCATAGTGCAGGTTGGGTAGACTACAAGATAATAGCTTATTATTCCCATTTTGTGTCTATGGGGAAAACTACTTTACATGAATGCCTGTGCGTGACTTAGGAGGACCTAGTTAAAAAAAAATAGAAGTTTAATAGAAGTTTGTTATAAAACTCTGAGGTCAAAATCCAGTACAGCACAGTCCTGAGCACACGCTGGCATCTGTTTTAGCTGCTGCATGTAACTGAACTGTTACTATGTGGAAAGAGAGCTGCCTTATTTTGTAATTAAAAGGAAATGTTAATGTTTAATTTCCTAGCAAATATTTCCATGTAGTTGGTAGTGTGTGATGGAAAATTCTATTCTTGGCCCAGTCAGCCCTGCTGGATATAGTTTCCTCTCTTAGGACAGGAGTACCAGCTTTCTCCATTAAAGCTGCATTTATGGCATTCTGTGCAGCAATAGCAAATTGCAGAATTCTGATACTAAGATGAATTATGATTTATGGTAGATTACACCCATAAATTGTTTCCAAATGGATTACATCATCTTAAAAATAATTTAACAATTTAAAATAAAACCAATAAATGTAATGAAGTATAAATATAACTAACTTTAAAAGAAACTTACATAAAATATGCAAGTATATTAAAAAGTTAACCCCTTAATGCATGATTGTTGCTAACAGTGGAGGAGTGGCCTAGTGGTTAGGGTGGTGGACTTTGGTCCTGGGGAACTGAGGAACTGAGTTCGATTCCCTGCCCAGGCAAGTCACTTAACCCTCCATTGCCTGCCACATTGAGCCTGCCATGAGTGGGAAAAAGTGCGGGGTACAAAAAAAAAAAAAAAATATATATATATATATATAACTATCCTAACAGTATGACCCTCCATAAATTGAAATAAAACAAATACATAGACAGGTAAGTCTTAAATAGTCGGAGGCATGCTATGAAGACATTGACCTAGGGCTGCCAATGCCCCCTGAATTGAGATTAGAAATCCTGATGGTGAAACAGGTGTCACTGGGAGCTCAGAGCTGTGTCTGCTGCTAGGGAAAGAAAAAAACTGAGAGTTCTCACAGAATTTTATATACTTCTGCTCCTGAAACCCAGCTCCTGTTTACCTTCTGTATAAGAAACAGACACTTGCCTCAATAGTGTGCTACCTATCCTACCTTGCCATTGCTGTCCTGACCCTTCCAGGGCACCAATATTGCTTCCCTCCCCTCCTCCCCAGCTTACAGAACCCCTTATCTCTGTAATTTACTCACTGGAGGGCTTTTTCTACCCATGTGGGCTTGCTTATCTGAGTATTTTTATTGATTGGGATTTATTAACCACCTTTATGAAGAGATTCACCCAAGGTGGTGTACAACAGGTACAGTTTAACATAAAACTTACAATTGTTGTTAACAGCATAACAATAGTAAAATAACCAAGAATAAACATAAATGAGATAAACTTGAAAACAGTAAATTGAAACCTAAAAATAGAACTACCTTGAAACAGTATTTAAAAAATACACATTTAACAGCACAATACGAACGGTAAGGACTGGACCTACTTTTAGCATCCCGCAAAATGCTTGTGAGCTAGATTGACTGTGCTGGAGACATGACTTGGAGTTTTGGGCTGACCCAGTATGGTGCATCTGTATTGTGAGCACGGCGGCTGTCTTTCAGCTGCTGTGCTCTTCCTTAGATTTCTTCCCGATTTTTGGTGCTGTGTCCCAACCTTGGTTGTTTTGCTGATGACGATCAGCACAGCATCCGTTTGTTATTTTAACTACAGCAAGGCTGTACCCGTTCTCTGACGCTCGCACGTGTGTCAGAGTTCTACATCTCACCCCCCTTACCACTCTTCACCAATCAGCGGTGGGATGGGGCGGCAGCGAGGCTTGGAACGCACGAGACGCGTTGACGTATGGGTGGGTGACGGTGTCGGTAGAAAGCGGCGGAGGCGGTGGTGCGCGGGCAGTGCGTGCGGCGGCGGTGCTGGGGTAGGGCGGAGTGTGTGTGGCGACTGGTAGCGTTGGTCCATGGTGGCTGCGGAGATGCGGATTCTGCAGCTGCTGCCGGCTGTTGTGGTACTGCTAATCAGGAGCGAAGCCTCGAGCGCAGGTAACGAGCGGCTGGGATGGATAGCAGAATCTGAGTGGGTGGCCGCTCGAGTTTGCGCACCTTAAATTTACTCCTCGGGGTAGTTGTCGCAAGCTAGGGGAGAGCAAGGGTAGGGTCTGCCCCTGAGAGGTTGTTGTAGGCTATGGGAGTATGGAGGGGAATAGCCGGATCTGTTCCTCGACCTCGGTGTTGTCAAAGGGTGAGAGAGAGCAGAAGGGGCATGCTGGAATCTGCCCTTGGAGATACAAAAGCGGGTGGGATATTATGCACCCGGAGATTCACCCAACCCCCCCTCCCCTCCTGGTGGAATCTGGCCCTGGAGATGCAAAAGCGGGAGGGATCTGCACCCGGGGATTACACGCATACCCTCCCCGGGCTTCACACCACGGTCACCCGGCGATCTGCAGTTTCTTAATTTGTATGGTGTTCTGGATGAGTTTGACCTCCTCCTGGGCTGAGCTCCAGCTTTTGGTTGGAAGGAGATTAGAGAACCCTGGTGTCGGTCTTCATTGGTGCAGAATCAAAGCCAAAAATCTAACCCTGAAGAGTTGGAAGAGGGTCCTCCCTGAGCTATTGAGAAAATGTGCATACAGCAGGCTGACTCTGAGATTTTGGGGAGAGGAGGCCAGGAGGGGGAAGTGGAAACAGGAAGCAGGGCTAGAATCGGTAGTGCAGCTCTTTGGGTCCTGGGTAGTTTCTCCAGGTCTCCCGTCCTTAAGGATCAGCCCTAGCTTTCTGTGCAACTAAATAGTTGATATTTCTGGCGTTTGTTTTGCTGCACAGACTCCCTCTGGCTTGCTGCCTTTGGAAGGAGCCCTGCTGCTGGTTATCTGCCAGGTGAAGGCAGGTAGTGCCTGGTATTGGCCTGGGAGCAGAGAAGGAGGTGGTTGTTAAGGGAGAAAACCTCCAGCTTTTCCATTAGAGTTGGAGTCGGTGTCAGACTGCCAACTTCTGCTTCAAAATAATTTGCAACGTACCCTGCTGCTGGTTATCTGGCAGGTGAAGGCAGGTAGTGACTGGTATTGGCCTGGGAGCAGAGAAGGAGGTGTTTGTGAAAGAGGAACACCTCCAACTTTTTCACTAGTATTGGAGTTGGTACATTTGGTAAATTTATCACTTTAGAATGTTGTTCTGGTTCTTAGACCACAAAATATATCTGAAATTTGAACAATTAGTTCTAATCTTGTACATAAATTGCCTATTTACCTTTAAAATGAAACTGTAATCTGGGATATAAATACTTAAATGAATGAATAATCCATATGTACTAGACATCAGTCAGGGGTGGATCAGTAAAGAAATAGAGAAGTCAAAGTCTAAGGTTTGGTGTACAGAGACTCCATAGCCTTGCACTGAACAGATCAGGGATTATGCTGATTTCATGCTGGAAGACTTCTTCATCTACTGTCCAGTGCTTGGTTTTTCAACCACTCTACAGAAGTCTTAAGATAGTGTCCCCAGACTGTTCTATATAACGTAAGATTGACTAAGGAAATTCCAATTGCTCAGTCTCAGACTTAGTGTAAATGGGTCTTAATCAGAAGCATAGCCAGGTTGTGACGCCAGGGGGAGCAAAGAGGCACACAGGCACACTGTGTAGGTGCGACAGACCGCCTGAAAAATAGGTGCCATCACTGGCCAAAGCCCATTTGGGGGAGCAGTCAATCCCCTGGCGCCCCACCTAGCTATGCCACTGGTCTTCGTGAGTATTGTTCTGGCGTGTGTAAAGTATAATATACATGCTGTATATTGAGGTGAGCTTGAATCTCGTAAGTACATAAGTATTGCCACGCTGGGACAGACCAAAGGTCGATCAAGCCCAGGGTCCTGTTTCCAACAGTGGCCAACCCAGGTCACAAACACCTGTCAAGATCCCCCAAAAGTTCAATACATTTTATGCTGCTTATCCCGGCTTAACTCCATATTTAGGGAGTTTTCTTGCTTTGAGGCTAGCATTGTTTCTTACCATTGATGTTGAAACATCAACCAAAGCATAAGAGCATAAAATAAACCATGTTGAGTCGGCCTCTTCAGCCCAACCTCTTGTCTCCAACCGTGACTAGTTCGTCTCAAGTACAGATACCAAAAGGTAGGTTGAATTTGTTGTAGCTTATTTGATAACATTCAGCGTCGGTGGGGGGGGGTGGGGGAGGTTAAGGCTTTCATGCCAGGATTCTAGCTACTGCAGCCAAAGGCATTCTGGGTTGCGCACTGTCAGTATGTAAGAATGGAGGGAGGTAAAGTTCCTAGATGAAATCAAGGACTGCTTTATGGAGCAGCTGGTTTGGGAACCAACAAGAGGGGGAAACAATTTAGACCTTGTCCTTAGTGGATCACATGATCTGATAATGGTGCTGGGGCCACTTCATAACAGTGATATCATGATCAGATTTTATATAATGACTGAAGTATGCACAGGAAATCCAGTATATTGGCATTTAACTTTTTAAAATCAAGCGTTGTACTGGAAGATTGGAGGGCGACAGCCAGTTTTTAAAAAGGGTTCCAGAGGTGATCTGGAAAATTTATAGACACAGGCAAAATGATAGAGACTATTAGATCAGTTGAGCTTGACATCAGTGGCAGGCAAAATGCCAGAGACCATTATAAAGAGCAAATGGGTCCTTTTATTAAGGTGCGCTAACAGATTTAGCGTGCACTATTAATTAGCACATGCTAAATAAGACATCCATTATATTTCTGTGGGTGTCTTTATCATTTAGCATGAGCTAAGTGATAAGCATTGATTAATGAGACAAAGCCAATGTGGATTTAAGGGAAATCTATTACATTTTTTTTTTTTGTTTTGAAGGAGTGAATAAACTAACATGTATATCTGGATTTCCAGGAGGCATTTGAGAAAGTACCTCATGAATGATTCCTGAGGAAATTAGAAAGTCATGGGATAGGAGGTAGTAGTATCCTGTTGTGGATTAAGAACTGGTTAAGAGAAACAGTAGGGTTAAATGGTCGGTATTCTCAATGGAGAAGGGTAGATAGTGGGGTTTCCTGGGGTCTGTGCTAGGACAACTGCTTTTTAACATTTATAAATGATCTAGAGAACAGTGAAATTAATTAAATTTGCTGATGAGTTATTTAAAGTGTTAAATTGGTAAGAGACTGGCATCCAAATGGCAGATGACATTTAATGTGAGCAAGTGCAAAGTGATGCATGTGGGAAAGAGGAACCCAAACTATAGTTTTGATGCAAGGTTCCACATGAGGAGTCACCGCCCAAGGAAAGGCTCCTTAGATGTCATAGTTAATGATACTTTGAAACCCTCTGCTCAGTGTGCAATAGTGGTTAGGAATTATGAAAGGAATGGAAAACAAAAATGAGATTATGCCTTTCTATCGCTCCATGATGTGACCACACCTCAAATACTGTGCCGTTCTAGTCACCACATCTCAAAAAAGATATAGTAGAATTAGAAAAGGTACAGAGAAGGGTTGTGAAAATGATAAGGGATGACTTCTTATGATGAGGCTAAAGCGGCTAGGGTTCTTCAGCTTGGAGAAGAGATGGCTGAGCGGATGTGTATGAGAGGTCTATAAAATACTGAGTGGAACAGCACAGGTGGAACAAGTAGACATAATCACTTGTACTCTTTTTCCAAAAATACAAGGACTAGGAGGCATGTAACAAAGCTACTAAGTAGCAAACTTTTAAAACAAATCAGATAAAATATTTCTTTATTCAATGTGTGAATTACTCTGGAATTCATTGCCAGAGAATATGGTAAAAGCAGCAATCAGTTTAGCAGATTTAAAAAAAGGTTTGGACAATTTCCTAAAAAGTCCATAAGCCATTATAAAGATGGACTTGGGGAAAATCCACTACATTTTTTCTAGGATAAGCAGCATAAAATCTGTTATTCTTTGGGATCTTGCCATGTAGTTGTGACCTGGATTTGCCACTGTGGGAAACAGGATACTGGAAATCGGATAGATGCCACTGGGGGGAAAACGGGATACTGGAAACGGGATAGATGCCACGGGGGGGGGGGGGGGCATCCTGGGACAGGCAGTCCATCCGACCCAGTATCCTGTCTCCTACAGTGTCTAATTCAGGTCAAGTACCTGACTGACAGAATCTGAGTAGCAAATTCCATGCTACTGATTTCTAGGGATTTCTAATAGATTATAGACTTTTCCTCCAGGAGCTTTCCAAACCTGTTTTAAACCCAGATAACACTAACCACTGTTTACCGTATCTTCCAGCAACGACTCCTGGAGCTTAATTTCATTGAGTGAAGAAATGTTTCCTCCTATTTAAAAATATTGAGCGTCTCCTAGTCTTTAATTTATTTGTTCTTTCAAAATCGATTTATGTTTACCCATTCTACACCACTCAGGATTATGTAGACCTCGATCATATCCCCCTTCGGCCATCTCTTTTCCAAGCCGAAGAGCACTAACCTCTTAAGTCTTTCCCTTCATGGGAGCAGTTCCATTCTCTTAATCATTTGGTCATCCTTCTTTGAATCTTTTCTGTTTCTACTCTTTGGAGATACAATGACCAGAATTGTACACAGTACTTGATGAGGTTATACCATGGAGTGATAGTCCTTTATATTGTCTTTTCTATTCCTTTTCTAATAATTCCTAATAGTCTGTTTCTTGTCCACACTGACACCATGATCTTTTTCTTGAGTGCTGACGCCTAAAGTGCTGACGCAGAGAAGGGCGACTAAAATAATAGCGGGGATCGGACGACTTCCCTATGAAGAAAGATTAAGGAGGCTAGGGCTATTCAGCTTGGAGAAGAGACAGCTGAGGGGAGACATGATAGAGGTATATAAAATAATGAGTGTAGTGGAACAGGTGGATGTGAAGCATCTGTTCTCGCTTTCCATAAATACTAGGACTAGGGGGCATGCGATGAAACTACAGTGTAGTAAATTTAAAACAAATCGGAGAAAGTTTTTCTTAACCCAACGTATAATTAAACTCTTGAATTCGTTGCCGGAGAAAGAGGTGAAGGCGGTTAGCTTAGCAGAGTTTAAAAAGGGGTTGGACGGTTTCCTAAAGGACAAGTCCATAAACCGCTACTAAATGGACTTGGGAAAAATCCACAATTCCAGGAATAACATGTATAGAATGTTTGTATGTTTGGGAAGCTTGCCAGGTGCCCTTGGCCTGGATTGGCCACTGTCGTGGACAGGATGCTGGGCTCGATGGACCCTTGGTCTTTTCCCAGTATGGCATTACTTATGTACTTAACATCAAGTAACTATGGCTTGGATTATTCTTCACAGTGTGCATCACTTTACACTTGTCCACATTTGCTGTTTGGATGTCCAGCTTCCTAAGGTCTTCTGTAATTTCTCACAATAGTGAAGCTCCATTTTAGTTAAAAAAAAAAAAAAAATCCAGCTCCAGCCAATTCAGAATGCTTCTGTATGCCATGTGACCACATCACTTTTCTTGCAAAAATTACACTGGCTACCAGTATCTTTATAAGGCAAAATTTAGAACTCTTATCTTTGAGTTTTCAAGGCACTGAAAAGTGGGCCAGAGTACCTGAAGAATAAATTGGCCCTCCATGCACCTGAGGCTTCTGGAGTCCTCTCAAGGAACATCATTCTGTCTCCTCGCCAAAGGAAATGCACAATATGTGATCCCAGTCAGTGAGTCTTTTCAGGGGAAGCCCCCACACTAGAACTTCACTCCCAGAAGGGCTGTACTGAACTCAAGACTATTCACCTCTATTTCGGGAAGCAGGTGAAAGCCTGGCTCTTCTCCCAGACCTCTAATTTATGTGGATACTATCCACTCACTCTGCAACCTGTACCTAAGAACAGGTCCGTATGCTGTACCACATTCAATTTACCATCCATTTATATATCCCAGGGCCTTCGTCCTACTCAACTTGTATGACTTTTCCATGTTATCTGAATGTTCTAATGCGTGCCTGTTAAGGTGGTTCATTTTGTATTGTGCTGCCATTGTGAGCATTGTATCTGTTGTGAGTTGTCTACTGTGCTGTTTGAATATCTATTTGAATTTGGCTCATGACTTTTTCAGCTGTAGCTAAGGGCAAGTTGCTCTTCTTTCAAAATTGGTAACAGTTCTACTATGCATTTTTAGAAGTAGAGGGTTAAGCAACTTGCCCAAGGTCACAAGGAGCTGCAGTGGGATTTGAACTCCGTTTCCCCGGTTATTTATTCACAGTGTACTGCAAGTCGTAGCAGTATACAACACAACTATATAATTAAGGGAGAGAAAGGAAAAAGGTATAGATGCTGGACCTTGGGCACCTCCCAAAACCAAGTAAAAAATCATTGTCTGTTTTAAAACTTTGGCAGACCAGGCTGCAGTCTGTACACATTATATTCTGCCTTGGGTGAACTGTCCTCTTCCTAAAGGTGGTTAATGCCAATACATTTAGGATCTTCCCATAAAGAACAGGTAAGGGTTCTTTCATGTGCAGAAACAAGGTTAGCAGTAGCCTAGGACTGAGTTGTCAGACCATGTATGTGTGGAAATGTCTTATTACTAATCATTTTACGTACATAAAAGTCTGTCCAATTGTATAGACCTGTTTTGTTCTACTGATGTGTCTATCGTTTTGCCTAGGTGACCATGATGAGTAGTTTATATTTTTAACTAGAGGAGTGTGGTAGCCGTGTTAGTCCACTCTTAAGGTTATCAATAGAAATCAAACAAAATAAAACATGGAAAAGAAAATAAGATGATACCTTTTTTATTGGACATAATACATTTCTTGATTAGCTTTCGAAGGTTGCCCTTCTTCCTCAGATCGGAAATAAGCAAATGTTCTAGCTGACAGTGTATATAAGTGAAAACATTCAAGCATTACTATGACAGTCTGACAGGGTGGGAGGATGGGGGTGGGTAGGAGGTATGCATGGGGACAAAGCATATCATTGATATTCTAACAGGATGGGTGTGGATAGGGGTGGGGTGATCAACAGAGACATACAGCTTTATGGTTTATAATGGGCTAGGAACCCCACCCCTCACCTATCCACACCATCCTGTTAGAATATCAATGATATGCTTTGATGTCCCCATGCATACCTCCTACCCACCCCCATCCTCCCACCCTGTCAGACTGTCATAGTAATGCTTGAATGTTTTCACTTATATACACTGTCAGCTAGAACATTTGCTTATTTCCGATCTGAGGAAGAAGGGCAACCTTCGAAAGCTAATCAAGAAATGTATTAAGTTATGTCCAATAAAAAGGTATCATCTTATTTTCTTTTCCATGTTTTATTTTGATTTCTATTGATATTTTTAACTAGATATCTCTTTTGTAGTGTGATATTAGAGGCTTTTCCCCTGAATTTATGTAGATTCAGAGTGGTTGTATAGCTAGAGCAGTTTTGTGAGTAATTAGAGATGGCTTCTCATGTGTTACTGCTCATGTATTAGGCTGGTAGCAGGAATTACTCATGCTGTGTTAACTGTGCTCCCTGCTGAGGTTAGGGTCATGACAAAAGTTTCAGCTGTCCCCACCAGGATCAGAAAATAACCCGAGCAGCCATTTTCTGCCCGCTGTGGAATGTGGGGGCCTCCAAAGCAAACCAAGTGTTGATATGCTGGTTTGATTGTTCTAGATTTGTAGCTAAGGACAAAGATGTGTTGAGCAGGCCCTGCTTGGCAATCTCTGTGTAGAGCGAGAGGCAGAATAGTGCCCTGGCGCTCTGTTACTGGGTTTGTTTGTGGTGAGGGTTGTGTATATATATATGTGTGTGTGGCAGTCCATGCCCTTGCTGAGTGGGAGGAGGGAGGCCTAGAGCTATGGCTGAAAGTGAGTTTCACCTGCTTTTACTGGCGGCAGAAGCTCTTTCGGAGCAGGAGAGTAATTCGGCTTGGCAGATTTCTGTTCCTACTTGGCTTAGACACATTGGCTAACAAAATGTTTTTGTTAAGCCTGCAACTAATTGCCACGCCAGCAAAATTTATTTATTTATTGCATTTGTATCCCACATTTTCCCACCTATTTGCAGGCTCAATGTGGCTTACATAGATCTGTTATGGCATTGCCATTCCAGGATATCAGATACAATTGGTGATGCAAAAAGATTAAGGATAGGAAAGAAGATCTAAGAAATAGATATAGAAAGATGACTTTCAGAACTGGGGTGGATTGGTGAGGTGGTATAGTTAAGCTATGGGTCCTCTTTGTAGGCCTTTTTGAAGAGATACGTCTTCAGAGATTTACGAAAGTTAGATATTTCTTCGATTGTTTTCAGGTCAGTTGGTAGTGCGTTCCACAACTGCGTACTCATGTAAGAGAAGGAAGTCGTGTGTGTAAGCTTGTATTTTAGTCCTTTACAGCTGGGGAAGTGTAGATTAAGAAATTTTCAGGATGATCTTTTGGCATTTCTGGGAGGCAGGTCCACGAGGTTTAGCATGTAGGTTGGGGCGTCTCCATGGATGATTTTGTGTACAGTCGTGCAGATCTTGAATGTGATGCTTTCCTTAAGTGGGAGCCAGTGAAGTGTCTCTCTTAAGGGTTTTGCACTTTCATATGAATATATTCTGGTCCTGTGAGTGAGATTGGGTTGACTTCTAAATTTGTCTCTGGAAGTAGTAAGAAGGTGCCTTATCCTATCCTGTTTTTATTCTGCTGTGTGAAATGGTTGGAGTTCATGGGGTGGATTCTGCAATGTTCCCAAAAGAGGCGGAGGGTGGTAAGAGACACCTTAGCTCTTGCTTCTAGGAAAATACTTCTAGCACTCCTCTTGTTTGTCTGGTCAGTAGCCAAGCTTTAAGGTCATAGGCTGTTGAGAGCCCAGCTAGAAGCTGCTGCTTGCTTTTTGACCTTTCAGGAATGGAGCCTGTAATAGCTAGCTGTAAAAGGTCGTTATGGCAGGGTGTGAAGGGACAGTGGTTGTGCAAGACTTCCTGTGATATGATTTACAGTGGGGGTTGGGAGTCCTGAAGCTCCTGCTCTGCCAGGCTAGCTGTACAAACCTGCTGAACGTTGCATTTGCTCTGTTCCTTTACCCATATGACCTCTTTGCTGTTGTGTAGTAAGAGACCTGTACAGTTTGGTAGGCTTGATAGTGAACCCTACAGCTCCTGCCCCCCCTCCCCAAACTGTCCCATCAGGGAGTGGTTTTTGCCCTGGAGACATTCAAGGTATGCTGAATCATTCTGTGTAGCAAGTTCCTCTTTGTTATAAACATCCCCTGAGCTGAAGCAGCAGGGTGGTAGCCATGTTGCATTGATCTCTCTGTTTAAAGAATGGCATGCAGGAGGCCAGGGCTAGGCTTAGTGCTCTCACAAGGCCTATGTTGTATGGACCCATCAGTTATCTTATGCAGAAGAAACCTGATTAATGAATGGGAATAACATTGGCAGCTATGACCTTGCCCTGCTATTTCTGTCTCTTGCCTTTCTCGACTGCCTCATCAGGCGACGAATAGCTCTCTACCAGGTGAAGAATGACCAGCCACACAGTTTCTCAGTGGTAAAACATTAGGCCGCAGCTTTATTGATACATCAACATGTATTAACAACTTAGTACCTGAGCCATCTAGTACTACTATTAACCATCATGCAGGCCTGCCAATGCCATGTGATGCAGCAAGGCTGTCATTGTTGCCTGAGTATGGTTGGGGTGGCGCCCACCGTGAAGCAAGGCTGCCTTGTCCTACATCTGTACAGACCTGAGCATTCGCCATGCATTGCCCCGAGGGGTACACCGGCCCTGCAATTAGGGCACCCCTCTCTGTCAATCTGTCTCTAGTCCATCCATTTTCTTTCTGGCTCGGGTACCCCCACCACTAGCCAAGGATAGTTCTGTCTATAACCCTCTTCTACATGTCATTATGACTTCAGTTTTTCCACGCTCCTTGTCATTGTTGTGAATGCCATTACGCCTATCTTGCTATATCTGTAGCGAGACCTCGTAAGTCCCTTCAAACTAGTGGCAAAGCCCGGCAAGAGTGATGTGAAAGTCTGCATCCATACAGTCTGTACCACTCTATCGTCCTTTCTCACCTCCCTCGACAGGGATGTGGCAACCAGATCACCTCCCTTGATAGGGATGTGCAATTTTGGAGAGGTCTCCCCTGACAACTTGCAGCTTTCTTTTCAGCGTGCCCCAGATGGCAGCTATACAACCTCTCCTATGCCTGCTTGCTGTCCAAGGCACCAACGGATGTCCCAAGATCCATGCCATCCTTCCTCTTGCTGCACCTCCTGCAGGAAGAAACTCTGAGAGCTGTTAGCATGGCAGAGTAGTCATATTGGCTAGGTGCACCTCCTTATAACGGTCTTACATGTATCTGACTTACATTTCAATAGCTAACTCGCATGCGTGTTGTGTAATCCCTTGAACGACAGCTTGCAATATCGAGAACCGCTGCCTGTCCATCCCATCTTCGCATGTGCTGCCACTTGCTTAACTTCTGTGCTGCCCAGAACACAAACAAACTGCAGGGACAGACACAGCTCAAAGGTGCTCACCCCTATCTCGGGCATGGATAGCCCTATATGTGCCCACTGTTGGTTCTAGCTGCAAAGAGACCCGCCACCCAGAGCGAGCAGTTGAACTGCTCCCACGAGATATGGTCCACTAACCTGTTTTCTGTCTGCGATCCATCTGTCCATGCTCCCTCCATAATTACTGCTTTGCCTTTGATACCCACGGGAATAGGCTGTCTGGGAGGTTGGAGTGACAGAAGGGCAGATGGATCCCATCCCCTGTTTCCGGATTATTATCAGTCAAAGATGATCCGGGATTGCCGCTCTCCTGGTATCTGCCACAAGAGCCAGCAGCCTGCACAGAGGGCCTGCTTTATACCCTTGCGACTGATGTGCTTTTCCAGGGTATGTTGTGTGCAGTGTTGTTTTTCTAGCAAAAAAGGTGCCGGTACTCAAATGCTAGGCCACCCTTCAGGAGTGGAGTAATCACGGAGGAACCCACCCCATAATAGCCAGGCCACCTGCAACCAATCATAGAATCTATGACAAGACAGAATTGGTGTGTAGAGCCTGAGCTCTTTCATTAAAACTTGGGTTCCATGGGTCAATTTTAGCAGACGGTGGAAAAGGTGCCGGTACTCAGTACCCCCAAGTGCCCCCTCAAAAAAAGCCCTGGTTTTGTTACCCCAAGCAGTTGCAGACTTTCAACAGATTCGGTACTCTTTCGTGATGTGCTATTAGCTTATGACTTGCTTCATTTACTCCTTTAGATATCTTGGTAGACCACTGACTGCCCTGTCATGTAGGCACCCCTGAAACAGAAAGGGGACATAACTATGGGGAACTGCTTCAGGGCGGTGCTTCACCGGCCTTCTCCCAATAGCTAACGGGATGGCTCCCTGTGGCACCCGAAAGGAGTTTCAGTTCTAGTCTGGACCCAGGTTAACACTACTACACCTGTTGGCCAGTGTAAGAGCCCATAACTGCGTTCCTTACGCGCCTGTCTTTGCTGATCAGCTGCGTTACACACAGGATTGGCCGCAGGAGTCTCATGGAGTAGGATGTCCCCCAATGCCGACAGCCACAGCTGCTAGCCTGTGCAGAAAGACCCTCCACATCGCTGTTAACCTGCTGGTAAAGGTCAGCTTCATTATTATGGCTTACATTACTGTTAGAGGAATTTTCTGTCCTGCAATGTTCAGCACTGCCTGAGCCGGACACATACTTGTCTTCAACGGTGGGAGTCTGGATCTCCTTTCCCACGAGTTTAGCCCAAAACTTAGTATTCGTTCTTTTACTAGGTAATAAACATCACCGGGGACAGCGTTGTACTCCAGGACATTGGCCCGGACACTAAAAGCACCAGCTAGCCTCACAGTACATCGCAAGCCATGTACCTTGTTAGCGGAGTTTCAAGTTTGGATCCCAAACCTTGCTGCTCCATTAGCATTCTCTCATATAGGGCTGGAGCTTACCCAGGTCATATTTGATGCAGAAGGCGTAATACGTGGCAAGAGAAACCGAAACACTTGACGCTATTTGCATCTCGTGCATCGCTTGATCAGAGCATCATAATACATAACCCAACCCAGCTTGTATGGCTCGCTGTTCTGTGAACAGTCTACCCTGCTTTAGCTACCAGCCTCCGTGTCATGCCACACCCTGTACTGTGTTCATTTTCCCTTGCTTTGTTGTCAGCCCACCATATTCCCTTCTCTCCTTCACCTCTGATGAGCATGCACCATCTGCAGTGTCACCCACTGGCATCCCTCTGAAGTAAACCGTATAAGGAATCTCACGAGACCTGCAGGCCTTGTGCAGGCTGATTAGGAAGGTGAAGAGGTAGCAGCAGTAGCTAAGACGTGTTGCTCTCTGACTTAACGATAGGATGGGTAGTATAGAGAACGGGGGAGAGGATCCCGACTCTTATGGGTAAGGGTCGTTTGTAACCCTTCCTCTGCTTTTGCTTCAAGTGTCAAAGTTCGTGCCTTGCTCGATACCCACAGCACATGGGGGCCTCAGTTGTAGGTAATAGGAGGCGAGAAAGCTGTGCGTGTAAGGAAAGAGACAAGGAAACGGTGTGCTTAGGGAAGGATGACAAAGGGAGATCAGGTGGCCTATCCAGGCTACCCGACAGTACTGTATACGGTCTGTTCCTCTGTCATAGGGATCCCTGCGTGCCTGTCCCAGGCTTCTTTAATTGGGGAGCTGGAACTCATACAGCACAACAATGTAATTTGGACCAGGGACACAGCTTAATTACACCCCCAAAAAAACCCCTAGACACTGAATCCATACTCAAACCACACATTCCAAAACACCACGTTCCCAGACGCCACTACTCTGCAAGTCATTTCCTGTGAAGGGGTGCAGTCTTTGCATGCACGACTCTTTGATTTCCCCCTCATCAACTCGTAATGGCAGTCAGCCGCTGGGGAGGGGGGAGGAGTCCTTTTGCACTGGCTAGCAGACGCTACGGCGGGGCATTAAAAGATTTGTCCCGCTCCATGAGTCTCCTGCACTCGACCATCAATTCACACAGCCAATCTGCAATGAGAGGCGCATACGGACCTGTGTCCGTGGTCCTTGCAGCAATCTTCCCATTTATGGCTAATTTCAATCTCTGCACCACAAGAGAGACTAACCTGGAACACAACACATACAGTCCAGATTAGGTCAGCCTCTGTGACATCAGACAGCAGTCTACTACTACTACTTAACATTTCTAAAGCGCTACTAGGGTTACGCAGCGCTGTACAATTTAACATAGAGGAACGGTCCCTGCTCAAGGAGCTTACAATCTAAGAGACAAGTGAACGGACAGTCCGATAGGGGCGGTCAAATTGGGGCAGTCTGGATTTAGTGAACGGTAAGAGTTAAGTGCTGAATGCAGCATTGAAGAGGTGGGTTTTAAGCAAAGACTTGAAGATGGGCAGGGAGGGGGCTTGGCGTAAGGGCTCAGGAAAGTTGTTCCAAGCATAGGGTGAGGCGAGGCAGAATCAGCGGAGCCTAGAGTTGGCGGTGTTGGAGAAGGGTACAGAGAGGAGGGATTTGTCCTGTGAACGGAGGTTACGGGCGGGAACATAGGGGGAGATGAGGGAGGAGAGGTAGTGAGGGGCAGCAGACTGAATGCATTTGTAGGTAAGAAGGAGAAGCTTGAATTGAATGCGGTATCTGATTGGAAGCCAGTGAAGTGACCTGAGGAGAGGGGTGATATGAGTAAATCGGTTTTGGCGGAATATGAGACGTGCCGCAGAGTTCTGAACAGATTTAAGGGGGGATAGATGGCTAAGTGGGAGGCCAGTGAGGAGTAAGTTGCAGTAGTCAAGGCGAGAGGTAATGAGAGCATGGACGAGAGTTCGGGTGGTGTGTTCAGAGAGGAAAGGGCGAATTTTGCTGATAAAGAGGAAGAAGCGGCAGGGCTTGGCAGTCTGCTGGATATGCGCAGAGAAGGAGAGGGAGGAGTCAAAGATGACTCCGAGGTTGCGGGCAGATGAGACGGGGAGGATAAGGGTGTTATCAACTGAGATAGAAAGTGGAGGAAGAGGAGACGTGGGTTTTGGTGGAAAGACGATGAGCTCGGTCTTGGACATGTTCAGTTTCAGGTGGCGGTTGGACATCCAGGCAGCAATGTCGGATAGGCAGGCTGATTCCTTTGCCTGGGTCTCTGCGGTGATGTCTGGTGTGGACAGATATAGCTGGGTATCATCAGCATAGAGATGATACTGGAAACCATGAGATGAGATGAGATCAGGGCGCTCAGGGAAGAGGTGTAGATTGAGAAGAGAAGGGGTCCAAGGACCGATCCCTGGGGAACACCAACAGATAGGGGGATAGGGGTGGAGGAAGATCCATGAGAGTGAACTCTGAAGGTGCGGTGGGAGAGATAGGAGGAGAACCAGGAGAGGACAGAGCCCTGGAACCCAAATGAGGACAGTGTGGCAAGAAGTAAGTCATGATTCACAGTGTCAAAAGCGGCGGATAGATCAAGGAGGATGAGGATGGAGTAGTGGCCTCTGGATTTGGCAAGGAACAGGTCATTACAGACTTGAGTGCTGTTTCTGTCGAGTGAAGAGGGCGGAAACCGGATTGAAGTGGATCGAGGATGGTATGAGAGGAGAGAAAATCAAGGCAGCAACTGTGAACGGCACGCTCAAGTATTTTGGAGAGGAAGGGTAGGAGGGAGATGGGGCGGTAATTGGAGGGACAGGTAGGGTCAAGTGATGGTTTTTTGAGGAGAGGTGTGACTATGGCGTGCTTGAAGGTGTCAGGAACAGTTGCAGTGGAGAGAGAGAGGTTGAGGATATGACAGATGGAGAGGGTGACAGTATGAGAGATAAGTAAGTTGGTGGGGATGGGATCAGAAGAGCAGGTGGTGGATTTCGAGGAGGAAAGAAGGTGAGCGGTTTCCTCCTCGGTGGTGACAGGAAAGGAGGAGAAGGAGGCCTGGGTTGCATCTATGTTGCAGCACGTGTTGCAGAGGAGTGGCCTAGTGGTTAGGGTGGTGGACTTTGGTCCTGGGGAACTGAGGAACTGAGTTCAATTCCCACTTCAGGCAGCTCCTTGTGACTCTGGGCAAGACACTTAACCCTCCATTGCCCCATGTAAGCCGCATTGAGCCTGCCATAAGTGGGAAAGCGTGGGGGTACAAATATAACAAAAAATAAATAAATAATGCATCCACCCCGGAACAGGGCAGCTACCTGGGCAGTATACGCAGCGTCTGTGTTACCGAAAACTCGCATACATGTGCACTTGCCTCCATGCCTAGGAAAAGGGTTGCATGCCTCGTGGCTGCAGTTTATAGCTCAGCAGCGCCTCCTGTCAGCACCCTCTTGTCACGTGTCTGACATTCTCTTCCCTCCTCACAGCTCCTGCGATCCTTGGGAGCTGCGCATTTCGTGGGGGGGCAGGGTTAGGGGCACAGCACCAGGTTATCCCCGACTGCTAGGCACCCTGGCCTGTGGCCACCTTATTTTGCCAAATCAGTCGAGAGGCAAAAAAATCAGTCAAGAAGAGAAAAAGAGGAAAAGACAGCTGAAATCTTCAGGAAACGTGGAGCAATTTGCAGCTAAATCTACTTTGAGAGTTAGTCCGCTTCAGGAGCCCATTCAGCTCTGAGGCTTCAGTAAAAGGCCTGAGCTGCTCCAGTAAAGTGTCCCAGACTCATCCCCATTCAAGGCCACTTTGGAAACATTAACCACTACTGTCCCCGCTCCAACACACCCTCTGTAAGAAAGCACAAGACACACAGGCACTGTCACCAAAACGCATGGAACGAGTTGTCCCAAACTGCTCTCACTGACTGCACTTTATAGACTGACCCAGTTTACTGAGGCATAAGTTTTCCAAAACAAAATTAAAACACTGATGTCCGAGAAGTATGGATAAACATCACTGTACAAAATGAGTACAGTATCTTCTGAGCTCATAAAAACTCTTTTCCAGGAACAAAGCAGCGGCGTCCACTAAACGAGCAGCCCCGCCTTCCTACAAATTTCACAGTCTCTCCCCTGGAAGCAGAAAAACTTGAAGGTGAAAGCAAATATTAAGTACCACCTCTTCACTGCTATGGATTTACAGCCTGTCTCACTGTGCTAAGAGTTCTTAGACCATGGAAAAAAGCAATAATACACTATACATACATCACTGGTCCTTACATCATCCAGGCTCTTAACATCAGCTGGGGGGGGGGGGGGGCCCGGTTCACAGTGAGAGCCAGGAGCTTCTTGGACCAGGAACAATTCCTCTGTGGGATGCGTCTACCCACAGATGAGCCCCCGATTTCACGGAAAGAAACTCCCCTTTTTATTAGGCTCAGAACTCATGTTCAGAGCTAAGGAAAATTACAGAATGCTTCTCTGTTTAGGTAAACAAGCCATACTGTGGGAACTTGGTCACATGTTTTCCAAGTTCAGGTGGCCAGGCTGAACTTCTGAAAACAAGAGCCATCTTTCCCTTCACATAACAAATTAATTAGAGCTGTGTCTTATCTTCTGCATTCCAACTTGTTTTTGTATTTACAAGAAAAGTTACTTTCGGTCAAAGACAGAAGATTTCAGAGTTCATTATCGATCAAACCAGGGTTGAAAAGCAGTCCTTTAAATCTTCCATTACACACCTTCACCTTATTTTGTTAGACTAATAATGGGCAGTAATTCGTCCCGTGTCAATTTGATAAAAACCCCACAGTTTACAGGTCCTTTCTTATCACCGAGCGCCCCCACATTTCCTTTCCCAAAGACACAAACTCACCCAGAAACCCCAGGCCGCCGCACACCCACGCGAACACGTCTCCTCGGTCAAACTCGGTACACCCGCTTCCACCAGATTAAAAGCACGAATGCTGTTAGCTTGCCAAAAAACACAAATTTGAATTTTATTACTGTACGGGAGGAGGAGCTGCTCAGATAATTGGAGTTACAACTGTCGTTTTGGACACAGCGAGTATAGCATTTAAATTGAGAAATCCCCTCTCCCCAGCAGCCACCATGCGTGTGGCCTCTCCAGTGACTCACCTGCTGTCACACAGAAAAAAAAACTATTACAACACCTACCAGCACCTTCCTCTGCTGAACGCAAAACCTTCGTCATAGGAACTCTGCTCGTGCAGCTCTCACAAGACGCCCACACTTGAAATCGATCAAAAGCCCAGGTCCGTAGACGCAGCCAGCACCATATCGGCTCTACACTGTGCTCCCATCTTGGGTACATCAGCAGTTTGAAAAAAAGACCTCCCCGGACTAATCTGAAGATATCGGTTGTTTTTGCAACTCCCTGCCGGTTAATTTGCAGCAGCTCCAGCAATCCCCTGCTGACATGTTTAAATGGTGCATTGAAAGCCCCACTAGTATGCCCGATGGATACAATGAAAGGTAAGGAGAAATAGAAGATTTTTGAAAATGCATCGGAGGAAGGAGGCAGTGGGTGCGTCAGAGCACCACTCTGACCTGCGCTCCCGCAACAAAGGAAGTTTGTGCTCCGTGGGGTCTGCTTAACTGCTACAGCCCCCATCCTGTCAGCCACCTGCATCCCGGCATGATGTGGTGGTGATGACCTCCTTGCGGCTCCTGTGATAGCTGGGAGCTGCCCACAGGGGGGTGGGGTGCAGGGCAAGGTGGCACGGCGCCATGTTATCCTCGGCTACCATGCACTGAGGTCCTTCACCTCCCCATTGCATTGGGAACTTGGTTCTGCAAGTGTTTTTAGACTAAGTTGGGAAGCAGGAAATCTCTCAGATTTGACCTCTTGTCACTGGCTGGTGGTTTGGCATTCCCAGATCTTGGTCATGTCCATTTGGCTGTGGCTTCTGTCTCAGGTTTGGCATCTGACAGTCTGTAGGTTTGTTTTGGGTTTTTTTGTTGTTGTTGTTGGTATAAAACTTCTGTGGATATATCTGTCTGGCCATGTTACATCAAAACAAACCCAAAGGTAAAAACTTGCTGCACCATATGCCTGGAATAGACTTCCTGAGCCGGTACGTCGAGCTCCATCTCTGGACATCTTCAAATCTTGGCTAAAATCCCACCTTTTGATGCTGCTTTTAACCCTTACTCGCTTGTTCAGTACCTGTGTTTTATCATTCCCACCTTAGTAATTCCCTTATTTCTTATTTGTCCTGTCTCTCTGTCCTAATTAGATTGTAAGCTCTGTCGAGCAGAGATTGTCTCTTTATGTCCAGTGTACAGCACTGCGTACGTCTAGCAGCGCTATAGAAATAAGTAGTAGTAGTAGATAAGTAGTTAAAACCCCTACATATAGTCCAAGCAGAAATCCAAGAAGTAGGGGTAGACAAAAATCTTCATAGCCAGAAGTCTTTTGTGCCAGTGTTGGCTTTTCATCATTTGCCCGTCGGATCTTCTGGGTAGTTGCTAACCACCAGTCCTGCCTCTGCATGCTGCTGCTGTTTCTTCAGATCTTCACTCGCCTTGCTGGACCTGTTCTTGTTAGGCTGGATTTCCATCATCCCTCTTGGCCCACCTGGACTTCTGCTGCCCATCTTTGTCTCCCTTACCTTACCTTTCCCTCTCATTCTGCTCTCCCGCCCTAACTATTGAAATGTAACTGTGTTTTATTTTTTTGGTTCATTGTAAGCCGCTTTGGGGCTGCACACCTGTGGCAAAAGACGGGGTATAAATGTCCTAAAATAAATAAGACTTTTTACACCTTTCCTAGATAGGTCAAAGTGGTGTACAGACTATAAAACAAGAAGAATGCTATTAGTAAAAGGAGACGGACACAAAGGCATTCATTCACAAAATACAATCATCAAGGGAGGCTGCTGGTTGGCCAACCACAACAGATTATTGTCCAGGAGAAAAACACTATGATGATGGAAAAGCTGGTTAAAAAATGTTTTTAAAGGAACCTTTAAAAGGTTTAAAAAGAGGCAATGCACGTAATGAGTGGAGGATAGAATTCCAAAGACAAGGGGCTAGAAAAAAAGATAGATTTACTAGTTGATTCATAGTGGGCTGTTTGGGTGAGGGAAATACCAGTCAGTGGACATCCTAGGAGCAAAGCTGTCTAGCAGGAGTGTAGGCAGAAATTGGAAAGATAAGAGGGGGCACACCAGTGAAGTGTTCTTAAAAGCCAAATATAATACCTTAAATGGGATGCGCCAACAAATGGGAAGCCAATGTAAAGATTCAACAAAGGAGTACAATGATCATATCGAGATGGCATTACAAAGAAAACTAGCCACAGTATTATGAAGCGTTTGGAGCTGTTTAATTCTCACATAGCAGCATAGACTACATTGCAGTAGTTTGTGTGTGTGGACTAGTGTGTAGTGCTGGAGAATCCAGAATCTTCTTCAAAGGGTGTAGTTTACAGAGAGCCAAGAATCCTGATTAGAGGACTTATGGAAGGAAAGTGAAGAAAGAGGCCTCGCAGCAGCCAACAGCCTCCTTGAACAGGTAACGGTGCAACTCTCCCCAATGCCAAAATGTGCTAATCAATTTGTAGTCTGATAATGTCAACTATTTGACCCAGACTGTACTTCTTGATAAAAGCCTGGCTCCAGGTTTTCATGGTGAGGGGTAGTTTTTCTAATGTGGTTGGGTTGGCGAAGGGTTAATATTTGTACTTTTTGATTTATGAGAAGGGGGAAAGGTATTGTGCCATTATGGATTCCTTTATTTCATGTCCTGAACTTGAATTGATGTAGCATGTAACTAAGTAGTTAAAATAAATTAAATTCATTGGTCCGTGAAGCAGGACAGATCTTTTTGAAACTGATGTTTTTAGGATAACTTTGGGCTAGGTGTTGTATTCAGTGCTGGAGCCAGTGCGCACCAGCTTTCAAGAGCTTTGGGGGGGGGGGGGGGGGGGGAGGGTTAGGAACATTGAAAAAGGAGGACAGATTGAGCAGTCTGGGTTTTCCTTCCATTGCTTTTCTGGAGCCATATGGTAACCCTGGGGGGGGGGGGGAATATTTTTTAATTTTGCGAGCCACTTGTTGCTCCACATCAGCTGGTGCAGGAACGACCCTCCTACGCTCCTGTGCAGTCTCCACTCTCGATACTGAAAAAGTGACTGCCGTAAGTTTCAGCGGCAGTCGCGCAAGACTGCTGTGGGAACTCAGGCACCCATTTTCAGTACAGAGAGTAGACTTCATGGGCAGGAGCATAGGATTGCTGCTGACCACTGGACCACCAGGGCTGTAGGCCCAGGGAGGGGGTTTTGATAAACATGCTGCACAACAGTTCGAAGGAGAGATGGGGGGGGGACAAGCTGCATGAGTGAGACGAGGGAAAGAAGGAGGACATGCTGCTCATGGTGGTTTGCGTTTTTGGAAATATATATCTTCACTGTGTATAGAAAATGGCTTTCTTGGGAAGTCTTGTGTTTTTGTGGCCCCCTATTTTGTATCAGTTGAGGGTCTGTCCATGTTCTGCATGTGCGACTGAGGTGAAAGATTGTGCTGGCATGTAGTGTATGTGTAGGAATTTAACAGTCCAACTTGTTCCAGTTTCCCAGTACTGGGTATATTGGTATATAGGGTGAGAAAGTTTGATACTAAATCATATGTCAGATTTAGTGTCTGTAAATTTCTCGTTAAAAGAATTAGCAGATTGGCATGAATAGCAAACATAGGTTGGCTACAGTTACAAGAGTGGGGCAAAAATCAAAAGCATTCTGTGAAAATCAGTTGGCCATTTGGAATTTTATGTTTTAATATTTGTTGCTGCCTAAACATATAATAGTTATGTACATATCTACGGGTGGGTTTTTTTGGAAGACAGTCTGTTAAACATTTACTGGCACACCACTGATTCAGTGTTTTTGTTTTAACTGTGTGATGGAACACCCAGGAGATAGCTGCAGTTTTATTCCTTTCTAGATGAAAAGTGCAGTTCTGAAGGGGCTGTAAAAGATTAATCATGGAGTAGACTGCACGCCAGCTTATAATTACTGTCTGCATGTGACTAGTTTCTATTTAAATCCTCGGGAGCCACTTGAAGTTTGTTCTTAGTATAAGGCTTAAAACAAAGCTGCTGAGAATTCAAACCCCAAATCCATTTAGTTGGAGTAGATTCTGTCACCCACCCAAACCATGTGCACCTCAACTCACCCAGAATTGGGGGGGGGGGGGGGGGAGACAGGACTTAGCTTTAACACATGGGAAACGATGCGGCTTTGTGATGGGGCATCGCTTGCATTTGGTGAAGGCCTCACTGAATTTCCTTTTAAGGCAGCCACTGCTTTGTTTTTTAAATGAGCAGTGAAGTCTTGAGTTATAAGTTCTTGACCTACCCTTTCTTGTGCACATGACTTCAGAACATAACCCAGAGATACCAGTTACCCAGTTCCAGGCTGGAGATTTTGGGACAGTCCTGGTTTGTACCTTACATCCCAAAGCAGTGTGGGATTTGTAGTGCTTGATTTGGCCCATTGAAATCGGTGCTGCAAGTCCCATCATGCACCAGGATTGGTTGGTCAGAAATCCAGGACTGTGCAAAAAGTCTCCAGCTTGGAACTAGGTAGCTTGAGGCCTTCAAGAGTAGATAAAATATGTACAAACAGATCATTCCATTAGGTTCTGGAACATGGCAGAGTCCAAGCCTTAAATCTGTTACTCTAACTTCTCTTTACCTCACAGCTGGCTTTCTGAAGTCACTGCTGTCATAGGTGAAGCTAATCGAGGACAGTATGCAGTTGCATTGTGGGGCACTTGGCCAGCCCATCCATGAGATCCCCTGGTGGTTTGAAGCAGACAAGCTGAAGGAGGACTTTTCCAAGCTGTGGGATGGAGTATGAGAGAACCATGTGACAATCAATGCCATCTACAACCTGTGGGCCACCTTGCTGTTTCTGACTCTGGCACGTATGAATGTTGGCATCAGCAATGATCCTGACTGCAACCACCTGTCAAGGAAGCTCAAGATTAAGTGGATGCATTCACAGGCTCACATAATCCTAGATTATGAGTGCCTGCCACAGGGGCTGTACTGGAGTTGCCGGGTGTTTGCCATGAAACCCGCTTCTCCTTCCCTGTGTCATCTGATCTTTGGAAGACTTATTAACACTCCTGTTGACCATGTAGAAATGGTCCTCCATCTTTCACCCTCTTAACCTTTCCCTCCTCCACTGCAGTCCTGGTCCAAAAATGTGTGCAGCTTAATGCCACAGGTCTTCGCCTCTTCAAAATGCAGGAACTTGGGTTTAATATGCCACTTTTGATCCAGGACCCACCTTGCATTTGTCCTCTGATTAGCTGAACCTGCCCTTGCTTTCACCTCTGACCTTACGAATGCCTCACCTCTTGTAGTATGTTTGTTTGTTATTACGGTAGGTAAAGTCAAACTAAGTTTACACTGTGGGTCCTAAAAGCTAGAGGGAAGTAGGAGAAGATTCTTGCTGCTAGGATGTCAATGCTAGTCTTTAAAAACATGGCATGAAGGTTTTGTCAGCATTTAAAATGGGCACTTTAAGGAGAGAGCTCCAGGATTTCATGGTATCAGCTGTCTTAAAAAATCCAATACAAATATTGTAATGTTGCTACTTTGCTGTGTGTTCTGTTACATTCTTAAGTGGCACCAAAGAGATTCCAATTTTTTTTTTTGGTAATCAACAGAAATAAAATAAAACATGGAAAAGAAAATATGATACTTTTTTTTATTGGACTAAATACATTTTTTGATTTAGCTTTCGAAGGTAGCCCTTTGTCAGATCAGAAATAAGCAAATGTTGATGGATGAGTGTGTGTGTAATATATATATATATATATATATATATATATATATATATATATATATATATATATATATAGTGAAACATCAAAGCATTTCAGTGACAGTCTAACAGGATGAAGGTGGGTTAGGTGAGGGACAGGGAGATATGCATGGTGATAAGAGGGTGACAAAGCAGTAGAATTTTATGGTTTTATAATGGGCTAATGGGCATTATCCTATATAATAATGTGCACCTCCATCTGGATGCCTGGGTTCGTAACACACTTCCCATTGGTCCACCCTGGGGATGACGTCAGAGAGCGGACCAATGGGAAGTGAGAGGGAAGGGAAGTCAGCACCAGCCACTCTCTGTCCCCTCAGAGTGCAATGATGACCTGGGAAGGGAAGCCAGCACCAGCCGGCGGAGGTCAGTACACAATCCCCCCCCCCCCCCTCCTTCCACTCCCGTCCGAGTTCCACCGCCCCGCACCTCCCTCCCTCTCTGTGCCCTCCGAGTGGAAGCAGGACGTGTGTGGCTGCCCCTCCCCTTCGTAAGTGCCGGCTGTTATTTAAAACTTCTTACCCCGTGGTCTGCCGGCAACAGTGAAGTCGAGCAGGCACGGCACGGCGCTTCAGACTGCCTTCACTTCTGTTTCAACTCTGCCTCTGGTCCCGCCCTCATTTCCTGTTTGCGGAAGGGCGGGACCAGAGGCAGAGCTGAAACAGAAGTGAGGCAGTCTGAAGCGCCGTGCCGGCTCGACTTCACTGTTGCCGGCGGACCACGAGGTAAGAAGTTTTAAATAACAGCCGGCACTTACGAAGGGGAGGGGCAGCCGCACACATCCTGCTTCCACTCGGAGGGCACAGAGAGAGAGAGGGAGGGAGGCGCGGAGGTGTGGAAATCGGATGACGGGGGTGCATGGAACGGGAGGGGTGGGTCCTGGAACTCCAAAGACAGAGACCAAGGGAGGGAGAGCTGGAACTCCGAGGACAGGGAGGCAGGAGGCCAGCTGCAACTGTGAGGAAAACCTTGCTAGCGCCCGTTTCATTTCTATCAGAAACAGGCCTTTTTTTTACTAGTAAACCATAAAATTCTACCTCTGTCACCTTATCGCCATGCATATCTCCCTGTCCCTCACCTATCCCACCTTCATCCTGTTAGACTGTCACTGAAATGCTTGATTACTTTTATGGACTAACACGGCTACCACATCTCTACTCAATTTTTACGTTTCAATAATTTTTATTGATGATGAGCACATTAGACAGGACTGTAACAAT
Source organism: Microcaecilia unicolor (assembly GCF_901765095.1). Taxonomy (NCBI): domain Eukaryota; kingdom Metazoa; phylum Chordata; class Amphibia; order Gymnophiona; family Siphonopidae; genus Microcaecilia; species Microcaecilia unicolor. The sequence goes on along the minus strand of NC_044041.1, from coordinate 71,347,107 downwards.
TCAAATATGACCTTTTGAATATTATAACATGCTTGTAAACATAAATCAGGCAACTTTTATCATCAAAGATTTTACCTTTTCTCCCTCCCGCCCCCCTCCCTATGGCCTATAGTTCCCAGTAGTTGACAACCCAGCGACACAAACAGCTGGACACAGCAAGTGTCTTAATAGGTTACATAATATAGTGCATTAACCAGACAACAAGTGGTCCTTAGTCTTTAGTCGTTAATCCTACTGTCATACCCCCCCTCCCCTTAGTGAGCAGGACCAGATTCCCCTCTGCTAAACTATTAACCATACCTTCAGGTTAACCTTAGTTGAGACGTAAACTACGTCCCCTGGGGCTCAGCTGCTGTAGGTACGGGGCCCCAAACTTGAAGAAATAGCTTTTTACGTTTAGCTGATCGCTTTGAATCGCGAGCTTCCCATGTAACCAGGAGATGTACCTGGTTTCATCTCTACTCAATTTTTATTATTTTTTTTTGGAGGAAGGCTGTATATAATCCAAATGGTTGCCTTAGACATGATGATAAAAGATGTGGAGTAGAGAGGTTCAGGTTGTTGTTGTGCCTGAACCCTAAGATTGGACAGGGTTTATGTTCAAGAGAAGGTTCTAGTGGGGGGGGGGGGGGGGGCAGTGGAGGAGCAATTCTAGGCAGGCTGTTAATGCCAGTTCTCTTGTGTTGGTCTAGATCCCCTGATTATAACCAACTCCTCGGAGGTGACCTCTGGCAGCGACCTGCTTTCTTGTAACTTAATAGACCCTCCATCGCCTATCAGTGGCCACATATGGATGAAGGGGGATAAGGTCCTTGTGAAGGACAGTAACCCGGGGACACTAATGACATACAAGTAAGTCTTTTGTAATTATTATATTTTCTTTTTTTTTTTTTTTAATTGTACTTGGATGTATATATCTATAGTATCTTAACGAGATGTGTACGAGGTTGCCTAGATTGGGCCCATTTTGATTCTTGTGCTGTCTGCCACAGAAGTGTAATTGAATGGGTCATGGCCCTTGTTACCCAAGTTTCCTGGGCTTTATGCTCTTCACTTGAGAAAGGTGGGACTTTGCATGTTTGCTTTTGGTGCTGATTGTTACAGAATCTCCTGCTGAGAGACCAACATAGCTTTGCCAGGACACCTGCTGGGGATGGCTTCCTCTCATTCTGAGCAGGGTGTGCTGACTGGGGCCATGCTGTGTCTGTTCCCCTCCTTGTTGGTTTGATCTTGGCAGAAGGTGTCCCTGGAATTTTCCTGTGCTTTGGTTTCCCAGCTTCCAGAGAGCTAGTGAGCAGGAAAGCAGCTGGCAGCATGTTTTCAGCCTCATCTGTGGGGGGTCACCTTTGGCACACACCCAGTGTGTGAGGGAGCAGATGTGATCAGCTAGCCACTGAAGAGCTAGCCTGGCCTTTCATAACCTCAGTTCAGCACTGAGGGAAAACAAATATTTCATTGTCTTCTGAAGGTGCTGGGAAGCGGGCTTCCTGTACAGGATTACACATTTTATTGCGGTTATTCAAGACTCAGAAGAACCTAAAAACTGTTGGGTCTGAGGTTTGTTCTGCTCAGCATCCTGTCATAGTAACATAGTAGATGATGGCAGATAAAGACCTGTGCGGTCCATCCAGTCTGCCCAACAATATACGCATTACATGTATGTGATACTTCATATGTATACCTGGTCTTGATTTGTCCTTGCCATTTTCTGAAGCCTGCCCAGCACTGTCCTTGTTCTAAAATTTCTGAAGCTAATGTCGAAGCCCCTGGAAAGCTCTATTCAGCCACAATTGGAGCACAGACTGTAGAAGTTTGCCCAGTACTGACTTTGCTTCCCAGTTATTGGTGTTGGCTTCCTAATCTCCGCTAAGCTTTCTTGAATATATTCCTTCTAAACAGGATTCCTTTGCCCCAAGAGGGAGAGGGGGTTCGAGTAGACAGACTCTTCCGGTTTCTATTAGGTGTGCCTTAAATGAGCTCATGATGTCCTGTGGGGTGAAGGATTTTTTTCTGTTCTTTTGCTAACTTTTTTTTTTTCTTAGCATGCACCAGAAATTTCCAGTAGTCAGTCTTAGACACACAACCTGCAAAAAGCAGTAGATAGCTCCTCTGTACAAGTCGTAGGTGAGGCCGAACTTGGAGTATTCCCTCCCCCCCCCCCCCCCCCCAAATTGCCATACATTAAGTAGGCATACAGTGGTTATAGAATAACACCTAAGTGTGCTTATGTGCATAACTTCACACCTATCTGCAAGAGGGGGTATGGATGGGTCATGGGTGTGTCTAGCAATTACATGTGAGCCTTATACTGTCAGTTACCCGTGAGCATTTACACTGCTGTTGACATGGCAGCAATAAAATCTGGAAATTCAAATCAGGGCTGTAGCTGGTTAAGTTCAATATTCAGCACTTAACCTGGTTGTGGGTTACCACATAAAGACCCAGTACGTGAATGTAACTCACCTTGATCTACTACTCAGGAGTAACATAGTGGTTAGAGCACCAGCCTTGGCATCCAGAAGTGTTTGGTTCAAATCCCACTGCTGTTCCTTGTGATCTTGGGCAAATCACTTAACCCTCTATTGCCTCAGGTACAAAATTAATGTATCTGGATGTAACTCACCTTAAGCTACTACTGAAAAAGGTGTGAGCAAAATCCAAATAGATAAGATAGAATGGTCCTATTTCTGCAGTTAACCTGGCCACTTAAATTCTGAATTTTGGCACTTAACCAGCCAAATGCCCCCAAAATAGTTGCTTTTCAGTTGGATGCTAACTGGTTATTTTCAGTGGCACTAACCAGTTTAAGTAATGCTGAAAATCACTGGTTAATCTTGAATAGGCAACTTAACGAGCCGGGAGCCATTTCTGGCCAGTTAAATTGCTTGGAAAATACTGATCCTAAAGTGTTGTCATTCTGCCTCCGTCCTAAGTTATATTCTTCTTGAAACTCTCACTTTACAGATGCCTGGAGTGGCTTGGGGATTAGGTTAGGACCGGACTCTACTGTCTTTTTTGCAGCACCTGGTGGCACTAGCTCTGGTCATCCTTGATCTGTCTGGCTTGGCCGCTTCAGTATGTTTAGCCTCCAGTGTGTTAGAAGCAGTTTTTCTGGTTATGTTAAACTTTATACGCCACCTCTTTTATTGATTGAGATTAAGTGCCTTTATGAAGATTTACCCAAGGTGGTGTACAGCAGGTAGAGTTCAACATAAAGCTTACAAATTTTAACAGCATAACAATAGTAAAAATGTGAAATATAAAGAAATACAATAAATGAGGTATACTTGAAAACAGCAAATTGAAACCTAACAATTCTGCCCCCCCCCCCCCCCCCCCCCCCCCCCCCCCCCAGGTTGCTTTTTAAAACCTGTTCTGCCTAACTGGGAGTACAGTCTTAAATAAAACAAGGCCTAAAAACAATTAAAGCACCCCCACTCCCAACCCCTTTGGTACAAGCATGGTCCCCAGTCTGTTCATAGGTCTGCATGCCATGTTAGATGTAATGTGATTTGTGGTCTTTTTTTTTTTTTTTTTTTCCCCATTCCCCCTCCTCCCCACATCACATGCCTCAATTCTATCGCAGTTTGGGCTCCTTTAACTTCACAGGAATCTGTTCCACAAGTGACACTCCTTGGCTGAGACTGAATAGTCTCATATCCTCTTTTGACTGCCCCTCCCCCATCCTCCTCTTGTCTTTTCTCTTCAGCTGAATCGGAGCCAGGCCATGGATATTTTCCACTGTTTATTTTTCATTCCTCTCCCTTTCCCACACCCTAAAAACAAAACATACATAGTTGGGTCACTGCTGCGGCCCTCCTAGGCTAGAGGCCATGTGCCCTGGCTCTTTTTTGTAATCTTGCATCCATGAGCCCTGATGAGGCCATCTAGGGGTCATTTCCCCCTCCTCGCTGGACATTGCCCTTGCAGGAACAGCAGCCCTGGTTGACTCAGGTGCTCAAGTAGTCCTGAGCTAAGAATCAAATTGGAGACTTTTTTTTTTTTTTGTCCCCTGCATGGTATGAGCCACAGGCTCAGTGTTCATCACACTTTTCCCTTCACCTATAGAAAGGTAGTCTGGTCTCCCTCATTGTACTCGTGACATGTCTTTCTGTGACCTCAAGAAATACTGGCTTTCCAGAGATTATTGATTCCGCATTGACTTTTGAGGAACAAGCATCCGATGTAGTGAAAAAATCTTTCTTCCATCTGAGGCGGCTTCGGTCAGTTAGAAATTCAGTAAGTAAGGACTCTCTCAAAACACTGACATCTGCGTATATTACTTCACGTTTAGACTACTGTAATATTGTATATGCTGGGATTACTCAAGCCAATTTAAAGCGATTACAAAGAATTCAAAACACAGCAGCACATATGATCTGCAGGGCCCGGAGGGATGATAAAGTAACACCTTTACTGCATCGTCTGCATTGGCTCCCAGTTGAAGCAAGAGTAAAGTTTAAAGCTCTTGTTCTGACTCTCAAGGCCTTTTACATATTAAACCCTAGTTATCTGTCCAATTTAACAATTCCTCACACCACTATGCGAACGCTTAGATCCCTAGCAGATAACAGGTTAGTTATTCCCCCTCTTGCTAAGGCTAGATGGGAATCTACACGAGATCGGCTTTTTTCAATTTGACCCCTTCCCTTGGAATGGTCTTCCACAGGAGATCAGATTAGAGAAATCCTATATCCATTTCCGAAAACTTTTGAAAACCTTCTTCTTTACAAGCTATGTAGAACAGAACTTAGCATAAGAGATAAGGTTAAAAAAAAAGGTAGCTTAACTGTATATTAGATTTTTAATTTGTATTGATTTTATTGTGCAGTTTATTCTGATTTGTTGTGCTTTCCTGTCCTGAATGGAGTTACTATGTTCGTTTGTTTGTATACATTAGTTGTTTTTATACATATGTAAACCGTTCTGTTTTGCAGTTGCAATAAGATACGGTATATAAATTAACATAAAATAAATAAATAAAATCTTACATCAACAGGTTACCTGGGATGTGTGGAACAAACTGGTTACCTTGAAATCACTGGCAGTTACAACCTCAGGCTCTCTTGCCTGTTAGGTGACTGCTAGCATTTCCCCACCAAAAAAGGATTTGACCCTTCATGCAAAGCGGCAACCATGTTTTATAAAACAAAGTCCTTGACCTTCTCCAGAGTAGATTCCATAATGGTGGTTTAACTCCTATACTGGCAACTTGCTCACCAGTCTGTGTGGAATGGTGTCAAAAGCTTGACTGAAGTCCAGATAAGTCACTTCTTCTATTCTGGTCTCCATCAAAATAGTGTTTCCCTTTTGGTGGTATGATCTTTAGCCCACTTGAAGGTTCTGCACTGTGCTTCTGTTCAGTTACCCACCACTGATATTAAGCTTAATAAGACTACAGTTTTCCATCTGGGATTGAGTAGGTGACAAGTGAATGCTAAATCTGTCAACATCAAATTTTTCCCTATTCTAGAATCTATACAGAATATAGAGCTTGGATATTCCACTTTCAGCTTGTCATACAAAACAAATATATATTCAAATTCTGGTGTCACCTCCATAACATAAACAAATCCCTCTACTGCCATATAAAACCCTGCAAATAATGCTACTCAAAACTGTGAATGGCTGACCTGCAACATTTCCAGTTGGGGCAGGTGGCAGCAGTTAGTATTGAGGGTAGCTGGGAAGTAAAATAGGGGCCAGTTATGAGGATTTTGGGTACCTTACTCTTAGTATATTTGCTCTCTTCAGCTTTCAGGCACAGACTTGCTGTCTATGCCAAATATTTGTTAACACCTCCCACCTCTTGGGGGAAACCTCAGTTGAGAACCACTGGAATACCCAAATCTCTGCAAGAAAGCTAGGGTCTTTGTCCCAGTTCAGGAGAAGGATTAGTGGAGGAGTGGCCTAGTGGTTAGGGTGGTGGACTTTGGTCCTGAGGAACTGAGTTCGATTCCCAGCACAGGCAGCTCCTTGTGACTCTGGGCAAGTCACTTAACCCTCCATTGCCTGCCGCATTGAGCCTGCCATGAGTGGGAAAGCGCGGGGTACAAATGTAACAAAAAAAAAACCCCCGCTAAGGCCATAGTGAGTTGTGAAAGTAGAATTAAGAACCAGGTTATTTTTGTGGTGGTTCTCGGCTGTGCTGGAACGAACTCTGTTTCCAGCCCTTATCAGGCAGGCAAGCCCCCAGCTTGCTTATGTACCTGCGACGATCATATCAGGATGAACACACACTTTAAACCAGAAGGTGGCCCTTTTGAGGCTGTGCCAGTCTTCAGGATGGTTAGGATGTAGTTTGATAGGGAGGGAAGGTGAGGAAGCTGCATGTTCTTGCATGTCTTTTTTTTTTTTTTTTTTTTTTTAACTTTTCCTTCTGTCTGCTTCTCATGGCCTGTTTTTCTGTTGCAGTATCTCTCAGGTGAACAGTGAGAGCTCTGGGGTGTATTACTGCATCTTCCTCACTGATCCAGAGGTGAATGGAACCATCTATGTGTCAGGTAATTGGGGCAGCAGAGGAGGGAGTACCCCTAAAACATCAGCCAGTACTGTTTTGCTTCTGGTGTAATGAGGCATGTGGCTCCAGCCAGCTGAATGTGAGGAAACCCTCCTGCACTGGGACCAGTGAAGCAGAGTTCTTTTATCTGTGAGAGATTGGTGGCAGTCAATTTTGAAACAGGAAAGCACCTTGCATCTGAGATTAGTATAGGACCAGCGTGTCTGGCTCAGAGCCCCTGCACAAATACTTGTGGTGATATGCATGGAGCTAAGTTTTTATTTTTTTTTTTTTTCCCTGAGTCGCAGACCACTACTCTTGCAGTGGTGAAAGCAGGGGAGGTATCAGCCTGTTGCCACTCAAGCTACCGATATGTCACTGCTTTTGTCCCCTTCATTTGTAGTTCCTCCCCATGGGATGGCATACAAGGAGACTGAGGCCGGGAATGAGGGGGACGTTGGAGTGCTGACCTGCAAGTGCAATTCCTACCCTCCTGTGGAGCACTGGACCTGGTACAAGCGAAGTAGTGATGGGGTCCTGGTGAGTGGTTTTATTATAAATGTGAGCTGTGGGTCTATCTCTCCTTCCTCATGGTTATATATTCATCTTTGTTAGTCTGCATATACTTTTCATATGTCCCTCTGGGTGTCCATCAATGCACTGCTTTTTTTATTTTTTTTATTGTTACACTGCCTTGCTCCTGATGAAAAGCAGCCAGCGAAATCAATAAACATTAAACATTGTTGGAGCCTGATTGCCTTTCACAGAGGCTAGGAACTAGGTTCCCAGCATTAACTGGAATATTGGAGGCTTTTACTTGTTTAAAAAAATAACTTGCAAAAGCAAGTGGATATCTGGGATCCTGTGGGCTGGGCATTCAGAACATTCTGTGCTGGGAAAGAAACTCAAGGGTGTATTTTCATAGGATTAGGAAGCCTGTGCAGCTTTCGGTTTCAGGTACCAGTGGAACCCCTTTGACTTGGAATTGACCATGGGTAGCACCAGAGGGTGCAGCATCTTTCAGGGAAAGAGAAGCATCCTACCTGCTTCAGTTTTGTATAGAACCAGCAGAGGGAATCTGGGGCTGGTAGGTTTTATCAGGTGGAGGCTGACTAGTTTCAATTTTGGCTCTGGTGGTGAAAGAAGGCCGGAATTCCAATTCGGCAATGTTCAGTTTTGGCTGAAAATGTTTGTGCAATTTGGCTGGAACTGAAGTGCCCCCTCCATCCAAAACCACTGATGCCCTCCCCAGGCCTACTTTAGACCACCAGGACTCCTAACTAGGACAGGAGTGATCACCAGTTGCTCCTGCCCCTGGTGTGTCTGCTGTCAAAATGGTTGCTGGGACCTTTAGCGGCAGTCTCGGCATTCGTTTTGATGGCAGGAGTGGCTGGCGATTGCTCTTTTCCGGTTAGGCCACTAGACCACCACGGTTTAAGGTAGGCTTGGGGGGAGGCAGCTGACAGGTGGTTCCAGGGAAAGGGTGACCAAAACTGCTTTTTTTTTTTTTTTTTTTTTTTTACCCTCCCCTCCCCCCCCTCCCCCCCCCCCCAAAAAAAAAAAAAAAAAATTTTCAACCTAAACTGCAGCTGAAATTGAAAACTCAACTTTGATTGTGTGAATGTGAACCAGTGAAGGCCGCTGGGGATTCAGTACGTGCATTCTGTATCTCTCTGCTAAACCCACAATATCAAGCCAGAATACAAAAAAATATAAGACAACAATATATTTCCTAGCAGTCTCCACACGGACTGCAGCTGATGAAAACAAACTAAAAACCACAGTGCTTTTACAGTGGCTGACTTTGCAGCTGATGGCACAACTTCTACCGGGGAGGGGGGCGGCTAGGAGGAGCTCTGTCTCTCCAAACTGAAAACAAGACAATGCACATACTTTTGGCTTCCACTGAAAAACACATAATCCTTCTGCCTGGTTTTGGCCAAAAACAATTTGGGGCCGGCTTTGCAACTGTACCCAAAACTGAAATTCAGTCAGCCTGTGTAAGGGAGGCTCCGGTAGTGGTGGACGCTGTATGGGAGGCAGGGCCTGGCTGCTTTTGGTCAACTTCTATCAGTGTCTCTGGTTCTTCCCCAGACACTGGTGGTGAGCGACGTGGATGAAAACTACGTCGTCAAGTCCAGTGGGAGCAAGACCGAGCTGCGCATCAATAAGCTGGATATGGAAAAGGACCAGGGCGAATACGTGTGCAATGGAACCAATTATCTAGGCAGCACAGGTGCCACTGTGAAGCTGAGAATACGCAGCCGACTGGCTGCGCTTTGGCCATTCCTGGGCATCGTGGCTGAAGTGGTCATTCTGGTCACAATCATCTTTATCTATGAAAAGCGGAGAAAGCCGGATGAAGTCCCTGACGGTGAGGCCTGGCGCTGTTGGCGTTCTCTTCCAGCTTATCAGTGTTAATGTTCAGGCATGCGGGTGAGGGATATTTGGTGGTGGTATTGGCCATATTTATTTTAAATTAACCGTATAAATACCATGTTTTTGCCCCCTTGCGGTATATCGAATGTCTGCAAATACATAAAATATTGTGATGGGGTAAGCGAGGGCTACATGTCATTCATACTGTAAAATTAGCACATGCTTAAGTCACTCTGGGTATCTCAGCAGACAATATTGTGGGACTTTGGGGGGGATGTTTTTGATTCAGTAGTATTTTCCTGCACTTGTGTTAGAGCCAGGACCAAGATCTGGTACCATGAATCTCATTCACGACAACGTGGGATTTTTTTTTCCTACTTATCTCTGCCATGGGGCTCTGCTCAGTCAGGAACCTGCATTCCTGGGTCCTTCATCTGAAATCTAGTCACTAGATGTTGACATTGTGTGATTTCCACCCCCACCCTCTCCCTCTCCAGGCAGCATGCCCAGCTCCGGTTGGCACAGGGAGCAGAAACCTGCCCTGAAATTCAAATTTTTTTTCTGCATAGTACAACATTTGCCACAGGGGAGCAGACCTGTGGTCCTGATCTTTAATGGGAAAGGAAAGGCAGAAATCTCAAATTTTGTGTATTCAAGGCAGGTGAGTGCTCTTTGCCTGCCAGATGCTGTTTTTCTGGGTTTTTGGTTCCCCTCCTCCTGCCCTTTCTCTGGTGTACTGGAGCATTGCAGAATGGACAAAATGTTTTCCATACACTGTGTGTGTGGCAGTGGTGTAGCTTCGTGGGGCCACGGGGGCCTGGGCCCCCATAGATTTGGCCCTGGACCCCCTCCCTCCGTCACCTACCTTTGCTGGCGGGGGACCCCAACCCCCGCCAGCCGAGGTCCTCTTCTTCCTTCGTTCTGTACAACGGTGCAGGACCAGAACGAAGGAAGAAGAGGACCTCGGCTGGCGGGGTTTGGGGTCCCCTGCCAGCAAAAGTAGGCGGGGGGGTCAAGAGGGTTGGAGGGGGGGGGGCTAAATGTGCCCCCTCTCCTCGGGCTCTGGACCCACCGAAGTCTGGCTATGTCCCTGGTGTGTGGTATGGTTCAAGGACTAGGGCACTATTCCAGATTGCAAACTTCTGGGGGTAGAAGCACACTGGCATGGAGCAGGAAAGTTAGAAAATGCCATCTGAGGACCACTGACTGTTGCTCAATATTGGTTGAACAAGTCTCCCAGTTGGTATAAGGCGCTTGCCAGGCAATGGACCTGCCCTGTGGGTGCCAGGGCTTCAGTAGCAGGGGAAGCTGGATGGTTTTTTTTTTTTTATATTATTTAAGGATTGAGAGATGTCTAAAGATGTTTGTATCTATTTACTTACCCCCTTTCCTTTCTTTTCTTTTCTTTTCTTTTCTTTTCTTTTCATGTTAAAAAGAAGACGACGGGGGATCTGCACCATTGTGAGTATTCCTTCTGTACCTAGGGGAGCCCTAGTAGGACCAGGGAGTCACTGTTCCAGGAAGATTATGACATGGGGGATGGTGACAGGTTAGAGAGAGAAGAGAGGGTTGGTGAAGGGTGGTTCCATGGTAGTGATGGGGGTGTTTGGAGCGAGGGGGGCATGCCTCATGGCAGGTGTGTTGAGGGTGGTGATAATGTACTGGGGCGGTGAGTTGTGTTAGGTAGTTGTGATGGGGATCACCTTGGGGGGGGGGGGGAAAGAATGGCTCTTTGCATAACCTTTACACTCTTCCTCATAGGAAGAGCAATACAAGCATGAACCACAAGGAAAATATTCGTCAGAGAAACTCCAACTGAGTAGCACCAGAATGGTGAGTAAAATCTACCTGGCCTAGAAATAATATTAAACCCCACCACTTTTCAAAATTCTTACCCAATGTCCTTTCTCCTCTTCCAGGTGACCTGCACCTAGAAGCATGAACAGAAGTCTGACAACTTTCCTTTTCTCCAGTTACCCCCCCCCCCCCCCCCCATATCTACAATGATGGAAAGTAATAGCCAGGAAGCTCTATCACCTATGTGGAAATGAGATGTCTGCTTGGATTTGGTGTCTACTCCTCCCCTAGCTTTACTGGGATTTGGTGTACGTGTGTTAAGAGCTGCTTTTGCTGTCTCACTGGCTCAGTGTGGCCAGTCACTGGCAGTCTTTGTCCTCTTGTAACATTAGCTCCAGACAAGTGCTGCATCCTGCAGTCTCTGGCTCTTAGCTTTGTGTGATGGCCATGATTGGCAGCTCACGGCTTTTAACTTGGAACACTTGCTATCCAGCTGACCCAAGCCTTCCCCTAGATGTGACCTTTCGAGGGAGATCAGAGTCCAACCTCAGATGTACAGAGGAATCTAGATGGAGTAATAATATCTTAAAATCTTGAGTCAGCTGGAAGGCAGGTGACCTCCTTTATACAGAGGGTCTGGGGGAGCAGCCTCTGTGGTACCACTGATGCATGTCCCTTCTGTAAAAGGTTTAGTACTGAGCCAACTTAGTTCATCCCCCTCCCCCAACTCAGCCTTTCACGTGCCATCACAATGCAGACTAAGCCAGGGCTTCACACTTGAGGATGCAGAAGAGAACCTTTTAGGCATGTTTAGGTTTGTGAGGTGAAAACAGATGATGGAAGCAGCCTCTATTCTGTCTGCAGTAAGTATCTCCTTCCCTTGTGTGTCTTGGAGACTTGTGCTCTGTAGTGTCCTTGAATTAATGCAGATTTACCTGTCTGATCATGTACACAATAAAGAAAACATTTCCATTTTCTGAAGTGTGTGATGGATTGAGCCATTCTGTGGGTCTCTGGCTGCTTCCATTTGGAAGGATGTCTCCTCAGCCTCTTGTTTTCTAATAATTTGCCCTGTGAGAATGATTTCCTCTTGTCATGTTAAATAGAGGAGTATGGTAGCCGTGTTAGTCCACTCTTAAGGTTATCAATAGAAATCAAACAAAATAAAACATGGAAATGAAAATGATACCTTTTTTTATTGGACATAACTTAATACATTTCTTGATTAGCTTTTGAAGGTTGCCTTCGAAAGCTAATCAAGAAATGTATTAAGTTATGCCCAATAAAAAAGGTATCATCTTATTTTCTTTTCCATGTTTTATTTTGTTTTCTCTTGTCATGTTGTAATCTCACTACAGTAACACCTCAGAGCAGCACTGCACACCCTGTAGCGAGTATCCTTGACAAGGTCGCTGTAGCTCATGAACTGCTTCAGACATGCCATAAAAGAGCTTTATTTAGTTCTGAATGTTTTGGATACAGGATCCCTCTTGAGGTGAAAGGATCTCTGGTTGAAGTTGCCGGTGTCTCTTCCAGCCATGGCCCTTAAATGGAGGAGACCTGGACAGCCTGAGTGTGCTGAGGGGGAGGGGAGATCCTCTGCTGGCCAGTCTTGAAAACATTTTATCCTAAGTGGCACAGGGTGTTATCATGCTGGGTCAGACCAAAGGACCAAGTCAAGCTTCTCTGCCAGTCACGTGCCTGGCAGCATATTAAAGAAATAGATCCATCCAAGCAGTGACTTTCTTAAGCAGATGTGGCTAAGAATAGAACTAACAGTTCAAACACTTCTTAAATGCATCTGCTAAGTGCCTTGACTCAATCTTCCACCAATAAATTCCACAGCTTGTAAGCTCAATGATTAAAAGAAAAAAACAACAACAAACTTCTGTTTTTGTTTTTAAAATGAGTTTCCTAGAGTGTCCCCTTGTCTTTTACTGTTTGAAAGGTTAACGGTCATTTATTGTGTTCTAGACTTGTCCTCTGTTCAAGCTGAAAAGTTCTAACCTGTTTAATATTCAGAGGGGAGCCATGCCACCCTTTTTTCATTTTGGTTGCCCCTTTCTGATTTTTGTAATGTCAGCTGACATGCTCCCCTTCCCCTACCATTTTCAGTTCTTCTCCCTTCAGCCTTGTGAGCAGGAACCTTTTACGATGAAACTTGTGGTTGAGGTGAGTCATCTTAAGGTGACACTAATGCAGTCAGATGGACTTACTCCAAGTTATTCTAGATATACCAGTATCCATACTTGTGCATAGCATGCTGAGTTTGGGTGAGAGAGCTGTGTCAGGGTCTCATATGAAGCATTGCTGAGAAATCACTGGAGCCAATATTCCAAATGATTTTAAGAGGGCAGGAGCCACGCTCAGCAGGCCAGCTGCCAATATTGAGGAGTACTAGTGAATCTTGGTACTAACTGGCCATCTCTAATCCAGGAAGGATCTGGAACCTATGGAGGTGCCTTTCTTGCTGTCCTATCTGCCTGCTTAGCACTGAATATTAGCGAGCACCTGCATATGTGTCTGTTCCACATGAACCTTTTTTTACCACAACATCACTTTGTATTTGTTCATACCGGAGTCGGCGAACGCCTCTCTGGTACTATTTAAGCCACATTGAGCCTGCAAGTAGGTGGGAAAATGTGGGATACAAATGTAGCAAAAAATAAAATAATTTCAGGTCCTGGCCTGTTACTGCCCGTGTCCCTCTCTCCCCTCCCTCCTCCCCCAAACAAAAAAACCCCCACCCATGGCCAGATTTGCTTCTGGCTCTTCAAATCCCAGTAGGGCCTCCTAGAGCCTGTCTTAACTTTATTGGTCCAGTGGTTAAGTAGGACAGAAGTGAACCCCACCTGTACCTGCCCCTGGTGCCTCCTGTTTAAAACCTCTAGTAGTGGTCTTATGTTACTACTACTAGGATTAGCTCCTAGGATAGTAATGTAAGACACCAATGGACATTGCAACTGCAGTTTTTAAGCAAGAGCTACCAGGGGCAGGAGTGAAGGGTGTTTGCTCCTGCCCCATTTAGCCACTGGGCCACCAATGAAGTTAGTATGCCTGAGGGGGGATTCTGATATTCCCTTATGCAGGTCTTGGCTGCTATTCTACCAGGATCCACATAACAGCCAGCAGCTATCTTGTGCCAGACAGCTTTGGCCAGTGTTGAGTTTGTGGAGCTAATTTAGCTAGTGATGGTCAAGAGCTTAAAACGCTGACTTGCCAGCTGAATAGCAAGGGGCATAGGAGCCGACTCTGTGAGTGCTTAAGCACCCCCAAAATTGAGAAAATTCCTTGTATGTGTCCAGGAAGGGGTTATTTCCATTAGGCTTAGCACCCCCAAAAATTTTGAAAAGTTGGCTCCTATGGCAAGGGGACTAACTTTCCTTTCTGGAAATGGCAGCCCTAAGTAATATTTTGTGTGCTAGCAGGAGCCAGCATTCTTCTTTCCAGTGGGGTAACACAATTATTTCTTTGCAGCCTTGGAGTTTAATGAACATATTCTGAAGTCCTTGAAGATGTCTAATATCATTTATGTACAACCCTTGGAAAAGAGCACCTTCCTATTCTGCTGTGTCTTTAACCCATGTTCTAGTTCCTCACTTCCTCTGTCTGTGCTCATCCACTTCCCAGTTCTGTCTGCCTTTATCCCCTCCCCAATCACTCATCTTATTTCTCCATATCCACCCTTTTTGTATAGTTTACCCCCCCCCCCCCCCAAAAAAAAAAAAAAATCCACTCTCATTTCCCTTACTCGCACCCTTTTTTTCTCCATCGTTTCTCACTTTCAAAGGTCTGTCCTCTTACCTGTAAAATTCTGTCCCTTTGCCTCCCAACCTTGCCCCAAACTGTTCAGGTCCTTCAAAACTATCTCCCTATTTATCTGCATTCAGTCTTGGCCCTCACAGAAGCTCTGCTGTACAAAGTTTACCATGCAAGGAATGTTTGCTTTAGTCTTGTAGTCAGTCTAAAGCAAATGTTTATGCATAAAAGGGGTTTTCTGTGGCTCTAGCATGTGCTGTTAGTAACTATTAGTATTGTAATGAGCATTTGGGCCAATGCACAGCGCCAAAGCACCTAGCTTTTAATGAGCTAATTTTACAGCTGCTCTGGAGCTGTCACAGAAGAGGGAAGCACATGGGCAGCTGCAAGGGCTGCCTGTGTGTGCTTCCTACCACTTCACCCTCCATCTTAAGATTTCCTGGTTGACCCCAGCCCTCCCCCTTCCTTCCCTTTCAGAGTTGGAGGCATGAGCAATATCTCCTGCCTCTTGGCCTACCGAGAACAACAACAACAAAAATACCCAGCCCCTGCCTTCTGCATTGCACTAAACACCATATAAGGACTTATATGGTGCTTAGTGCATCCCAGAATGCACTGGGCAGGGACTGGGTGTTGCCGTCTTGTTCTAGGTAGGCCTGGAGGGAGGTTGCTCCTGCCTCCAACTTTTGAAAGGGGTGGGGATCAGGTCCACTGGCCCACTATGATGGCTTTTATATAGGGGGGGCACCAGCCCTTTATGGTTGGGGTCTGGGAAGGGATGTAGGGTCCACTTGGCCACCAGGGAATTTTTTATCTTTAATTTTTTTTTTTTATTGGGTAAATCATTTACAAACTTGAACATCAAAATATTACATTCAGGTAAATAATCTTCCCAGCTTTATATATGTTCCTCCCTCCCCCCCCCCCCCTCCAACTCCACCCTTCCCTAAATGATAACCCCTCAAATAATACCAGTCAAAAAGGTGATGAGAACATCTCTTAATACAAAATATCTCCCCCAATTTCCTCTAACTCGTTCCATCCTTCTGATGCAAGTCACGTGTATGTCTGAATAATCCCAAAACTAAAAAAAAAAATTGGCCCTTCCAGCATCCTTAATAGTGACTTACATCGTTCGGGATGTGTTAGAGCTATTATTCCCCTAGATATGTCCAACCCTACCCATCCCCCACAGGCTGAAATCCATCCTCCTTTCTTGAGTGAATATGGGCCAGGACCCCCTGAGGGAATGTTTGAGCGGGGGGGGGGGGGGGGGGGTAGTCTTCCACTCAACCACCAGCCCTTTGACAGCGTCAGTTGCAAACAGCGATTGATACAAGGGGATCAGTGAATATCATTTGCATGTGATCCCCTTTATAGATTAGTTGCTGTTTGTAACCTGATAATTTTTTCTAGCTGCACCTGTATTTACCAGATGCCATTGTGCATCGGTCCCTTGGTCCCAGCTCGATGTTGGTTCCCATTATCCTCCCACCTAATCCAAGCCCTCCCCTATTATAGTCCTTGAATTGTCACAACCCCACCCAAAGCCTGAGCTCCCACAGTCCAGCCATTGTTAAGCTCTTCTGCTTAAGTTTCCCCCCATGGTCCTAGTCTCCAAACCCGAGTCCTGCTTTCCCTATGTCCTCCATTTCTGTCATCTTGCCTTTCTTCTCTAAGCAGCCATTTGCCCTGCCTACCCTGTATATTTTTCTTTCATAGCTGTTTCTGCTCTCCCTTGCCCCAGCTGAGCTTCCAGTAGGGTGACCCTCCTCTCTTGCACCCATTGTTTTTTTTCCTGCTGCTGGCATGATGGAAGACTTTGATCAAAGCTAATAGTATGCCTGGGCTGGTGGTGGTAGATGGAGGGTGTTTTGGGAGCAAAAGCAGCAACTCTGCCACTAGGATGGGTCAGTGAGGCAGGCTTCTGCACCCTTCAGGTTAACTGCCTTCAACCCTCCTCTGCTAGGAATTGAGTCCTCTGAAGCTACAACATTAATAACACTTAACCAGCTGCTGAGTGGGCTGGACTTTAATTAAGTGCTTCATTACTGCTGCACTGAAATATTTCTTAAGTATAGGCTCTTTTATATGGAGTGAAAGAACAGAGAGGAAGAGAATCGGGGCTAAAGCTACACACAGGCAATACTTCCCTCTCCCAATCTGAGTGAGCTACACTAAGGGTTGTATGCCTTCCTGCCTGCAGTTCAAGGGTCATGATGAACAATCACAAGGCGGAAGATAAGAAGGAAACCTGAGAAAATACTGCATGGGTGGTTTGATGACTGGAATAACCTACAGGCAGCTACAGCAACTGACCAGGTTTTGGACAGCACTGGGATAAGAGCAGCTACAGGGAGCAGGGGAGAGGTGTTTGGCTGTACTTGAGTGTAAAATGTTGGTGAGTGAGGATGCTAGCTGCTGGTTTGTGTGGTGACCTGCAAGAGTAGCTATGATTACAACCCCCATGGTACAAGGTTGGATAACCATGGAAAAGCAGGCACCCATAAGCATGGAGACAATTGTTTAAAAATCTTAATAGTAAGACACAAGAGGATGGCTGGGAGTTGGATTACTTCAGAATTGGAGGATGACCAGGTAAGCCACTGGAGATGATGGAAAGTAGCATGGTGACAAACTTTAGGCAGGCCTCAAGTGAGAAGGGCAGTGGTACAAGCAGGCTGTATATATAAAAAAAAAAATAGGTGTAGCTGGTGTTTTAAATATGTGGCTTAATATATCCCTTTATCAAAATAGGGCGTTTGCTGGACAGAGTTTATGGGCCTATTGCTCCTCTATTCATCCCATCCTCCACTATGTCCCTGCTTGTGACACTTTACAATCTGAGTTAAGACTATAAATCACCTATGGCTATTTCTGTCATTTTCTGATGCCTTCTTTGAGCAGAGGAGTAATAGCCTAGGGGTGAGAGCACCAGCCTTGACAGGCAAGGGAGCCTCCATCACTCACATACCACTGCTGCTTCCTGTGATCTTGGGTTAAGTCGCTTAACCCTCAGTTACTTCAGGTAATTAGACTGTGAGCCCTCTAAGCACAGGGAACTACCCAGTGTAGCTCAATGTAATTCACCTTGAGCTACTACTGAAAAAGGAGTGAGCAAAATCTAAATATTCTGGATAAGGAACTTTTGGTTGCAGAGAATGGAACATGGTGCCTGCAGCACTGGAAGAGAGTGCTGGAGAGAAAAGAATTTTAGGCCCAGATGAAAATGCAGGTGCCATGTTTGCCTGCACCTCAGGATCAGAGCTGGTGAGGGCATGAAACAATTTGCTTGCTGGCACGGATCACTAATTGCATGCAAATGAAGGTCTCCCGCATTCCTCCGTTATGATCAGCGGACAGCATGCCAAAGAAGGGCGGTGCTCCTGCTGCCAATCCTACACCAGCTCGGAGCTGGTGTTGGGGTTTGTCAGCAAGGAAGGAATGGGGGAGACCAACAGAAGAGGTTTGACAGGTCTGGGATTTTTTCCTGGCCCTGTCCAACCTAAGCCCCCACTAAAGAAACACTAAAACCTCTGGTGCTCTAGTGGGAGTACTAGCCCCCACCCCAAACACTAAAAAGACCCTGGCCCTCCACACCGGCACCCACCCGCCTACCTCATAGGTGGAGGAGGGAGGGACTAGCACTCCCTCCTCTGTGGGCACCTCACAATGGCAGTGCCCTTCCTGGTGCATCCTGGGATGTACTGGGTCAGGGCTTAGGAAGTTGAGCCCTGCCCAGCACATCCCAGGATGCACTGTGCAGCATGTTGCCATTTGAGGAGGTGCCCATAGAGGATGGAAGGAGTGCTAGTCCTGTCTTCCTCCAGCTATGAGATAGGTCTTGGGGGAGGGGGACGTGTGGAGGGCTAATGGTCCCACTGGACCACCAGGGTCTTTTTAGTGTTGGGGGGGGGGGGGGGGCTTAGGTTTGACAGGTCTGGGCTTGCTTTTTTTTTTTGTGACATCCTGGACCTGACAAAGCCTAATCCTCCTGCAGCTGTACCCTTATGACCAACACTAATAGTCTGCCTAAATTTGCATGCTAATAGCTCTGATCATAAGGGTGTTTGGAACAGTGCAGGGCTTCTGATCATCTGCACCTAATATTGCATTTAGAGCAGAGCTAAGTGGAAGATGAAAAACCCTTATCAAGGCAAAAAAAAGGCTAGAAGTTTGCTGGGTATGTGATCTGAACATGAGCAAAAGGCAGGGTATGTTAGATCAGGTTGGTGCTGAAGGTGTTAGTACCCTAGTTGAACTTCTATTAACATTAAGCCCCTGAGAGAAAAAGCAGCCACAGGGGAAGGCCACGCGGCAGAAGGAAGAACAGCAGTTCTGGAGAGCTCTTCTGCTGGCGGGGCCTTGGGATCTCCGCCAGCCAAGGTATCCAGGGTGGGTGGCAGCAGCAGCGAGCAGGGAGGGTGGGGTGGTGGGCAGCTCGGTGGCCCTGCAGAGGTGGCTGTCATAGGCTTTCAACTATTAAGCTTCGTTTCTACAGAGAGATGGTGAGGCTGTAAATGTGGTGTGAATCCAGGCTCATACCAAGACTTAATTAGAAGATGGAGAAATAGCATAGCAGAATGAGGGGAAGAAAGCTAAATGCAATAAGGATACCTTATCCTTGTGTGTAGGTTGTAGGTTCATGCTCAGAGCCAGGATGAGTAACAAGTTTCATGAATCACGTGTGTGTAACTGGAAAGGGAAAGGAATGAGACTTGATATACCCTTTTCTGTGGTACTTATTGGTACCTGGGACAATTGAGGGTTAAGTGACGTGCCCAGAGTCACAAAGAGCTGGAGTGAGAATCAAACCCAGTTTCCCAGGATCAAAGTCCACTGCACTAATCACTAGGCTACTCCTAGCGTACAGACAGGGTTGTGAGAGGTGGTAGTTTATGTCCTAGTCATACACTTGTATGCCTGCTGCTAGCCCATTTTCCTGGGTTGCTTTGGTAAATGCGTGTAAAGGAGCGGCCTTCCAGGAGTGTGAGAAGTCTCCTGAGACTCAGTAACTATGGGGACTAAACAGACTGAGCCATGCTCACCACCACCATATTAGAAGCTGGAACAGTCCTGGAGGAGGAGGAGGAGGAGGAGGAGAGTACCTTAACATAGGCAACTGTGACACCTGCCCTAGCCCCAGCCCCTTTCCACTCTGAACCCAAATTAATAAATAACAACACATACACTGTTAATGTATTTATTTGTAGCATTTATATCCCACATTTTCCCACCTATTTGCAGGCTCAATGTGGCTTACATTGTTCCGTAATGGTGATCACCAGTTCCGGAAAAGAGAAAATACATAGTTAAGATGGAGGTGACAGAGTGGATTAGATATTCAGGAAAAGAAAGTTCATTTTTGTGCTGAGAAGTAAAAAGGTATAAGATTAAACTTCAATCGTGATAAATCAGTTTGAACAAAAAGAAATAATAAACTTCAATCGTGAATAGATTAGTTTGAACAATCAGGAAATTAAAGGTTACGTTTTGTGTAGTTCCGGTGGAAATTTCTTACTGGTGTTTAGGATGGATCTTTGTGATATGCCTTTTTGAATAGGTTGGTTTTCAGTAATTAAATGGAAGCATCTTGGCTGCAGCTTTATTAGAAGACATGACTGTGTTTTCTCAAACAACCAAAAACAGGATACCCAGGCCACTTGAAAGCTACAAGTAATGCACCCAGTCCACTGCCAGATGCAAGACTGTCCAACGTGCTATATGCTGTAGCCAGGATGCTCTGCCACGCAGCAAGGTGAGTCCAACGTGATGGATTAGTCCTACTCGAGTATTCCCACTCTCCAATTTGTGATAATGCATAGAATAAAGAAGAAACAGTTTAAAGCAAGGGTTGGGTAGGAGGGTATGCTGCTCCCATATTTTGTCCTCTGGTCAAAAGAGGGCTTTTCCGGTAAGCTTGTGGGCTTTTAGGCTCTGGCACTGCCAGCTGTCTTCCAGCCACCAGGGCTCCCTGACCATTTGCCGCTCTCTTCCCCCCACCGCCCACAGCCAGGGCGTGTGGCTGCACAGGTGCACAGCGACATGTTAAGTGCGGCTATGGGCACTCAGGCCCTCCACTTTATTACATTGATAGAGCTCAAAGAAGCTCCTTCCTGAGCTGCTTCTGTCTGAGTGCCACCTTCCACCAAACAGGGGCGTAGCTATGTGGGGCCAAGGGGGCATGGGCCCCCGTAAGATTTGGCCCTGGCCCCCCTGTCGCCAACCCCTTCGACCCCCTCCTGCCGCCAACCCTCCCCCGCTGCCACTGCCGTCGGGTGCCTTTGCTGGCGGGGATCCCCAACCCCCGCCAGCCGAAGTCCTCTTCGGCGTGGCTGCGTTGCTGATCTGCAAGGCTTCTGATTCTGTCTGACGTCAGACTCGCACAAACAGAAGCCTTGCAGATCAGCAATGCGACTGCGCCAGAAAAGAGGACTTCGGCTGGCTGGGGTTGGGGACCCCCGCCAGCAAAGTTACCTGACGGCAACAGCGGCAGAGGGTTGGTGACGGCGGGAAGGGGGGTCAAAAGGGTTGGTGCCGGGGGGTCAAAGGTGGTGGCGGCAGCACCGGGGGGGGGGGGGCTAAAATGTGCCCCCTCACCTCGGGCTCTGGACCCCCCCCCCCTCCTGCTGATGTCTGGCTATGCCCCTGCCACCAAATGTTTGTGTGGGACCCTTAACGCTAGGAATCAAAACTTTTACATTCTTTTATCTATTTTTCCACTTACCCATTGCATATAAATACTACCTCCTTCAGTTCTGCCACCAAAATTCCATAAAATCTAATCACACCACCAGCACTCTTCAGATGCTGCAAAGGGGGATTTACTTCTGGGCATGCAGCACTCCCGGGGATTTAAAGGTCCAATCTGGTGCCCAGAGATGATGTAACAGGACATCCCCTCCTTGCTGCCTGGTATTTGTGCAGGATCTCAAGCGATGTTCCAGTGCTTCAAGGCAGCAGGAATGAGCAGTACTCACAGTGCTGGTAGCACTGTCAGAAATGCTTTCTTTTCTCGGGCGTAGATGGATTTTTAAGAACAGGTTCATAATTTCTTTTAGACTGTTGACCTTTGCAGATTATTATTACTACTGCTTATTTCTATAGCACTACTAGATGTGCACAAGGACAGTAGGACACTACCCTGCCCAACAGACTAACACAAACCTTGTTTGCTTTAGATCTGCTAGTGACTTACAAAACTAAGAAAATTCCAATAAGCATTACATGCTGCTCACTATAAAATGGTAGAGGACCAGAGCGGAAAAAGAATAGGGTAGATTGGTTGACCAATTGATATCCTGTTGCATTGATATATGACATCTGCCCCTCAACAATTTATAGCAGACCTGACGAATCACGTGAACTATATGTTGCAAAATGGATTCTTCCCGAAGGAGAAAGGAAACATTCTACTCACCCCCATACCCAAAGAAAAGTGCTAGTGAACTAACTAACTACAGGCCAGTAGCATCCATTCCCTTAATAACCAAACTAACGGAAGGGATGGTGGCCAAACAACTCACAAACTATTTAAACAAATTCTCTATACTACACGACTCCCAGTCAGGATTTCGGTCTAACCACAGTACTGAAACAGTACTAGTCACTCTCATAAATAAATTCAAACAAACGATTGCAACTGGCAAGAACATACTACTTCTACAATTTGACATGTCTAGCGCCTTTGACATGGTTGATCATGGAATATTACTACATATCCTCGAATATTTCGGAATTGGAGGCAACATTCTCAATTGGTTCAAGGGGTTCCTCACCACACGATCATACCAAGTGACATCTAATTCGACTACATCAGCCAAATGGATATCTGAATGTGGAGTCCCACAGGGATCCCCCTTTTCACCGACCTTATTCAATTTAATGATGATACCCTTGGCCAAATTACTATCAAACCAAAACCTCAACCCATACATATACGCAGACGACGTAACGATCTACATTCCATTTAAAGGAAATTTCCAATGACATCAACCAAAGCCTACATATCATGCATTCATGGGCGGATGCATTTCAGCTGAAACTCAATGCAGAAAAAACCCAGTGCCTAATACCCACTTCTCAACATAACACGAATAAATTCACCACCATTAACACACCAACACTGAATCTTCCAATTTCGGACACCTAAAAATTCTTGGAGTTACCATTGACCAACACCTAACACTTGAGAATCACGCGAAAAACACAACCAAGAAGATGTTCCACTCAATGTGGAAATTAAAAACAGTAAGACCCTTCTTCCCAAGGACCGTCTTCCGCAACCTGGTACAATCAATGGTACTCAGTCATCTAGACTATTGCAACGCACTCTACACTGGCTGCAAAGAGCAAATAATCAAGAAACTTCAGACAGCTCAAAACACTGCAGCTAGACTCATATTCGGTAAAACAAAATATGAAAGTGCTAAACCCCTACGAGAAAAGCTACACTGGCTCCCACTTAAAGAACGCATCACTTTCAAAATATGTACCCTAGTTCACAAAATCATACACGGAGATGCCCCAGCCTACATGTCAGACCTGATAGACTTAGCACCCTAGAATGCTAAAAAATCATCCTGCACACTCCTTAATCTTCACTTCCCCAAATGTAAAGGTCTAAAATACAAACTAACGCATGCGTCAACCTTTTCCTACTTGAGCACACAATGCTGGAACGCGCTGCCGCGCAGCTTAAAAACGATCTATGAACTAATTAACTTTCGCAAACTATTGAAGACCCAACTCTTTAACAAGGCATACCACAAAAATCAACAAATGTGAACTCCTACATCATTATCACGTTACCCAAGATCTTTCTGTATTACCAAATGTCTATTTTCCTATGCATTTCTTATGTATGTAATACTAAATGTCTATTTTCTTATGTATTTTCACCATTCATGATGTATTGTAAGCCACATTGAGCCTGCAAAGAGGTGGGAAAATGTGGGATACAAATGCAATAAATAAATAAATAAATAAATGAGTGGCTTCAGAGCTGTGGTGGGGAGAAGTGTGACATATAGACAGCTTAAGTTGTCTATGGACCGTGGCCTATTCATTCTGTCAGAATTGTCATTGCAAAGATTGACCAGCAGAGGGCAAAAGTTACCCACTGTTTCCACTCTCCTCCATTCTGTCTCAGGTGCTGTGTCTTTCAGTTTCTCCTTCACACAAGGTTAAAGAAATCAGTCAGACACTTCCATCTTCTATACCCCTTTAAAACTCTATGCTTGAAATGTGTTCTTTTCATGCTAATGTTGGGGATTTTCTGTAAACTGCCTGTGTGCTTCTGTCACTTGATGGTCCTATTTGATGGGGGACGGGCACTCTCTATTTGCAGCTTACCAGCCATCGCAGACACTTTCCTGTCTCAGGCCAGGAACAGGAATGGGAAAGTCCTGTACTTCCTTCATCCTGGATCTGCAAACCATTTTCAGAGACTCTGGTGCCGATGTACAAAAGTCCCTGTAAAAACAAAAAAGAAACCCAAACAAACAAACATTGCTTTTAAATCCCCAGTAAAAGTTACTGAGTTTGAAATAGCAAGTGATGCTCAAAGGAAATCTCATGCAAATGTGCTGCTCACAATTACAGCAAGTAGCTTGGTAGGGAAAGTGCCAGCACATGCATAGAATAGCCACCCGCTAAGCAGTGCATGCGTAGGACAGTCACTCGCTAAGCGTCAACACTATACGCATGCCCAGAACAGCGTGTGCTACAGACGTGCCTCCACAGTGTTCCACTGATACACACGGCTTTCATAAGTGTATATAAGCAATAAACCACCCAGGCCATTAAAGTTTCTTTTTGTGGGGTTTCATGCCTCCGGGGGAGGTTATTGTTTATATGCACATGTATGCAGGGCCGCCGAGAGGGGGGGGGCAGGGGGTCCGGCACCGCAGTCCCCTCTATCCACGGGCTGGGCCCCCCTGAATTCAAATCAAAGCACCTCACCTCGACCTTGCTCTGTGTGAAAGAAGCATAGTAGCGGCAGTCTGTAGATCACCTCCCTTCGGGCCTTCCCTCCCTGTGTCCCGCCTTCAGAGGGCGGGACACAGGGAGGGAAGACCCAAAGGGAGGCGATCTGCAGACTGCCGCCGCTGCGCTTCTTTCACACAGAGCGAGGTTGAGGTGAGACGATATGATTTGAATTCAGGGGGCCCAGCCCGGTGGTGGACGGAGGGGGGGCAAGGGCGGGACCCTGGGGGGCGGCCTTGCCTTGGGCCCGGCCCAGTCTCTCGGCGGCCCTGCATGAAAGCCATGTGTAGCTTTAAAAAAAAAAATACAGGTGCCGTGGACGGGCATCCACAACATGCATTTTGATTCCAAGACAACTTCTTCACAGTGCTGTTATGTATGGGACACAACACATGCAAATACTATTTAAATATGACACAGACTGCTCTGTTGAGAAGCCACCATCATGCTACGACAGCTCCAGACCTCCAATAAGAATTTGCTCGTTAAAGGCGCTCCTTTCTGTGCATCACTTGGAATGCTCATTTTAATACTAATTAGGTTGTTGTAATACATTTGCATTTTATTCTCGGCTGCTACCGCAAGGGGTAAAAACCACACAGGACCCCTTTGTGTATTACTCGCTGAATATTGTGTATGCTAAACTGGATTGAATTGGTCAAAATCGGATGTTCTTAGCGTGGTAAGCTTTGTGCATCGGGGTCTCAGTGTTTGTTTTGTTTTTAAATGGGACTTTGTGAATCTGTCAACCCAAGCATATTGTTAAGGATAAAATCCTCAAGGTCACCTATTCTCTGGTCTTCAGAGTTTTCCAAGGCTGATAGGGGAAGTAATTTTGGATTTAATGCTCTCCTTTTTTCAGCTGTAACTCAAGGTGAGTCTGAAAAGAAGCTCTGGAATAAGGGGGCATGAAATGAAGATGAAAGGGGACAGACTCAGAAGTAACCTGAGGAAATGCTACTTCATGGAAAGAATGGTGAAGTCACAGAATGGCCTCCCGGTGGAGGAAACAAAGACTATCTGAATTCAAGAAAGCTTGTAACAAGTACATAGGATGTCTAAGGGAGAAGAAAGGACAGAGGATGTAAGGATGGGCCATGTGGTCTCTATCTGCCTTTGTTTTCTATTTCTCTGAGTTACATTCAGGTATACTGGGTATTCTTCTGCCCCTGGAGGGCTTACAATCTAAGCCTGTACCTAAGGCAATGAAGGGTTAAGTGACTTGTCCAAGATCACAGAGAGCAGCAGTGGAATGTGAACCCTGGCCTGCTGCTCTAACCATTGGGCTACTCCTCCATCATAAGGTAATGGGATTGACCCAGTCCTAGGTTTATTAGGGAACTTGGCACTATCTCTCTGTGGGAGTGGGAGTAAAATCAGCACTGGATCTTCTCTTTTCACTTGGGGCAATATTTCTTTATTTACTAGAAATTGGCTTATGCCTCTTTCAGCTGTAGTTCAAAACAAGTTATATTCAGGTACAGTCGTATTTCCCCGTCCTTGGAGGGCTCACAATCCACGTTTGTACCTGTGGTGATAGAGGGTTAAATGACTTGTCCAAAGTACCAAGAAGCTGCAGCAGGATTTGATCTGGGCTTCCCTAGTACTCAGCCTACTGTGATGATCATTAGACCTACAATCACATCCGAGTCCAGCAAGACTCGGCTAGTGCCAGTCACCTTGAAGTAATAGCTGTGGAAAGAGTAACTACAGCAACTGAGGTTTGTAGGACAAATTGTTCTGTACAGCGGCTGATGCCCCAGAGCATCCACAGTCAACAGCTGACCCAGCAGAACTCTCCTTACTAGGCAGGAACCAGGAGAGACTGGAAACACTGGTGGCTGGAGTCGAAAGGATTCTGGGGTCTCTTAGTTTGCTTTTTCCTGAGATATGGGATGAATGTTAAGCAACTTCTGGAAGACAGGGTAATAATATTCAGTTCTTCTCATCCTCACTCCTATTTTTTGCCGAAAATGGACCTGCGGCAAAATTAAAATTGCTGCGCATCCATTTTGGGGCAGTAATGACCTACGCGTGTCAAATGTCACTTGGCGTCCGTCCAATACGCACATCCGAAAATAAAAATTATTTTTTGGCCGTGTGTATCAGACGCACGCCAAAAATGAAATTACAGCAAGAGCCAGGCGGTAACTCCATTTTGGCGCATGTTGGGCATGCATAGACGCTTACACAGCTTATTAAAAGAGCCCTTCAGTGAATTATAAGGGCAGGCAAAGACCAGGGGATACTTGCGCCTTGGAACTGGGCGATCTTTCCAGAGAAAGTGGGGTGAGTACCTTCTGGTTCCTCTCCATGATTCCCCTTTTTCTTCACCTGCTCTTTAACAGTGGTTTGGATCCCTTAGACAGCTAAATTTGAGGAGAGGAAATAAGGAAAGACAGGTAGGAGAACAGAGAGGGAGATTATAGGAAATAGGACGAGATGGGTAGAAGATTAAAGACTGAGGATTAAACTTTGCCTTAATGTCTTTTGTTCACACACACACACACATTTTCTATCCTCTCCTAATTTTCTCTCTCCCTTCTTTTATTACTTTTGCTTTGCTCATTCCTCACTACTTTCTTCCCTCTTCTCTACCTGTTCATCCAGCACCAGCTGAAGGGTTCTGCCTGTTCCTTTTAGAGAGAGACTTGTTTGGATTTTGCTTACACCTTTTTTTAGTAATAGCTCAAGGTTAGTTACATTCAGGTACACCAGGTATTTCCCTGTTCCTGGAGGGCTCACAATCTAATTTTGTACCAGGGGCAATGGAGGTTTCAGTGAAGCAGCAGTACTGGGGTTTGAACCAGGCATCCCTGGATGTCAAGTCCAGTGCTGTAAATACTAAGCTACTCCTCCACTCCATGCAGTGAATGTCACAACATAAGGCTGTGTTCTGGATTTAGTGGAAGTGAGAAAGCCATTTCAATTCTGACTTTAACTGCTCAAGAAAGCTCTAGGATTCTAGAGATTTTAAAGCATAGGCCAGTAGGGTTGCCTTGAGACTCCAGTTGCTGGACAGGCTTGATCCAATCCTATGTTCTGATTCCCCAACTGTCCTTCCTTTAAAAAAGCAAGAATACAAGTTATGTATGTAAGGGGTTACATTGATTGGATCAACTGTCTGGCAAAGCTGGAGCCAGTTGCCAATTTTTACATAATAACATAGCAAATGATTGCAGATAAAGATCTGAATGGTCCATCCAGTCTACTCAACAGTCACACTCATGATCAAGTCATGATTAAACCAACAATGAATGGGATATACAAAACTTGATCATTGTCTTTCTTTGGTATTTCTGGGACATAGACTGTTGAAGTCTGCCCAGCATTGTCCTTAGTTTCCAACTACTGAATTTGCCATTGAAGCCCACTCCAGCATATCCAAATCCGCCTTGTCAATTGTGTGACACAGACTGTAGAAGTCCGCCCGGCACTGTCCTCATGTTCCAAACTACTGGAGTTTGTCGAAGCCCTCTCCAGTACAGGGGTATAGCTATAGGTCACATTCACCCCAGGCCCACCCAACAGTAGCTGGCCTGGCCGGTTTTCACAGTGAGAAGCCAGCAGAACAGAAAAACAACCGCTGTAAGTGCTGGTTTTCTGCCAACTACCTGTGTCACTCCCTCCTCTGTGGGCCTTGCTGTTTGCGAAGGGAAGCAAGGGAAACCAACTCCTACATGTCCTTGTTTGTGCCAGATCAACCTAAGACCTGCAGGTGGTAGCAGTGATATTCTCTGAAGGCAGCGTGGAACCTCCTAGCTACATGCATTCTGATGAATCTGCAGTGTCCCGCCCCTAAGAACACAAACTCAGGGAAGGGAGCTGTTGCAGGAGACAGAAAGACCTGGAGAAGAACTAATGGAGGAAGGGAAAGAGGAGAGGGGAGGGGATGTGATGGGAGGGGTGGGGTGGGTGGCCAGCCGAGAAATATGACCTAGAGGAAAGATGTAAGGACACTAGAGTAGGGGGAATAAAGAGGAGATACTAGATTAGGTGGAGGGAGGGGATATAGAGAATGAATGTGGGAGATTCTGGCTACAGGAAGGGACAGGACAGAGAGAGAGGGTGCTGGGCCTGAGGGAAGGAATGGGGGGGGGGATTCTGGACACAGGGAGGGATAAGACACAGGGGATGCTGGGCATGAGGGAAGGAATAGTGAAAGATTCTGGATACAAGGAAATATTGCGCACAGAGATGGGATGCTGGATGAGGAAAGTATGGGTGGAGATTCCAGACAGAGGGCCAAGCCAAGGGGATGCTGGGCATGATGGAAGAGGAGAGAGATTCTAGACATGGGGAAGGATAAGGGCAGAGTCATAAAGGTGAGATGCTGGACCTGGGGAACAGTAAAAGCAAGGAAACATGCTAAACCCAGGGGAGGATAAGGACAAGAACACAGAAGGGAGATGCATGGTGGACATGGAGAGAGAAGGAGATATGGAAAAAGAGTTAAGAGAAGACAGAGGAACATAGAAACCAGAGACTAGGACAATGTAATCAGAAAAATAAAATGTCCAGACAACAAAGGTAGAAAGAAGATTTGTATTTTCTATTTAGTGATTGGAATGTTAGTTTTTGTAATGTATAGAGCTGGTCTTAGACATGACTGGGGCCCAAGGCAGAAATTTGGGAGGGGACCCTAAAGCCTGGTACCAGGCTGTGCCTTCTTTAGCTTCAGGAAGGCTTGGGACCCTCTCTGGCCTGGGGGCCCAGAGCAATTGACCTGATTGCAACTACCTCCCCTTCCCCCACCTGCTGGTCCAAACATCTGCTATCTTTATTTTTTTTTTACAGTACAAGGGGGAATGAATCTTTAAGTTTTGTTTTTCTTATACCATTTATTTTCTAATTAGAGATCCTCTGTGTTCATCCCATGCCTTTTTAAATTCCGTCACCATTTTATTTCTCCACCACCTCACTCAGGAGGGTATTCCAGGTATCAACCACCCTCTCTGTGAAAAATGATTTCCTGATATTACTCCTAAGCTTACCATCCTACTACTACTACTATTTAGCATTTCTATAGCGCTACAAGGCGTACGCAGCGCTGCACAAACATAGAAGAACGACAGTCCCTGCTCAAAGAGCTTACAATCTAATAGACAAAAAATAAATAAAGTAAGCAAATGAAATCAATTAATGTGAACGGGAAGGAAGAGAGGAGGGTAGGTGGAGGCGAGTGGTTACAAGTCAAAAGCAATGTTAAAGAGGTGGGCTTTCAGTCTAGATTTAAAGGTGGCCAAGGATGGGGCAAGACGTAGGGGCTCAGGAAGTTTATTCCAGGCGTAGGGTGCAGCGAAACAGAAGGCGCGAAATCTGGAGTTGGCAGTAGTGGAGAAGGGAACAGATAAGAAGGATTTATCCATGGAGCGGAGTGCACGGGAAGGGGTGTAGGGAAGGACGAGTGTGGAGAGATACTGGGGAGCAGCAGAGTGAGTACATTTATAGGTTAGTAGAAGAAGTTTGAACAGGATGCGAAAATGGATAGGGAGCCAGTGAAGGGTCTTGAGGAGAGGGGTAGTATGAGTAAAGCGACCCTGGCGGAAGACGAGACGGGCAGCAGAGTTTTGAACCGACTGGAGAGGGGAGAGGTGACTAAGTGGGAGGCCAGCAAGAAGCAGATTGCAGTAGTCTAAACGAGAGGTGACAAGGGTGTGGATGAGGGTTTTGGTAGAGTGCTCGGAAAGAAAGGGGCGGATTTTACGGATGTTGTAAAGAAAGAAACGACAGGTCTTGGCAATCTGCTGGATATGAGCAGAGAAGGAGAGAGAAGAGTC
Source organism: Microcaecilia unicolor (assembly GCF_901765095.1). Classification (NCBI taxonomy): domain Eukaryota; kingdom Metazoa; phylum Chordata; class Amphibia; order Gymnophiona; family Siphonopidae; genus Microcaecilia; species Microcaecilia unicolor. The sequence continues at coordinate 71,316,906 of NC_044041.1, read as the reverse complement.
AAAGATGACCCCAAGGTTTCGAGCTGAGGAGACAGGGAGAATGAGAGAGCCATCAACAGAAATAGAAAACGGGGGGAGCGGGGAGGTGGGTTTGGGGGGAAAATGAGAAGCTCGGTTTTGGTCATATTTAATTTCAGGTGGCGTTGAGACATCCAGACAGCAATGTCAGACAAGCACGCTGAAACTTTGGTTTGGATGCAAGGTGAGATATCAGGGGTAGAAAGGTAGATTTGGGAGTCATCAGCATACAGATGGTAGGAAAAGCCATGGGATGAGATTAATGAACCAAGGGAAGAAGTGTAGATAGAAAAGAGGAGGGGACCAAGAACAGAACCCTGAGGTACGCCGACAGGCAGAGGGATAGAAGTAGAAGAGGATCCACCAGAGTGAACACTAAAGGTGCGGAGGGAGAGGTAGGAAGAGAACCAGGAAAGAACAGAGCCCTGGAATCCAAGTGAGGACAGGGTATCGAGAAGTGTAGTTTCCTCAATAGTAACTTCAGGAAAGGAGGAAAGGGAATGAGGGGAAGGAGAGAGAGGGGAACGGACGAGTGGAGGGAGAGGTGGTGAGGTAGAGAAAGCAAGGTTTATCTTTTGAACCTTGTTGTGAAAGAATTCAGCAAGGGTCTGAGGAGATAATGAAGGGGGAGTTGGGGGATGGGGCACCTGCAACCTCAATTCATGTCCTCTAATTTTACTGTTTTCCCTTCTCTGGAAAATGTTTGAATCTATATTAATACATTTCAAGCAGAAGACTACCAGGTTGTGACGTCGGGGGGGGGGGGGGGGGGGAGTGGAGAGCAGACTGCATAGGCGCACATGTGTGTGGACTGCATAAGCGCAATGGACCGTATAAAAAAATAGGTGCTGGTGCGGTCGGAAGTCCATTTGCAGGAGCAGTGGCTCCCCTTGCGCCCCCTAGCTGCGCCACCGCTGTGAAGTATTTAAATATCTGTATCATATCTCCCCTGTCCTTCCACTCCTCTAGGGTATATATATTCATGTCTTCCAGTCTTCTCTCATATGGCTTTTGGCACAAGCCCCATACTATTTTTGTCACCTTCCTCTGGACCGGTTTAAGTCTTTTTACATCCTTAGCAAGACACAGCCTCCAAAACTGAACATAATACTCCAAGTGGGGCTTCACCAACGACTTGTACAGGGGCATCAACACCTTTCTTCTGCTGGTTGCGCCTCTTTTACATAGCATCCTTCTCATACTGTTTCATCACCTCTATGTAGAGGAACCTAAGTTTAGGTCCTCCACTCCCCCCTGCTGAAGATATTGTAGAAGCATCATTTACACTCCCAGAGGGAAAGGGAATCCTAGGATGACACCCAGTGGTCAGATTTGAGAGAGTCCTAACTTATGGTCCCTAGCTGAGAGAAAGGGAACGAGAAAGCAGATGGGATTTAATAAACCACCTTTCCACAATCAAAGCAGTTTATTTATTGTATATACAGCAGGGGTATCCAACCTTGGCCCTCACCATAATGAACATGCAAAGAGGCAGTGCATGCAAATAGGAGTAGCCTAATGGTTAGTGCAGCAGGCTTTGATCCGGGTGACCTGGGTTCAATTCCCACTGCAGCTCCTTGTGACCTTGGGCAAGTCACCTAACCCTCCATTGCCCCAGGTACAAAAACTTAGATCGGACACATCTGGGACAAAAGCGGGTTAAGTGACTTGCACAGAGTCACAAGGAGCTGCAGTGGGAATCAAACCCCGTTCCCATGGAGAAGACAAGGTGAATTAGGAGAGAATACCAAAAGAGGAGAGAGAATCCCTGATAGCTGGTTTTAGCCCATTGTATACATGTATTGTTGTTTCTCCCATTGAGTTTCCCAAGAAAAGCAAAAGTACAAATCCATGCATGCAATACAGTAAAACCAGGACTGGATTACCCGTTTCTTATGACCTGGTACCCTTAGAATGAAGCCCCAGCACGAGATCTGAAGTTCTGGTTCTGAGAAAGCTGAAAGACCAGAAACAGGGAAGGAAATTGCTGAAGCCAAAACTAGCTTTTAATTTTTCGAATAAATTCAATGGTCAAGGTGAGAGAGAGAGAGCGATTCTATACTGTAGTGTCTACCTCCCTAGTTCCTCAGTTTAGCTGGTAACAGCAGAGCAGACAAGAACAGTTACTGGCAATTAATACCCATTTGGAAAGTAAAAGGTCCCAGATGGAGCCACGGGAATTTGGTCTACACCAGAGCTTCCCAAACCTTCAGGGTTTTTTTTCTGGACATTCATAATAAATAAGCATGAGATAAATCGGAGTGCACTGGAGATCTAGCATATGCAAATCAATCTCGTGCATATTCACTCTGGATATTCTGAAAACCTAACTGGCTTTTTGGGTCCCCAGGACAGGTTTGGGGAACACCTGGTTTAAAGCCAGAGTTAAAAGTGGCCGATTCTGTGCAATGGACGTTTTGCATTCAGGCTGGTGTCTGCTCCAATCAGCAGGCTTCCTGGCCATTTCCTCTTCGGCTTATAGTTCTGGGAGCCGTCTCTATAGCTCTTCCTCCCTTGGCCTGTTCCCTCCTGTCCTTCTGCTTGGTTATTGGGGCTCTGTCCCTCCCCTCCCCCCATGTGCATGGAAAACTCCACCTTTCCCTGTCACCTCTCCGATTCCAACTCCGGCTTTTGGTTTCCCCCCGCCCCGCCCTAGCTCCTCCCCCATCCGCCCCGGGCTCCTCCCTCCGGCCGCTCGCCGCTTCCCGCTCCGCACTTGCCTAGTCCCCGCTGCCATGGACGGGCGGGGAGGCAGCAGCGGCGGTGGCGATCGGAGGGCTCCTGGTCCGGGGGGCCCCAAGGAGGCGGCGCCAGAGGATCCCCCGGCTGGGCCCCCCAGGGGAGGCATGCGCCGTAGCTCCCGCCCTGGCCGCAGTACCCCAAGCTCTGCAGGCACCCCCGGAACTCCCGGCGGCAAGGGCAGCCCGAACGGCGAATGTCGGCGGGAGCTGCAGGGGCCCGAAGGGCCCCCCCGGGAACCCAAAGTCTCCTTTTCCACCGAGCCCAGGGAGATGGCCAAGGCCGAGGAGGGGGAGGAGGGCCCCGAGGCCCGGGGCAGCCAGGCAAGCTTTATGCAGCGCCAGCTCTCGGCCATGCTGCAGCCCGGGGTGAACAAGTTCTCGCTGCGGATGTTTGGTAGCCAGAAAGCCGTGGAGCGGGAGCAGGAGCGGGTGAAGTCTGCCGGATCCTGGATCATCCACCCTTACAGCGACTTCAGGTACTGGGGAAGGGGGGAGGGTGCTGCCTGGGTTATAATACCCACCTCTCCCGTGCCACCCTATTCCGGGATTTGCTCCTTCTGAGAGGGGATGATGCTGACTGGGTCCTGTCCTGCCTGGGTTGAGCTAGTACTGAAAAAAGGTGCGAGCAAATCTTCTAATCTAAAATAATACCTCCCTCCCCCCCCACCCCCCGTTGCATCCCAGTCCGAGATCTGCTCCACCTACTGGACTTTCCAGATCTGCCCCATGTCCGAGCCGTACCTTTGACTGTCCTTCAGATCTGTCCCCTTGTAGCACATTTGGCCTGTCCAGGGAGGGAGAGAGGTAGCGAACCCCAGCAGCCGGCACCCATTTAGGCTGCGGGCCGTCAAGGTGACACTCTTCACAGCCCTGCCCCTGGTCACAATGCGCCACCCCACATTTTACCTGCCCAAGGCGCATCGCGCAGACAGGGTCTCTCTCGTTCTTCCAGGTCAAATTCTCTTCGTTTCTTGCTGGGAGAAGGGACAGGACTGGAGGGGCTTTTTGATTTTGCTGTAAGAGCTGTCCTCTTCTAACTCTTTGGCGTTTTCTGGCAGCGATCACCCCTCTTTCTCACTGCCTGCGTCTCTGTGTGGGTTCAGGAGAGCTTTGGATCGTGCCGGATGGCAGAGTATGAGGAAGGCTGTCTCTAGGCACTCATGAGAGCTTCTGAGCAGGTTACGCGGGTTGGGAAACCCAGGGCTTGAGGGGTTTGTGGAGCTGTCTCTGGTGCTGAATTGCACCGCTCGGGGATTCCATTCAGCCGCCTTTTCCCGTATAGCTTTGCACTTCCCTGCTGCGGTGGCCGATCTCCTCCCGTTTGTTTTTTCTTCATCTTACTGGCCTTATCCAGTTTGTCAGGGAAGCAGGGTTTTTTTTTAAAGCGTTTCCCTAGTAAAAGGGGTTCACCTGCAGGTATTGGGTCTCTCTATTTTGTAAGATGCCTTGGGTAATTTTGCAGGAATAGCGCGCCTCAGACGCTGATCCTACAGTCAAATGCTGTAGGTTCCCAGAAACAGCACTTAAAGAAATCACTCGCTCCTTATTATTAGATGTTCTCTCTCAGAGACTGCCTGTGTGCTCAAATGCAACGCTCTTCTCCCTCCCGGTACCCTAATCCACTCTAATAATGCAATGGCACAAGCTGTTTCCCCTGTATCATGAATCTGCCACACACTGCCAACGGACCTATTGCTATTGATCTACTGCTGACCCTGCGTACTTTGTGCCCAGATTGAAACTGTGGACAAGATGCGCCAAGACACAAAATGGGAGACAGCCGCCTGTAGAGCTGTCCCTAGCCCTCTGTGCAGCATGTGATGCTTCTTGCGCATTGCACAGACTTTGCCATATGACGTGCTTACAATATTACTATTCCTAAGGACTTTACCAACTCCTCTGAGCTGGCAGCGATGTGCTAGCTTTCCCAAGTACAGGCCTGGCAGCTTCCTGCATCCTGGCTATTATAGGAGGTCTACACCTCTTTGGTATCTGGTTGCTGATACCTAGCCTGAAGAATCCCACAGGTGGGACAATATTCTTGTTATGAAGTATTACATTTTTCTTTAGGGGAAAAAAAGCTGCAGGGGCCTTTCTGCCAAATGTAACTGTCAGTGGCACTGAAATATTTCAGAGCTGAGGTGATCAGTGTCTCCTTTTCCCCTTAAAACCCCACCCTTAGTGACTGGCTTCTCCTATTCCTTTCTATCCTCCCCCCCCCCTCCAGTTAAGCAGCTCCTCATCCCCTCTCCCTCAGCATTTCCCCCTTCCCTTTTCACTGCCAAACTAGCTGCTGCCACCCTCCTATCTCCTCTGAGGCTAGCCTGAGGATTAAAGAAACAGCACTGTGCAGCCCCATACCCACGCTGAAGCACTGCTTTGTCCTATCCCCTCCAGCAAGAAGTCTGTTTAGGGGGGGGGGACAAAGCGATACTTCAGTATGGACTTGTGCTTACAGAGCATGCAAAGCATCAATGTTTCTTTAATCTTCTGGCCAGCCTGGGAGGAGACAGACAGACCTTGGCAGCAAGAAGGAAAGTGGGGAAGGTTGTCACCTGTGCCAGAGCTGTACCACCACTCCCAAACTTCTGATGCTCTAAGCATCAGTTCAGCTAGTAGCTGGGCCAATCCTGACTTTGGTTCCAAAGATTTCACATACAACAAGTATTTCCAATTTTACATGGAAATAGTTGATTTTTTAAAAATTTTATCTGTCTGTGAATCTGAGCTTTGCAGAAGTGATTGAGTTGGCAATTGCGCTTAAATTTGTGGTGCTGAAAACCCCCTGGAAAATCCACAGTTTTGGTGCTCAGTTCCTTAGTTGTTTTTTATATGTGTAGGTTTAGTAAAATCCAGTACTTTCCAATACTTGCACGTGTACATTTTGGTACTTACATATGGAAGTGCCCCTGTTTACATGTGTAAACTTCCAAGTGATGCTGTTTTTTTGTCAAGATATAGCTGTATAAAACGAGCACTTCTATTGCATATGTAGGGAAAACACTTATATTTCCCACACACCTATATGTATTTTACAGATGGCTGCAATTCAGTAAGAATTTTGTAAAATAGTCAGGAAATTGTGCACATCCCATTTCTGACCCATAGGTCCTATGCAAGATGGGACTTTGCATCATGTGTCCTAAAATATTGGACGCAAACAATGACGCCACTAATCACATCACTAATCTTTATTTTCTCTCAGTCTAGGAGATGGGTTCTGTATTTAGTGGCCTGGAATTTTTTCAAGAAGAGTTATTGTAGCTAGAGACATAGTAGCATCCTGGGTGTTTGAAAAGATTATTAATCCCTGATTTACTGCTGATCTGATAAGCATAATTGTGCAGAATAGAAAAAGTGAGGTGGGCCTATTCTTCCTACATGCAAAGAGCCTAATTAATGATTAAATGTGTTTACTTTCTTTTTTTTTTAGTCTTAATAGTTTTATTGATTTTGTAATAAAGAGAAAGCATTAACAACAACAATTGTACTACAATATGATATTTTAAAAAACAAAGACACCTTAAAGTATGTAAGCAGTATAAAATTCATGCACGTGACACAGATGGTAATAATATACATGAAGAAAAAAGAAAAAGTACAATATACACCTCTCACTTCACATCTTCGAAATAGGATATCAATGGAGCCCATTTTTCTTTATACAGAGCATATCGAGATGTTTTTTGTTTTTTTTTTAGCAAAATATGTTTCATATTTATAGGTTTGAAACAGTAAATTCTACCATTCTTGATAAGTAGCTTGTTGTAAAGCTTTCCAGTGTGTAAAGACTACTTTCAAAGCTAGATTCAGCATGGTATTAACAAGCAAACATTCATTAGTCTTTAAAATGGGCCTAAAACATTGATCTTTATCACATTATTGTATACTTTCTTTTATTTGCATTTATATAGTGGGTCTTGAAGAAATCTTTACCTTATTGGTATTTCAAAAACACAGGGAATGTAAGGAGAGAAGGAAGATGTTCCAGCGGGAAGAGATGGGAATAACTAGTCCAGTTATTTTCTGTAATGTCAGTCATTCGTGGAAAGGGAATTGGAAGAATGAAAGCCTAGACAGACAAGAGTGGCCAGGAATACTTGTCTGGTACAGCTGAAAGACATCTCCTGAATTTGCTTTTTTCAGTCACTTCTTTGGGGATATATGTAGGGATGCTGCAGTGAAAACTGGGGATGAGATGTCAAGGGGATTTGTCATGGGTATTGCAGTACTCAGTACAGGAGATTTTGATAAAACAACTTAAATTGAATTCCTTTGATGGTGTTTTTTTTTTTTTTTTTTAATGTTTTACTTAGGAATCCCTTGCCTGGGGTTTTATGGAAGTGCTTTTGTGTAGGACTTCTTGACAGATTCCCATCATGTTCTTGCTTTGCATAGCTCCGGCTTGGCTTTTTAGTGTTATTTCCACAGTTTTCCATTCTTGAGCTTGTTGGAGGAAATGTGGAACCTTGTTCTTAGAATGGAGGGAATCTATGAGTAATGGTGCAAAGCACAGAGTATGAAGACAGGCACACTTCCCAACTTAAGTATCTCAGTTGTTTCAACATTCTTTAAGTAGAACAGCGAGTTCTGCAGAACTGAAGTCTTTTAAAGTTTCATCCAACTATTACCTACTAAATATTTACTGAGATCTACAAGGTGTACACAGCCTGTACAGTACACACGAGTTAACAGTCCCCTACTCCCTGGAGTTTAAAGTAAGGTACTTGGTGGGAGAAAGAAGTGTTCCCCCCTCCCCCAGCTTTATTTATTTATTTGTTGCATTTGTATCCCACATTTTCCCACCTATTTGCAGGCTCAATATGGCTTACATAGTACCGAAGGTGCGTTTGAAGTCTCCGGTGTTTACAAATACAGAGTGATGTTGAGATGAGATAAAGTTCATGTGGAACAGCGACATAAGGTCATTGAACAGTGGGAGAGTTGTGTTTTGTGCATTTTGAATTCTAGTGTTATTGTGTTGCAGAGATCAGGCATTTGTTGGGTTGGTAGGGTATGCCAAAAAGATACGTTTTTAGTGTTCTCTGGAAGTGTAGGTGTTCATACGAGGTTTTCATGGCTTTTGGTAATGCATTCCACAATTGGGTGCTTATGTAGGAAAAGTTGGATGCGTAGGTTGATTTGTATTTGAGTCCTTTGCAGCTTGGGTAGTGCAGGTTTAGGTACGTTCGTGATGATTCGGTTGTGTTTCTCATAGGTAGGTCGATCAAGTCTGTCATGTATCCAGGGGCTTCACCATAGATAATGTTGTGAACCATTGTGCAGATCTTGAAAGCAATGCATTCTTTAATTGGGAGACAATGTAGTTTTTCGCGGAGGGATTTTGCGCTATCGTATCGGGTTTTTCCGAAGATAAGTCTGGCTGCCGTATTCTGAGCGGTCTGGAGTCTCTTTAAGGTTTGTTCTTTACATCCCGCATAGATTCCATTGCAGTAGTCTAAATGGCTTAGTACCATTGATTGTATCAGATTACAAAATGTTTCCCTCGGGAAATATTGTTTCATGCGTTTGAGTTTCCACATTGCGTGAAACATTTTCTTCATTGTGGATGCCACTTGGTTCTCTAGTGTTAGGTAGTGGTCTGTTGTGATGCTGAGGATTTTCAGGCTGTCTGAGATAGGGAGGGTGTGGTCTGAAGTGTTGATAATTGTAGGGCTGTCCACGCTGTGTTGAGATGACACAATGAGACAGTGTGTTTTTTCTTTGTTGAGTTTCTGTTGAAATGCATTTGCCCAAGTGTCCATGATGTTGAAGCTGATCTTGATTTCATTAGTGATTTCAGACAGATTTGCTTTGTAAGGAATGCATAGTATAACAACATCAGCATAGATGAAAGGGTTAAGGCCTTGGTTGGATAGGGTCTTGGCTAATGGGGTCATCATTAGGTTGAAGAGGAATGGGGATAGTGGTGATCCTTGTGGTACTCCGCAGTCTGCTTTCCACGACGGTGATATGTTTGAGTTTGATATTACTTGGTATGTTCTTGTGGTTAGGAAACCTTTGATCCATCTTAGTATATTACCACCAATCCCAAACTTATCTAGTAGTCTTAGTAGTATGTTGTGGTTTACCATGTCGAACACACTAGACATGTCGAATTGGACTAGGAGGATGTTTTTGCCTATTGCTATTTCCTGTTTGAATTTGGAAAGGAGAGTGAGCAATACTGTTTCTGTGCTGTGTAGGGGACAGAAACCTGACTGAGATTCATGTAGAATTGAGAATTTATTTATATACTAGTAAAAAAGGCCCGTTTCTGACACAAATGAAACGGGCGCTAGCAAGGTTTTCCTCGGAGTGTGTATGTTTGGGAGAGTGTATGTGAGAGTGACTGTTTGAGAGTCGGAGTGAAAGTGTGATTGTGTGAGAGAGAGCGTGAGTCTGGGTGTGAGTGTGTTTGTGAGAGAGTGTGTGTGTGAGAATGAGAGTGTGTGCAAGTGTGTATGTGAGACACAGTGTGAGTGAGAGTGTGTGTGTGTGGGAGAGAGAGAGAGTGTGTGTGAGACACAGATTCTCTGTTTGAGTGAGTGTATGAGACCAAGCGAGTGTGTGAGTGACTGTGTGGCACATAGAGAGTGAATGTGATACAGTGTGAGACAGAGTGTGTGAGAGTGAGAAAGACATTGTATATGAGAGAGAGAGTGTGAGCCGTGCCCTCCCAATCCATGGCCATCTGTCCCCTGCCCCCTCCATTCATCCTTTTCCAGCAATTCCCCTCTGTCCGTGAGCCCTGCTCTCCCAATCCATGGCCATCCATGTTTGTCTGTCACCTGCCCCCTCCATTCATCCCTATCCAGCATTTCCCCTCTCTGCTTGAGGCCTGCCCTGCAATCCATATCCATCCATGCCCATCTGTCCCCTCCATTCATCCCTATGCAGCAATTCCCCTCTCCCTGAGTCCTGCCCTTCCAATCCATGCCCATCCATGCTCCTCTGTCACCTGGCCCCTCCATTTTTCCCTATCCAGCATTTCCCCTCTCTGCCTGAGGCCTGCCCTGCAATCCATATCCATCCATGCCCATCTGTCCCCTCCATTCATCCCTATCCAGCAATTCCCCTCTCCCTGAGTCCTGCCCTTCCAATCCATGCCCATCCATGCTCCTCTGTCACCTGGCCCCTCCATTTTTCCCTATCCAGCATTTCCCCTCTCTGCCTGAGGCCTGCTCTGTAATCCATATCCATCCATGCCCATCTGTCCCCTCCATTCATCCCTATCCAGCAATTCCCCTCTCCCTGAGTCCTGCCCTTCCAATCCATGCTCATCTGTCACCTGGCCCCTCCATTTTTCCCTATCCAGCATTTCCCCTCTCTGCCTGAGGCCTGCTCTGTAATCCATGCTCCTCTGTCCCCTGCCGCCTCCATTTATCCTTTTCCAGCAAGTCCCCTCGCGCCCTTCCATGACCCCCCCCCCCTCGCATCCATGCTACGCTCTCTCCCATGTCCCAGCCTGGCCCGCCCTCTTCTTTCCCCCCCCCCTTCGCATCCATACCCCCCCTCGCATCCATGCCCCCCCACCCCTTCGCATCCATGCCCCCCCCTCGCATCCATGCCTCGTCACCCCTTCGCATCCATGCCTCGCATCCATGCATCCCATTTTTTTTTTTTAATTCTTTTTAACTTTACCTCCGTGGCGGTTCGTGCAGCGAAGCGTCAGGGAAGGAGGCGGCGCTCCCGACGTCTAGCTTTCCCTTCGCTGTGTTCCGCCTTGTTTTGAAGGCGGAACACAGCGAAGGGAAGGCTAGACGTCGGGAGCGCCGCCTCCTTCCCTGACGCTTCGCTTCCGTATTTGTTTGTTTAGGCGCGAGGGCGGGGCAGAGACGGCTGGCTGGCTTGAAGGCTTCACACCACGAATCCCCGAACCCTTCAGCCTCAGCCTGGGAGTGACGTCAGATGGCTTCAAGGCTTCAGGCTTCAGGCTTCAAGGCTTCAAGGCTTCAGACTTCCGGCTTCAAGCTTCCGGCTTCACAGAACGTTGTCCTGAGAACTTAGGCTTCCGGCTTCAAGCTTCCGGCTTCACAGAACGTTGTCTTCAGAACGTTCACGGTGCGTTTTATTATATTAGATTCTGTGAGTTGTTTGGCTACCATGCTTTCCATCAGTTTGACTGACATCGGGATGGATGCTAATGGACGGTAGTTATTGATTTCATTTGTTTTTTCGTGGAGTCCTTTGGTATCGGGGTGAGTAGAATATTGCCATTTTCCTTAGGGAAAAGACCTCGCTGAAGCATGTAATTTAGGTGGGATGTGAGGTGTGTTATGAAGCAGTAAGGGGCAGATTTCATTAGGTAGTTGGGACAAGTGTCTAGTTTGCAGTGAGTGTTGGAGAACCTGCTGATCACCTGCGCCTGAGGTCGAAGTTTAACCAGATTTGGTCAGCCGGGTATCCTCCATTAGTTGGTCCAGTTCATTAAAGAAATATTCAACGTTAGTGTTGTCGTGAAGTAATGTGTTGCGTAGGTTTATAATGTTTTCATAGAAGTACTTGGCAAGTTTGTCTGCAGATGGAATGGCTGTTTTTGTTGTTGTGACCAAGTTGGTGTCTAGGAGTTTGTTCACGAGTTCGTATAATTTCTTCATGTCTTTGTAATCTGTCCCTATTTTAGTTTTGTAGTATGATCTTTTGGTCTGTCTTATTGTGTATTTGTATTTTCTTTGTGATTGTTTCCATGTATTGAGTTTATGCTCATCTTTTGTTTTTTTTCCATGCTCCTTCAAGTATCCTGGCTTGTGTTTTTAGTTTTTCAGCCTGGGGTTTCTGACCTGATCTGAGAAAGAAGCTCGGCTTCACCAGTAGGGTAACAGCTTCTTGGGGGGTGGGCGGGCAGGAAAATATCTGCAGGCAAAGCAAAACAGAGATTCTGACAGCCAGATAAATCACAGAGGCATCAATACATACTTGTACCCACAGGGAGGGCAGGTAATTTTGAAGTAATCAATTTACCTGAATAAGTAGATTATGGAAATTGCCCTCATTAGGACTATACAAAGAAAACAAAGTTTAATATTTAAAATTGTGATGTCATCTATGCATTTTTACAGGATTGTTTTGGAATGGGTGACAGGGTAATCATGATTACTGAATTTAATTATGAAAATTTATAGGGGTGCCTAAGTGCAAGAAAGACAATTGGGGGAAGACGGGGGCAGAAGGTTGAAAGTTCACCTGGGGTGTCTAATTCACTTGCAGTAACTTCTATTCAGTGTTACAAACACACATAAAAATATAAAAGAATGAGGTTGAATTTTTTTTTTGTTTTGTTTTGTTAATTTAGTATCTGTTAAACTTCAGTATTACTCCTCCTTGTTAGTAGTATGGTTGAACCATCTGAGATCCCCAATTAGCAGAGAACTAAAACAGAAGCCCCCTCCAGGTGTGAGAGGACCCTACAGCATCTCTGCTCAGTCATCAGGAGTTACCCTGGAATGTACCAAGCCAGCGCAGCCTCCCTGAGTCCTACCGGATTCTTAAGGTTGTTCCACATTTCTAAGATTATCAGCCAATTATTGAATTTAAACTATGTGCACAACTGATCTTATTCTATAACTTGTGTGCATAAATGTGTGCACTAGTCAGAAATTTGAGTGCACAAGTTTATAGAATTAAGGCAAAGGTTCAGCGGTAGTGGTGGCTTCATTGTGCACATGTCCAAAGAAAATGAGTGTCAGCACATGAATAATAGCTTCACAAACATTTCTTGTACATACAGTTTTTGGCAAGCTAACATTTATGTGCAGAACAACATGGTGCAGATGAGCGCTAGTACTTTCATTTTCTTCGTATACGCACACTGTGACACCGCTGTTAACTCTATGCACAGCTGTTACTTATGTTCTGTCTTTTAAAGTTGCAGATCTGAGAAAAAAAAAGTAAAGACTGGCAGTAAGTCCAAAAGAACTGGCATAAAATTCTCTCAGCTCACCCTTCTATACTGCCATGGACCTGGCAGTGAATTTCTCACCTTGTGCGCGTGTTAAAATCCCCTGTTTACTTCTGAAATACCTAATGACCTCGTTGCCATTCATTATAATATAATGTATGCCTGTGTGAGTTAACTGCAAACACAGAAGAAAGCGGGCCTCCGCAAAGGAAAAACCAAGAAAAGAACACAGCGAAGGTGACAAGATGGATGACGCCAAACAAACTTCTACTGGACTCAGAAAAAAGTTCACAGCAAGAGTTTATTCTTAAAAAACTGGACTCGACACGAGTCGTGTTTCGGCCGTTCGAGAACAGTGACGCTCACACTTTCATCAAGAAGCTCAGAAGTTTTCTTTCTCCATTCTCCTAAGGTGTTGTTAGAGAAATCCAGTGTTTGCACAAGACTCTCCTCATGAGAACCAATAGCACTTTGCCATACAGGGACTCCTGAGGCAGGCCTGAACTTTTTTCTGAGTCCAGTAGAAGTTTGTTTGGCGTTATCCATCTTGTCACCTTCGCTGTGTTCTTTTCTCTGTGTGAGTTAACTGGCACGACGAGCCACTTTCTGCATCATACGGCCAGTAACATGTATGCAGAATGCTCCTTAACTGTGTGCTTCTGCCCATAAGTAGCTTTCTGCATTGGTCCCTGAGAGCAGCAGGAGTTTTCTGTTCCAGTCTTTGGCTTCCAGACAGCCTGCAGAGGAAAGGAGGGGAGAGGGTGAGCCTGGAATAAATCGGTCACACTGCTCCCTAATCCAGCCCCTCTTCTCCTGTTCCACTTCCCTTTTCACTACAAAATAAGTCTTTATTTATTGACTTTCTTTCAGGGCCTTGTCCAGATTTACTCATATTTTACAAATAACTCCACCAGGGAATTTTTTCATTCCTTGAAATAAATCTTTAGGTCTGAATGTGATAACACACATTGCATTTATTGAGTTTTATAATCCAGCTTGCTGAAATGTAACTAGTTTGCAGGTGTGATACCTAATTAAAGACTACAAAAGCTAAACAAAATGGTAATAAAATAGTTGAAAATCAGTATTACATGTCTGCTTAGAAATTCTTTGAGCATGACTGCCTCATTTTTCCAAGGCTTAATTTCAGGGCTGGCATTAGGGGGTACAAACAGAGCACTTGTCATGGGACCCTATGCTATAGGCCACAGGGCCCCAAGGCCTAGCTGAAGAAGATACACCTTGCTGGTAGACTTTGGAGCCCCTTTCCTGATTTCTGCAGTTACTCCATTCCCTAATCTAGCCTCTTCTGTTGCTCCTGTCCTTGGACCACCTGCCCCCTCTTCCAGCTCCAAAGTTCCACTTCTTTTTTTGCCTTCAAATTAAGCCCTGCTTTTTCCAAAGACAACAGACTCTTGTGCAGAGCCTGATGCTGGGATCCAGGGCAGAAATTTTGGAGAGGATTCCAAAGCACGTTGGCAAGCTGGATCCTCCTCAGCTTCCAAAGTCCAGGGCACCTGCACTTCTCCTCCCAACATCCACCCTGCTCTTGGGCTACCCAGTAGGACTTAATTTGCATCACCCCTTCAGGGCTCCCAGCTCTGGGATTTGGAGAACTTCAGGAAGCTGCCCTTGGTCCTAAATCACTTGTAAATTCTAAGAAATGGTTCATATTACGTTAATGGTAAATATTGCTAGTATACTATTACAGCAAGACACTTACTTTATGCCCATAACATTACATAATCTTGGAAAAATCCATAGACAAACTTAGGAGATGTCGGGTAGCAACTTAGGAAAAAAGTCATATAGACTTGAAAGAAAAGTGGAGGAGTGGCCTAGTGGTTAGGGTGGTGGACTTTGGTCCTGGGGAACTGAGGCAGCTCCTTGTGACTCTGGGCAAGTCACTTAACCCTCCATTGCCCCATGTAAGCCGCATTGAGCCTGCCATGAGTGGGAAAGCGCGGGGTACAAATGTAACAAAAAGGAAAATAAAAACAATTTCTAGAGCAAAAATGAAATTGGGCTATAAGGGAAACCAAAGCCCCTTACAACAAGAGATCCTGCAGTGCTACCTTTCCCCTCAAGTCCTACAAACCCTGGAGTCATGTCAGTACTGGTATAAAATAGATTGATGGGGATTAGAGACACCTAGATACAGTCGCACAGAGTAGTACTGTAGTTAGACAACTTCCTATTAAATATAGGTCTAGTAATTTGAGAAGCAAGTGGCCTGTCTTTGGTAGAAGCACTTCCTCAAAATATGTCATGGATTCTCGGTTTTATGGCTGGGAAATGGCTGGGGTACCTTCTGTAACCTTAGCCAGAAAAGCCTTTAAAGAACAAAAATCTGATTGGTGGAAAAAAAAAACATCCTTCTCAAACATGGACTGAATCTACTTTTTGGGATCTGCACAGGACTTCCTAGTGACCTGGGTGGTTTCTGTTTCAGATGGATGCTGGACTCCATGAATCTTGGGTATGACCCAGCACTGCATTGACATATGTTCTTATATTTTTGTTGTACAATCTTTAAAATAGGTTTACAAAACCTTCGTGTAAAAAGCAGTTTTCATGAATGACCTGAACAAGTGACTTTAGATTGAAAAGACCACCACTTTCACTTGAACAAGTGCAGTTTAGCTGTAGTGCTTAATTAACGACTGCGGCTTTAAATTGGTGACCCAGGGTCCCCCTGTAGAGATCTACAGTAGGCACTGCTGTTCTGCAGCTGTAATCTCCATTCCTGCTGTTTGTTGTGTTTCAATTAGAAAGCACAGCATGGTGTAGAAGGGGGAGGAGACATTGGGTGGGAGGGCTGCCACCTTTCGGTTTTAAGAAGGCTTCACTGGATTTCCTCTCCTGGGAAATGCTCACTGGCTTGCCGTGATCTGCTTGTCCAGGAGTAATTAGCCATGATCTGTCTCATTAAATACAAGACATACTGATACTGAATCTTTATCTTTTTCTTGTTTTAATTGCATTCTGCACGGCAGGTATTTGAGAATATAAACCAGGTCAGGTACTCTGACTTCATTAAGAGAAGGAGAAGAGGCAATGGGGTACTTTTGCTGTGCCTTATTAGTTAAATTATTAAGGTCACTTGTATTATAATTGAAGAAGAGGAGAATCCATGTTCTTCCATTCGCAGTTTCCTTGTTCTTTTGATCCACAGTGCTTTTCCTTCTCTGGTTCATCCTGTTTCTCTTCTTCCCTACTTTATTTTGATCTTCTTCTGTCTCCTTCTTCATATTACTTCCCTTTCTCCAAACTTGAAAATTGAGTGGAGGAGTAGCCTAGTGCTACTACTACTACTTAACATTTCTAAAGCGCTACTAGGGTTACGCAGCGCTGTACAGTTTGTGGTTAGTGCAGTGCCTTTAGAACCAGGGGATCTGAGTTCAATTCCCACGGCAGCTCCTTACGACACTGGGGAAGTAAACTGCTTTGATTATAACCACAGAAAGGTGGTGTATTAAATCCCATCCCCTTTCTGCTGATCAAGATGAAGAATCAACATAAGCAGAATTACAGTGCTAACTGGGCCTTTGGAAAAGGGCCTGAAGAGAACCCAGGGAGACCCTCCCCCCCTTCACAACCCAAGTTGGTGCCTGAGGTAATGAAGGGTCCAGTGACTTTCCCAAGTGCATAAGAGGCATTACCGAGGAAGCTCTGCTTGATCTCTGGCTTTCCTAGTTCTCAGTCAATTGCTCTCCTACCCATTAGGATAATTTTCCACTCCAATGGAAGCCCAATGAATTTTTTTTCAGGTGTACAGAAGTACATAAGTATTGCCACACTGGGACAAACCAAAGGTCCATCAAGCCCAGCATCCTGTTTCCAACAGTGGCCAATCCAGGTCATAAATACCTGGCAAGATCCCCAAAAGGTTCAATACATTTTATGCTACTTATCCCAGAAATAACCAGTGGATTTTCCCCAAGTCCATTTTAATAATGGTCTATGGACTTTTCCTTTAGGAAGCCGTCCAGACCTTTTTAAAACCCCGCTAAGCTAACTGCTTTACCACATTCTCTGGCAACAAATTCCAGAGTTTAATTACACGTTGAGTGAAGAAGAATTTTCTCCAATTCATATTAAATTTTACTACTTTGTAGCTTCATTGCATGCCCCCTAGTCCTAGTATTTTTGGAAAGAGTAAAACAAATGATTCACTTCTACCTGTTCCATTCCACTCATTATTTTATAGACCTCTATCATATCTCCCCTCAGCCATCTTTTCTCCAAGCTGAAGAACCCTAGATGCTTCAGCCTTCCCTCATAGGGAAGTCGTCCCATCCCCTTTATCATTTCCGTCGCCCTTCTCTGTACCTTTTCTAATTCCACTATATCTTTTTTGAGATGCGATGACCAGAATTGAACATAATATTTGAGGTGCAGTTGCACCATGGACCGATACAAAGGCATTATAACATCCTCACTTTTGTTTTCCATTCCTTTCTTAATAATACCTAACATTCTATTTGCTTTTTTAGCCGCCGCAGCACACTGAGCAGAGGGTTTCAACGTATTATCAACAACGACACTGAGATCCCTTTCTTGGTCGGTGACTCCTAACGTGGAACCTTGCATTACATAGCTATAGTTTGTGTTCCTCTTTCCCACACGCAACACTTTGTACTTGCTCACATTAAACGTCATCTGCCATTTAGACGCCCAGTCTCCCTGTCTCGTAAGGTCCTCTTGTAATTTTTCACAATCCTTTTGTGATTTAACAACTTTGAATAACTTTGTGTTGTCAGCAAATTTAATTACCTCACTAGTTGCTCCCACTTCTAGATCATTTATAAATATGTTAAAAAGCAGCGGTCCCAGCACAGACTTCTGGGGAACCCCACTATCTACCCTTTTCCATTGAGAATACTGACCATTTAACCCTACTCTCAGTTTTCTATCCTTTAACCAGTTTTTAGTCCACAATAGGACACTACCTCCTATCCCATGACTCTCCAATTTCTTCTGGAGTCTTTCATGAGGTACTTCGTCAAACATCTTTTGGAAATCCAGATACACAATGAACAATGTCCTTCTCCTCCTTCAATGGGAGCATGTCCCTGTTGGGCTAGGGAGCCATGAGTCTTCTTCCACAAGTACTCTGTACTATTTATCGCATTTAATATCCACTTCCAGTCATTACAGGGATTGCCTTGGGGAGGGGAAAGGAAAGATACTGGGCCATGCACCCAGAGCTTATACCAGAATCTTGGACACTAAAGAGCTGTCAGAATCTTGATAACTAAATCTAGATACTGGGGGATTGATATTCAAAGTGATCTAAATGGCCAGGAGAGGCTCTTGGCCATTGAAATCTGTTGTCTGGGACTAACTGCAAATATTTAGTGGCACTTAACTGGTTAGTGCTGCTGAATAAAACTGGCTCATTTATGGGTGTTCCGGGGTGGGGTCAGCACTTATGCGGTTAAGTGCAATATTCAGCACGTAACCATATAAAAATAGGACTGCGTTGCATGTGGTCCTATTTATGTGGGGGCCGTATGCAGTTATATGGTTAAGTACCAATATTCAGTGCTTAACTGCATAAGGTAACCAAATAAATAGGACCACATGCAATGCAGTGCTATTTTTATATGGTTAAGTGCTGAATATTGCACTTAACTGCATAAGTGTTAGCCAGCCACCTGTGCCCAGATAGTCAATGTAACATGGCCAGGCATTGTGTATCCAGGAATAATGCTATCAGTGGCCAAAAAATTGCTGACTGACGCAGGCTGAATATTTACCCCTGGGTGTCATCATTGTGCAATGATTGGAACTCCCTGTCCTCTAGGTCATATTAAACTTTGTCTCTGTACCACACATGGCTCAGGTGGGGCAGGAAGTATAAAAAAAAAAAGTACAGTGGGAAGTAGACCTAGAGCTTAAAAGGCCTGGACAAAGATGTACAATTTTCCAATCGGAGTTTATTGGTCGAAGACTCGACACAGCACTGTGTTTCAGCCACAGGCCTGCCTCAGGAGTATAAAAACATAACAATAATAGTAATAAAATAATATGAAAGTTGATGCTAATAATAAAGAACAAATGGTAGTGTCTACATAAACATATATGGTAACATTATGATAACTGTACAATTGTAAAAAGGACAACTGGCCATGAAAATGACAAAAGAATAAGGGGCCCTTTTACAAAGGCATGTAAGGCCCTACGCATGTCCAGCGCACGTCAAATCAGCATTACTGCGCGGCTACCATGTGCCCCAGGCAGTAATTCTGAATTTGGCGCGCGTCAAAAACACGTGTTTGAAAATATTTTCTACCACATGGCACTTATTCGGCAGTAAATGGCAGTGTACGTACGCTGCATGCCTACCACCCAGGTAGCACATGAGACCTTACAGCTAAGTCAGTGGAAGTCAGTAAGGTCTCGGGCCGAAAATGGATGCGTGCTGGTTTTTATTTTGTTGCATGTCCATTTTCTGTCCCCTTAAAAAAAGGCCCTTTTTCCAGGATTCGGGAAAAACAGGCCCGGCACGCGCCCAAAAGACGAGTTCACACTTTTTGTCGCAGCTTAGTAAAAGGGCCCTTAAATGCTTTATATGATATGAATGTTATAAGAATAAAAAAATAAGAAATGTTATAACAATAAAAAAGATAAATCTAGTTACACGACACATATGTGGTGACATTATGATAGGTAACCGTAGAATTGTAAAAAGGACAACTGACCATGAAAATGATAAAAGAATAAATGCACTATATGACAAGACATATTAGAACAATAAAAAAGATAAATCCAGTTACACAACAAAAAGTCATAATGAAAAACAGCAAGTGAAATAAAATAGTTTCAAAAGATGATATTAGAAGACATTTGTAATGGTGATTGTACAGTGTTTGCATATCCATAATGTTCCTAGAAAATGCTCTCAATGACTGCTTCCTTTATACTCAAACCAACAGAGAGGGTACAAAGTTCAAGGCAAAGTCCAAAACAGCAGAAAAAAAAGCACCGAGAGCATTCAAAATAGGGACACAGATCCTTTTAATCATGTAGCTTGAACACCAATCTTGTGTTAATGACCCGACATGAGTCGTGTTTCGGCACACAGCGCCTACGTCAGGGGTCAGTGGGTTATTCGTAAACAATTCTGGTTGAAAAGATCTGATGCAGAAAACAGAGATACCTCCCCACACGATACAAACTGAATGTAGTTCCTTACGCCTCACAGTCGGAAGCGAAACGGTCCTTCATAATCTGGAGGTATCTCCATTTTGTGCATCAGATCTTTTCAACCAGAATTGTTTAAGAATAACTCATTGACCCCTGACGCAGGCGCAGTGCACCGAAACACAGCCTGTGTTGGGTCATTAATGCAAGATTGGTGTTCAAGCAATATGATTAAAAGGATCTGTGTCCCTATTTTGAACGCTCTTGATGCTTGTTTTCAGCTGTAACAAGAAAAAGTGTTGATTATTAATAGATAACAAAAGTGTATCATCAAGAAAAGAGAAAAAATATAATGTATTCGATACCAAAAAGACATTAAATAAGATCTGATATTAACAGAGCAAGATCTAAGGTAACTGACACACGCATGATAATACCTAAATTGGTGTGTATAAGTGTATAATATACTTGACACCAAAAAGCCAATAAATGTGATCTGGTATTTACAGAGCAAGATCTAAAATACCTGACACATTTATTTATTTATTTAACACATTTATACCCCACATTTTCACACCAATAGTAGGCTCAATGTAGACCCTAGGGCAAACTACAGTTCAGTTAGATAACATAACAATGTAATATAGTTCAGTAAAATAACATAACAACGTAATAAAAAATAGTAAACGTATAGGTATCGTAAAGAACAACAGTGATAATAAGAGTGAATAATAAAGGTAAGGGTCCATGGAATTTAATTGGTGACTTTTGGGCTCATTTTCAAAACAGAAAAACATCTAAAAAGTGGCAGGTCCCTGGAGTAGTCTAGGAAAAGGCTTCAGACGCTCAGTGAGCCAATCTTTTTTGTTTATAGGCTCACTGACTCATTTGTAGGCACTTTAATTACTTTACTGTGCAAAAGTTTCACCTACCACGAGCATCCTCATTAGCCAAAAAACCTCTGCATAACTTTTTTTAATTTTTTAATTAATCCTTTGTAATATAAATATTGCTTTACTTCATTGTTACTTAAAGGGTACACTTATCTTCTGCTGCTTTCTCGTACAGGACTCCAGGTACGCCCTACAGTGAGCTTCCGTTTCGCCAACAGCTTCTTAAGGAGCAGTACCGTCTATCTCTAAAAATGTAACAAGCAGACTATTACTATAATAAAGAGGGTAAAGAAAGTCATGCACAAACTGTTTGGAAACTTACTTGAGAACTTCCTGTACTGAACTAATGCAGCGTCCTGCCTTCCAAAATGGCATTCGCTATTTAACAGGACGCCGTCTACAGCTATCCAATCATATGTTATTTACTGTTTAAAGGGCTAGACTATCCCTTAAAATAAAAGAAAACCTTCCAGTCAACTCTTGTGTTTAAACCCATGGGACTCAGTGCTTGTAATCTATGTATCCATCTTTGTTCTTTACGGATACAAATGTGTAAGATTGAAAAATTTTTAAATGCCAAAACAGAGCGGGTGTTAAGAGTAAAATATGAATATGGGAATCTGAAAATGTAAAATGAGCGGGTGGCACAAATTAAACTTTCAGGTGACTACTATGTATTGTGTATGGCACAAATCACATTAATGGAACCGGAAAAGAGGAGCTAACTTGGTATTATGTATTCATATGCCTAGAGGGGAAGCGTACGTCTAAAAATAGAAGACAATATGAGCTTGTGTCAGGAGAGGGAAAAAGTATGTGTACAAAAAATGCATAGCACTGCTTCAATGAAATTTTCTCGGCTACATACTGTTAGGAAAAAGGAGACTCAGCTTACCTTGAAAAAGACCTTTGGTGAAATGATGAACAACTTTCATATTATTTTATTACTATTATTGTTATTTATGTTCTTACTTCATTTTAGACTCCTGAGGCAGACCTGTGGCCGAAACACAGTACTGTGTCGAGTCTTCGACCAATAAAATACGATTGGGAAATTGTACATCTTTGTTCTGGTCTCTTGAGCTCTAGGTCTACTTCCCACTGTGTTATTTCTTCTGTATATTCCCTGTGGGAATCCAGTGTTTTTCCACTCTCGTGGATTTTTCCCTCAGCCAGGAAGTATAAGGCATGGCCTGGAAGTTGAACCCAGGTCCTGTGAACAGCAGGGCAGAAGAAGGGCCAGTGAGCAGGTTAACATTTGGTAAAGATGAGGGAGCCACATAAGCAAACAATCCTCTCTTGTGTTTTTTAAAGAAGTACATATCACTGGTGTTGTAATTTTTTTGTGTTAGTGTCAAGATGCTTGTTAACAAACAGGAAGTTCGGTGCCTGAAACTGCCACAGTGAACTGGCAATAGTTAAGTCAAAGAATTGTTGCCTTGGTAAGGAGGTCTTCAAGGGCAATAATTCTCTGTGCCATGGGTCAGGAGATCCGCTTATTAAACAGCTGGATTGGAAGCTGCAATCCCTGAGTATAGGATTTCTATATGTGTGCTAAGGGGTGGTAAGTTTTCAGCCGTTCTGGATCTGCAGAACTGAAAAATGAAAGGTAACCATGAAAACCAATTGTTTTTAACAATGTGCATAATCCAAGAGTGAAGCAGCCAGTGGCTGTAAAGCTTCTTGCCAAAGACTGATGGCGTCTGAGATGAACTGTGCTGTGACTTTAAGCAGAACATGCAGTATCTGAGGTGGGAGATTCATTCAGTGGAATTTATCCATAACCTAAGCAATGCAGTTTCAGCTCATATTGTGCTTGCAGGGCGTGGCCTGGAGTCACTAGCCACCAAGGGCATAATCAGCAATATTTACCAATCCACCCTCAGTATTTCTGCGTTCAGGTTTTTACCTTCAGCTGCTTTCTTCCCCACAAAGAAGCCAATTAAATTGGGAAGAAAACTGCTGGTTGTAGGACAGTATGTTTAGTATAATAATCCTACTGTACACTGCCTTGGGTGAATTTATTCAAAAGGTGGTGGATAAATTCATGGTGAAATTAAAAGCAGGAGACCGATGGAGGTGTAAGTTTATAAATAGTTTCCAGCCTTGATTGTAAAGGCTGTAGTACACAGTAAAAATGTTTTAAGATGCAGCCCCTAACCACGGAAGACTGGGCTCAGATGCAGGTTCCCTTTGTTTTTGGAGGCATGGGATGGAACGGGAACTTGGCTTCTTCCCCAGGCTGTGAAGTCATTAGTTCGCTGTGACATCATTAGCTGTTGTCATGGAAACGTCACTGCATTTTTCTGGTACCGAATTTAAAAGGTGGGAGAAGATTGGGATGGTACAGGGATGGGATTCAGCTGCTGTACATCCTTCCCAGGGGCAGCCATTTCAGAATTCTTTCAAGGCACATTTTAATTAGATTTTCTAATGCTCGGTTTGAATCTGGAGAAGATTATTTTATATGTACAGAAAATCTTCCCTTCACAACATTTCCACAATATTAAAGGGAGAGAGCATTTGACTAACATTGCTTTGTTTGGGCCTCTGGAAATACCTGCTGTGATTCACAGCTTCGGTTTAAGTTAACCCCCTCCTCCTTTTTTTTACTGCAGTAAAAAGTGATGCAGTTGCTGGTTTAAAAAATAAGGGGGAGTGGGAGAATGTGAAGGAGGTCAAAGAAGAATCTGATGTCTGTTTCCCCCCCCCCCCAAGCAGTTTTAGGACGGGCTGTAACCTTGGTGGTAATCTAGAAAAGGTCATTTGAGTAACTGTTGTGGGTGGCAGGCAGGTCACCAGAGGAGAGAAGGGAGGGGAGGTGTTCCACCAGAATGAAGCAGCCCCCTACCGCTCCGGCTGAGATTCAGTCTGCAGTTGTACGTGATGTGACCAACTATGTGCCCCTCCACATGGAAAGTTTTCTTATTACAGATCTTGGCTAGATCTGAAGTGCCTGAATAAATCACTTATTTTATGACCCACTGACATGCTTACTGTGCCTTCTTCCTCTGTCAAATGAAATTAATGGCACTGATTGAGGAGGATAGAATGTCATCTGTCAGTCCTAAAGCCAAAATATTATTTGCTGTAGAGAACCACCAGGTTTTAGGAACCTCTGATAACTTCTGAGATAGGATCTCTCCTTTCCTTGCCACCCACACTTCACCACCCAAACCCTATCGCCTTTTCTTTCAAATAAAGAGCCAGGACTACTGTGTGGATTAATCAAAGGCCATGGTTTCTTTATTAACAACTTTAAATGCAACTCACAAAACAATTCCGAGTTACACAAATTGTGTTCAAGTCAGCAGTTTGAACCCCCCCCCCCCCCAAGCTGCTCACCCCATCAGCAAAGTGGTTGTGTAATTAACCTAGCTCGCCTCAGCCAAGCAAGGGCCAACGGTGTTGGCATGGACCTCCATGCCTATTTGTAGCCGGGCCACCTGACCTTTTAAATATAACCCAGCTCAGACCTCTGAGCCTGAGACCCTGTAGCTCAGATTACTGCCCACTGTGACAAAGGGCCCATGCCATCTCCGCCCTGCCAGGACACCATGGAAACAAAAGGGGAGAAAAGGCAGGAAAGCCCTGCACCCTGAAGGCATTCCCATAAATATGCCAGCCTTTTTCCCTTCCCATCTGGCCGCCTCGCCAATCGGGCCTACCCTCAGTTTGCCTTATTTTTCAAATACCCTATGGCAAGCCAGAATGAAGGCACCCACTGCATCCTGCTACCACCTTACCCTTTCACCCTCAAACTTACCTCCTTCCCTAACTGCCTAGCCTTGAGCCTCACTTCTCACTTAATGGGTGCCCTGTAGACACTTTATCCCACCTATACAGTCCCGGACAGCTAAGATCCATCCATGAGTGCAACAGCTGATAGCCCTCTCTAGCGGTCAGCCCTGCCCCACCTGGTGGTTGGCCTTATTTAGTTCATGAGTCTTCTTGCAGACCCCAGCATGGGGAGGCCTGGCAACAATGTCTGACTAGACGATCCTCATGTTTGGGAACTGGGTAAGGATCAGCCAGAGATTATCCTGAATAGTGTCCACCAATTGCCTGTTAGACCAGTCATCCATGTCATTGCCCCCTACGGTGTACGATCAGAACATCCAGATGGTGAGGCCTTGATCTCAAACCATAAAGATGGGGAAGATCTGACGCCACTGCATTCCTATGTCTCCCAACCAGGAAATCCGGACCCCTCTAGATGCCAATCCAAGGTGAAGTCTTCCTGGCCTGTACACTCCACAATGACCAGCCCAGTGCACAAATGAATGGCCAAGTATCCATACAGGGAGCGAATGCTGCACTGAAACTAGAGAGAAAAGACACCAGGCTGCAGCCACAGGCTGGGACCGTTAGTCAACTGCATGCCATGGAACTGGGAATGAGCAACAGGCTTGAGGAAGCAGAAGGAACATTCACAACTATCATCAATGCTTGCTCCAGCCTGAGACCACCGGGCCCAAATGTCCCAAAATGGGAAGGCCCCAAACCCCCGCTAACAGCTGCACCCACCCACCAGATCCCATAGTAAACATCTTTTTTGCTACCCCACTACCCGGAAAAACTAAGGGACCGACAAAACCACAAGGTGATAATACCCCGTCACCAACCCTGGTCTAATATAACCATGGAATGCTCCAGAAGTACACCGGCCAATGTGCTTGATTTTCTCCTTGCTCAATCCAGCGGCCTTAGCGCTAGTGGCCACCCCTATACTGAAAATTAGTTCCAACCTTGTTGCCTGTCTCCCCTACCACCACCAGAGTCTTCTGCAACACTGTGGAGAACTGATATCTAGTAAGGGAGAACCCAGCTATATGCACCAGGGGGTGCACTTTGTCGTAATGTGATGCAAGAGAAATCAGACAAGAGGATGAGCCGGGAACACTCCACAAGACTATAGACTGACCCCTCCCTAACTGATCCATCTTGGAGCATGCCAGAAACACCTGTAAGGAGTCCTCATTGAAAGACACTTGCACCAACTTTAGCCCTTCAAAGCCTGGTGATCCCCTATTCTGGGGTACCAGCTCCCCCATCTGAAAGGCACCAAAAAATGCCTTAAAGAGAGATGCCTTCACAATCATACCTCATACTTCGAAAAAAGATATAAACTCTCTGATTTAGGAAATATGCTTTATAATCGTATTCCCCTCACAATCATACCCCAGGTCTCCAAAAAAAAAAAAAAATCTCTTATTTGGGTAATAGGTACCACAACCACACTTCTGCCTGTAACCCAGTGTAATTCTCAGAGGAATGTTCTGACTTTCACACCCCCTTAAAATGTTTGTAAGCCGCTTAGAACTGTTAAGGTGTTAACGGGATATAAGCCCAAATGTAATAAGCAGAAAACACAACCTCCGGCAATTTTCTGAAGCAAGGCAAGCAAAAAGTCATGTGTAATAGGATGATGCGAGTCCCACTCCAGAGGATGAACCCTCCCAAACCTAAAAACATCTGGCTCACTAAGAACCCAACTGCCGGATTACCGCAACCCCTTAAGAAAGAAAAACCCACTACCTGTATGGATATAGCCCCCTTGGAAAACCCTTGCTCCTTGCATTGTGCAATGTACTTGGCCAAATGACCATCAACCCTCCCCCCTGCGCCGTCCCTTACCTAACAGATACGCCGCTATCTTCTTTTTTTTTGTTTATGTTTCAACGTTTTTATTGATGACATTCACAGGATACACATTTCACATTCTAAATGTACAGAAACTCAAACATGCACAAGTATTCAGCTAGTGCAAATTGCTACATTCCGCCATCAAACTTTTTTACATTTTATTCCCTCCCCACCCCTCCATTTTATGTTTCAACAATTTTATTGATGATGCAACAAAGTAAACAATCACCACTGTCAATATACTGTCAATATAGAAAAGAAACAAAACCTTGGTGACAGAACCATCAAACTGCAGATAAAATAATGGTTACATCTTCACATTTTTGAACAGTACCCCCCTCCCTCCCCTACCAAACCCTAGAACTCCCCCCCCCCCCCCCCGCCATTTATGGTGCAGTCCTTTTTATTGAGGACAGTCCTTCGTAACATTCACAATTATATTGCTACCGTTACCAGCATAGCAAATTAAACGTTATACAATCCCACATTGAAGCCCAACCTCAGCTTGAGGATGAACTGGGCTCATAACCTCCACTCCTCTCTTGCCTAACCAAATTAGAACTGTGACACTGCACTGTGGTCTCCCGGGGCTTTGTATCTGATAGCCCCCCGAGACCAGTCATCCACTTCAGGATCCTGGGTAGAATCCCTATAACTTAATCATCTATTATTAACATTACTTCTCCATAGTTATATGAACCTTTTATTAGAAACTCCTGACTGGACAGAGTCCGCAGCACAGCCAAAACAAAACTTGCCAGACCACACCTATTCCCCAGAACCATGTTCTATAAGTCCATCCTTCTGTTAGAAACATCAGAAACTTGGTAACCATTTCTCCCATGCCTCAATACCTTCCCCCTCTCCCCGCCTTTCACCCTCCCCCCCTATTTCCCGATTGATATCTTCTTAAAACCATAGATAAGCAACCCATGTTTCGGGCACCACAGAACTCTTCAACAGAATGCCAACCTTATCCGACCAAGGTCCCACAGGTTTTCAGGCATCAGGGCACTGGTCACTTCCACATGAAGGGCCAGGATCCGAAATCTGTCGAGCTGAAAACAAGACAAGGCATCCTTTAAGGAACTAACCACCCTAGCACTTCTCACCCTGATAAACAGATTAAATTTCAGACAACGTAACGCCAGTTCACGCACAAGGGAATTGACCCGCAAGCATCTAGCAGCCTGTCTGTTCAAGACTTCGACAATACCCAGGTTATCACACCAGAATACAATGTGTTTGTCTCGCAACCTTTGAAGCCACACAAGTGAAAAGCCCAGAAATGTAATGTTGTTCATCAGACCAGACACTACCCAGTCCGCCAGTGCACTAAACCCCCTGACAGTAGACACCAAAACCCAAGCCACCAGCTGCATCTGAAAACAGCTCCAGGTCTCCATTAGTGACCTCTTCAGACTGGATGGCTAGTGTACCATTGAAATCACCCAGAAAATGCAGCCACACCCACGTTGCCCTTAATCCCTATGGACAAACGCACAAAATTATGTGGTTGCTTAACACCTGAGCAAGACAATGCCCTCCCCATGAGAATTACCCTGCAAGTGAAATTCAGACACCCCAAGTGATGATTCCATCAAGCACAAGGTGAGTTTTCTCATGCCCAACATGTTGGTGATCAGATCATTCAATTGCCATTCTTTTTCTGCTGGCAAACTAGTGACCACTGTGTCTAATTCAATGCCCAGAAATGTGATCACCTCCGTTGGCCCTTACATATTCCCCGAGGCCAATGGGATCCCAAACATTTCTGCTATCTCCTCAAAAACCGCCATCAGGCACAATCCTCCCGCTCAGTAGAACTCACGAACAGGAAATCACCCAGGTAGTGTATTATCCCCTCAATCCCCATCCTCTGAGCCGTCATCCAATGCACAAAAGAACTAAATAGCTCAAAGTATGCACAAGATACAGCGCAGCCCATGGGAGACACTTGTCGAAATAGTACATCCCTTCCAAAGTGAAACCGAAGAGAGGGAAAGAATCAGGGTGAAAGTGCAAGAGACGGAAAGCTGACACCACATCAACTTTCGCCAACAGGGCCCCCGCCGTACCAGCTGCAAGGCCTCGTCCAAAGACATGTACTGCTTAGTACACACTTCAGGAGGAATCCCACCATTCACTGAGGAACCAGGAGGGTAAGAGAGGTTGTGGATTAGCCTGAACTTCCCCAGGTCCTTTTTGGGAAAAAATGCCAGAGGCGAAAACTGCATCACCGGAAATGGCTGTTCCCTGAAAGGGCCCGCAATTCTATCAGATTAAATTCTTCATTCAACTTGTGCAACACAACCTCCCTCAGATGAACAGAAGATGTTGAATTAAGAACTACTCTATTTGCCAACTCACCCCGAAAAGGCAGCTAAAAACCCTCTGCAAAACCTGATCCCATACAGCAGCAACCAGGGGCCTCCAGTCGCACAGGAGTCAGTGCTCTACTAAACATGACTTCACTTAGAGGCCAGGGGTTGACCCCCAGCACTTTTCTTGGTGCAGTTTGAGGCGGAATGTCCCTGCCCACACTGGGCACACACAAATTTAAATTTACAGTCTGGGAATGGGCAGACTAATTTGTTAAAATGCCAGCAACAATCCGCGATGGGGCCATTTTCTCTGGCTCCTGCTCCTTGCCCACTGGCTTGAAAGGGCCACAAGTTCCCGGAACAGCAACTGTCTGCTTACCAGCGTTTACTGCACTACCACCACCAGGTTCGGGTGCCATAAATGAGCTAAAGGTTAATCCCCCAGCTCATATGGATATTCTCCTCCATTTTGTCTCAGAATGCTTCCATCATAGTGGAGCTGTGTCCAACCACCGAAATGCTGGTAAGCGTTCAAAACTGAATCTCTATATGCCAACAAGAGACCATACTGTGAGGGATCATTACTTCCCCAAACACTCACCATCTGGAAAAATGCTCTCACCCAGTAAATAACATTGTGAAAGACTTTTTTAACCTTATCTCCCGCCGCCTTCTTTCTAACCCTCCTCTTAGCTCTCTTCTTACCCCTTCGTTCCCTGAGTTGAAAGATATCTATGCAATGCCGCTTTCTAATTCTTTTCCTCAAGTCCAGAGTGAACTGCTCCCACAGCTCTAAGACAGCCACCAGAGCAGATACCCCTCTGTCCTTGACTTAGCCCCCAGTTGCCCCCTGTGGTGTGTTAGTAGAACTGGGTATAATATTGAAAGAAGAAGAGGAACTGGAAGTTGAGTCCTGCCGCTCTTCCTTCTCCTC
The DNA here is from genome assembly GCF_901765095.1 of Microcaecilia unicolor. Classification (NCBI taxonomy): domain Eukaryota; kingdom Metazoa; phylum Chordata; class Amphibia; order Gymnophiona; family Siphonopidae; genus Microcaecilia; species Microcaecilia unicolor. The sequence goes on along the minus strand of NC_044041.1, from coordinate 71,287,300 downwards.
TTCTTCCTATCCCTGCTCCCGTTCCATGAAGAACTGGCCTTAGCAGGCCTTTTACCAAGTCCAGATGGTCCAGTATCCGTCTCCAATGCTCTAGGTGCGGGTGCAGAGCCCTCATCTGATACTCATTGGGGTCCTTGCAAAGCAGGTGCAGTAGACAGCTCCTGGCCACTTCATGAAATAAAGCCACTGGCACTGGCTGCCTCTGGCCTGTCTGGAACCGCCAAAGTCACTGGAGTCATGTCTGGAGACAACGCTCGATCATCCTCACTCTCATCCACCACTCTAAGGTCCTGTGGAGACAAAACAGGACTGGCAGAATCCCACCCGCCAGGATAAAACCCCACCCCATTGCCTGACCGAGGGTGCCCCCTACTCCCACTAATGACCCCACTTCCTTGTAAAGTGCACTCAAACCCGGAACCCTGCTGAAAATTACTGCCCAGAAACCCTATGTCAGTTGCAAAGGGAGCCCCTCTTGGCCTGGCCTCATAGGGCCCAAAGATCGGGGCCAACCACAGGGCCTGCCAACCAGGATTTCCTGCTGCTGCAATGCCCCATGGTCCCTAATGTGCCCAAACCACACCCATAAGGTGCATAAGGCCACACCCAGGGCATAACCAGTCCTCCCTACCAATCCATACCTGCTCCTCCATCAGGTATTCTAAACCCACTAGGCAAGGCCAGTCCAGCTCCCATCCTCTGGCCCTGCCACTGTGCAGAAGTGTCTTCCTCCTGCCTGGGGCCAGCTGCATGACCCAAAAGGAGTAAATAGAGCCCCTGCCGCCCGTGCTGTGGACCCCACACCACCCTCGAGGGCCTGCCCCTCCTGAACTCCTGCTTCTTCCAGACGCATTGCCGCCTGAGTGCTCCCTTCTCCGCCAAGTCGAGGATGCCCTTCTCCCCTCTTACCCTTCCTCCTCCCACTGCCGAGTCCTTCTTTTCCTGTTCCTCCCCCCCCCCCCCCAAGTAGCCGTTTCAACAGCAAGAGCTGATAAAGCCTTGGCTTTAGATTTTCGGGCCAGGAGCACCAGAGAACCTGTACGAGGGGGAGATGTGGTACTTGCACCAGGCTGCCATTATCAAAAGAGACCCCCCACACATAAGGACACCTCCTTGCCAGCCACTTCCTCACCGATTGCCTCAGGATCCTTCACAACACAGCAAGCCAGCTAGGACACCCACTCCACGACGTGAAAAGCCGCCTCTGAGGAGCAAGAAAAAGCCCTACACCTCTGAGGCGTTCCCATAAATATTCCACCCTTTTCCCCTCCCCATCTGGCTGCCTCGCTAATCGGGCCTGCCCTCAGTCTGGTTTACTTTTAAGATACCCAATGGCAAGTCAGACTGAAGCCACCCACTGCATCCTGCTACTACCTTACCCTCCCTCCCTACAACACTTACCAGTACAGAGGGCCCCATCCCTCACTAAATGAGTGCCCTCTAAATAGGCTCGGGCATTCTGTGTTTCCTGTTCCTTGTGTTTCAGGTTTTTGGTGCCCTTTGATTCTAGGGAAGGAGGGGCAGATTGATTTTCTAGGTTCCTGAAGGTCTCAAGCTCTCAGTGTTGAGATCTTTGAGGTTCTGGGTTCGGTGTTCCTAGGTTTACAGGGTCTTTATAAGTTTGGATGTGCAGCTGAAAAACAGGCTGGAGAGAGGCTAAATACAGGGAGGGGCTTTTTGTCATACAGTGGAGGAAACCTGAAAGATGTGGTGTCAGGGTCCCCTGCTGCAGCCTGAGGCATCATTTCTCCCCCCCCCCCCCCCCCCCCCAAATCAGTCTTCTTACCTGTGATTCCCTCTTTCTACTCCCATTTATCAGGTTTTACTGGGACTTTACAATGCTGCTCTTCATGGTCGGGAACCTGATCATCATCCCTGTGGGCATCACCTTCTTCAAAGATGAAACCACCACACCTTGGATTGTGTTCAATGTGGTGTCGGACACCTTCTTCCTCATGGACCTGGTGTTAAACTTCCGGACAGGGATAGTAATTGAGGATAACACAGATATTATTTTGGACCCCCAGAAGATAAAGAAGAAGTACCTGAGAACCTGGTTTGTGGTGGACTTTGTCTCTTCCATACCAGTGGATTATATTTTCCTGATTCTGGAGAAGGGCATTGACTCTGAGGTTTACAAAACTGCCCGGGCCCTACGTATTGTCCGCTTCACCAAAATTCTCAGCCTCCTGCGACTTCTCCGACTCTCCAGACTCATTCGCTACATTCATCAGTGGGAAGAGGTAAGCCTAGCATCCAGCTTCCGCTAATCTCTGTGCCCTAGCCTAACTCAGAAGGACAGGGAAAGGAGGTGGTCTTTTCTCTCTCCCCATGCCCAAACATTCCACCCCTGTCCCTTTTTAGTTAACCGCAGAATTTCTCTGGTGTAAGGTATTGCTTATTGCCTAGAAAACTCCAGTATTTCTATAACAATGCTATGGATTTGGCTTTCTGTGCTGCAATATTCCTGTACTAATATGTAGGAAGATTGCAATTTGTACATTTTATAGTCCTACGAATGACAGTGCTAAACTGGGTGCTAAATGTTTAGATTGCTCACATATGCATTCTTAGGTGCACAGTTACACACGTATATACCAGCATTCCATCTAAGCACCATTCTGCAAATACCTGCTTAAATTAGGTTACATGTATTTGCAAGGGGGCCTACACAGGGAATGGAGCAGAGAACTGTAATTTCCACATGTAGGTGCCCACAGTTGTGCCAGCTGGCATAAGTGTGGGTGCATAAAGGTTAGGTGTGCCAGTACTGGGTTTTGCAAGGTAGAATAGATTCCCAGCACCTGCTCTCGGGGTGCCTAAATGGAAGCACCCAGTTAATAGAATTGTCCCCACAGTGATGGCACCTGTGGTGGGACAATATGTTTGTGTGTCAGCACTACATGTTCAGCTATTTGTTAGAGGGCTTTGTGATGTCATATCAGGAAACCAGAACATAAGAACTGCCCTACTGGGTCAGACCAATAGTCCATCTAGCCCAGTGTCGCATTTCCAACAGTGGCCAAGCCAGACCACAAGTACCTGGCGGAATCCCTAAAGGTATCTAGATTCTATGCTGCTTACCCTCAGGGATAAGCAACGGCTTTCCCCAGGTTTACCTTGCTAAGTCTATTGACCCATCCAAACCTTTTTTAAACAGAGCTATGTTATCTGCTTCTATCACATTCTTGAGCAACAAATTTCAAAGCTTAACTATGCATTGAGTGAAAGTGTTTTCTCTAATTTGTTTTAAATGTACTACTTAGTAACTGCAAGGCATGTTGTCCTCTATTCTTTGTACTAAAGAGAAAAAAAATAATTTATGTTTTCCTATTCTACTCCACTCAGGATTCTGTAGACCTCCATCATATCCCCCTTTAAGCCATTTTTTTTGTCCAAAGTGAAGAACCGTCACCTCATATTTCCAGTCGTTTTAGAATGTTATTCAACTCTGAGTCAGATGCTGATCACCATAATGAAATATTGTTCACAACACCTTTGGCCCCTGGGGGCTCACATGATCTTTGTGATGTAGGGTGTTAACACATGTTCAGTACAGCAGGTTAAAAAGCTCTGGAAGCTTTAGAGTCAAAAGGACTACATATACTGCTCGCCCTAGGGGAATACTCTTATCTTGGCAGTTATCTAAAACTTTCCAGCTGTACTCAGAACTTCTAATGACACTGCTGCTAACAGTAGAGGTTGAGCCAAATTACCTTTGGGATTTTAACAAGTCCTATCATTCTTCACCCATCTAAATTAGCTTAGTAGCTATGAGAGCACCTGTAGCCTTCTATTTCTGATTCTTCCCTCTCCAAAATAGCATCCTTCCTCCTGTCCCCTTCCCCATTCTCCACTGTGTCCTTTGCCTATTTTGTGAATGTCACCCTGAGGCTTCTGCTGGCTTGGTAGAATAGAAAGAGAATCAGGCTGAGAAGACTTTCTGGTGTCTGGCTGCAGGGTATGAGAGTGGCGATGTAACTGGAGTGGGGGAAGGGTGCTTGTAAGAGAAGAGGTATACTGTGTTATAGATGGGGAGAATCTAAGACAATAACCCTGGGGTATCTGTTGCTACCCCCATCAGACAGAGGAGACAGGACACAGAGACTGAGGTTCTGGCTTTGTTCCTAGTGAGCAGATAAAAGGATGGAATTTGCCATTAGGAGCTGTCCTTGGGCATAGGCTGAAGTTCCTATTTCCTGTATCTCTGTTTGTTTTCTGCCTCTCTCTAGTTCTGTCCAGTATTCAGTTTCAGCTGCATCTATCTATCTATCCATCTGTCCAGCAGGCTCAGCAGCAGGCCTGTAGTCATATATAAAGCACAAAACTGCAGTGTAAGAGGAGGACGCTCTGTCATCTGACTGGCTGAATATAACAGCATGTTTCCGCAGGCCATTCAGAACACATAATACCCATTTTTAGCAGCAACCAATCGGAAGGTGGCATGGACAATGCTTGATGACATCACAAAGCTCCAGACTAACAGAGTGGACTTGCACTTTTCTCTTTTCCATATATGCACCCACTCGTCATCTTTGGTCCCTAAATGATCATGGTCTGATTCTTCCCAGTCCTAAATCTGCACAATTGGAATTCACCAGACATCATGCTTTCTGCTTTATGGTCTCGTTTATCTGTGACTCACTCCTTCTGCATATGCGTGCCAACCTTTCTTTTAAAAGTTTTAAACTAGCTATAGGTAATAAATAAAAATAAACCAAAACAGAGAAAAGAAAATGTGATACTTTTTTATTGGACTAACTTAATACATTATTGATCAGCTTTCGAAGGTAAACCTTCAGATCAGAAAGAAGAAGGGTTACCTTTGAAAGCTAATCAAAAAAAGTACTAAGTTAGACCAATAAAAAAGGTATCATCTTATTTTCTTTTCTATGTTTTGTTTTATTTCTATTTATTACCTTTTAAAAGTGGACTAACATGGCTACCGCGCCACTTTACTCAAAGTAGCTATAAAAACTTGGCTTTTCCACTGAGCATTTAACCCTACCTAAAATTTTATACATATTCGCCTCGGTTGTTTATCACCACCTTCCAATTTTTCTTACTCCTACCCTCCCTATTTGCCTTCCATAAGTACATATACATAAGTATTGCCATACTGGGAAAGACCAAAGATCCATCAAGCTCAGCATCCTGTTTCCAACAGTGGCCAATCCAGGTCACAAATACCTGGCAAGATCCCAAAAAAGTACAAAACATTCCATACTACTTATCCCAGAAAAAGTGGATTTTCCCCAAGTCCATTCAATAATGGTCTATGGACCTCCTTTAGGAAGCCATCCAAATCTTTTTTAAACTCCGCTAAACTAACCGCCTTTACCACATCCTCTGGCAACGAATTCCAGAGTTTAATTTCTCATCCTCTCTCCTTGTCTGTCTCCCTTCTCTCTTTCCCCCTTCTTCCCCCCCTCCCCCCCCCCCCCCAATCTAGTTACAATACTTTCTAAGTATGAATGTTTCTGGCATGTGTGCACTAGATTTTCCTGTCAATTTTGTAGTTCCTTTCTAACTTTGGAATTTATGTAGCAGTCTATACACTGCCTAGATCTGCTAGTTAGCCCAGGTGGTATAGCAAGTTTTAATAACCTATACACACATTGTATGTGATAAGATTGGATTTCAGTCCTGTTCTGTGTGATAGTATTTTCCAAATCTTTAACAAGAGTAGAAAATGCCAAAATCAGGAAGATGAATAGGAATTTCCATGCTGCCTGTAGTGACCAAAATCAAATATTTATATGCAGATAGGGGGCACCCCAGCCTCATACTCAGAAAGCTGGAAAGATTAAGATGTTAGTTACAACTATTGACCAGATTGCCATTCTAATCCACCTGAATTATTGACAAGGAAAGCCACTATCATGTCTTATCACTATCATGTTACCCAAGATCTTTCTGTAACACTAAATGTCTATTTTCTAATATATTTCCACCATTCATGATGTATTGTAAGCCACATTGAGCCTGCAAAGAGGTGGGAAAATGTGGGATTCAAATGCAATAAATAAATAAATAAAGTCTGTGACTTGCCCAAGCTTGCACACAGTGGCAGAGCAGAATCTTAAACTCATATCCCAGGACTTCTCCTGAATTCAAATCCCTTGTTTCTCAACCACTAGACCAGTGATACTCAACCATCTCTTGGAGGCACACCTAGCCAGTCGGGTTTTCATGGTTACCACAAAAAAAATGCATGAGATAAATTTGCATACATTGGAGACCCATTGTATGCAAATCTATCTCAAGCACATTCAATGCAGTAATCCTGATTACCCAACTGGTTAGCTGTGCCTCCAAGAGATGATTAAGAAGCACTGTATTAGGCCACCCCTCCTTCCTAACCACAGCACTATGTGCTCCTGTGCTTGGGGAGGGGAAGGGAATTATTTCTTTCAAACTTGGTCTTTATTGCATCTTATAATTGTAATACCACAAATCAATATGTGGGCATATGTATGACAAATGGACCAGGAACGATTCTCAGAAGACTGTTCGTGAGAAGCTTGCTAAAATAAAAATAGACAAAGCAATGGGACGTGATCGGATACATCCAAGGGTACTCAAGGAACTAGGAGAAGTTCTTGCGGCTCCGTTGTCTGACCTTTTCAGTGCTTCTTTATAGTCTGGAGTGGTCCTGGAGGACCAGAGAAGGGTGGATGTGGTCCCTCCGCACAAGAGCGGAAGTAAGAGGAGAGTTTAGGATTAACAGGCCTGTTAATCTGACCTCAGTGGTGAGTAAACTAATGGAAACGTTCCTAAAGCAGAGGACTGTGAGGTTTCTCAAATCGAATGGACTGCAGGACCTAAGGCAGCATGGTTTCACTTCAGGCAGTTCTTGTCAGACAAATCTGATTGATGTCTTTGATTGGGTGACCAAACAAAAGGATATGGGAGAGGCGCTAGATGTGGTGTACTTGGATTTTAGCAAAGCCTTTGTCACGGTTCTGCACAGGGGACTGATAAATAAACTGAGTGCCCTAGGTATGGCACTAAAGTGACTGACTGGGTTAAAAACTGGTTAAGTGGAAGGAGACAGAAGGTAGTAGTAAATGGAGTGTGCTCTGAGGAAAAGGATGTTATCAGTGGTGTATTGCAGGGATTGGTCCTTGGGCCGGCTCTTTTTAACATCTTTGTGACTGATAGTGTGGAAGGGCTGTCTGGTAAGGTTTGTCTCTTTGCTGATGATTCCAAGCTCTGTAATAGAGAAGACATCCCGGAGGGTGTGGATAGCACGAGGAGAGCTCTAGCAAAGCTTGAAGAATAGTCCAGTAATTGGCAACTAAGATTTAATGCTAAAAAATGCAGGGTCATTCACTTGGGTTACAAAAATCCAAGGGAACGGTATAGTATAGGGGGTGCAGTACTTCCGTGTATGAAAGAAGAGCAAGACGGGGGTGATTTGTATTTGATCATCTTAAGGTGGCCAAACAGAAAAGGTGACGGTGAAAGCCAGAAGGATGCTCGGGTGCATAAGGAGAGGAATGGCCAGCAGGAAAAAAGAAGTGATGGTTCCCTTGTATAAGTCTCTGGTGAGGCCCCATTTAGATTACTGTGTGCATTTCTGGAGATCGCATCTATGGAAGGATATAAACAGGATGGAATTGGTCCAGAGGGTGGTTCAGAATTGATCAGTGGTCCCTTTCATAAAGCGTATGGGGACAAACTTATAGACCTTAATATGCAGACTCTGAAAGAAAGGCAGGAGAGAGGGAAAACGAAGAAATGTTGAAATATCTCCGTGGCATTAATGTACAAATGAAGGAAAACTCTGGAATAAGAGGGCATAGGATGAAGCTAAGAGGTTATAGGCTCAGAAGTAATCTAAGGAAATACTTTTTCATGGAAAGGGTGATGGGACATGTGGAGTAGCCTCTCAGTGGAGGTGGTGGAGACCAGGACTGTCTGAATTTACGAAAGTGTAGGACAGGTACTTGTGATCTCTTAGGGAAAGGAGGAGTTAGTGGTTGCAGAGGATGGGCAGACTTGATGGGCCATTTGGCCCTTATCTGCCATCACATTTCTATGTTTCTAAATGTATCTGATATCCACAGTCTTCATAGAAAAAAAAAGTAGAGGTTTAACATTTTCCAGAGCTGCTCCCAGAACATTCAACAAAAGTGCAGAAACGATTCCCAAATATGCTCAAATGAAGCATTGTCAGATTTAACCTTCTCTAGGATTCACCAGACCTTTAAGCAGATAACATTGATTTTCTAAACTGTTTTGAATGTTCTTTCCATCAGGTAGGTGTATTTGTCTATCATAGTTGATAGAAATTCTCTGCTTTTGAATGAGTTCTGTTTTGTGTCTCATTCCATGATTCTCTGTTAAACCCACATTGTTTATTATTCTTGTGGGGCCATGGTTAAGGGGTGCTGATGGTGTGACAGCCCAGGGTTTATCTTTGAGGAGAGCATAGACTGAGCTGTCAGAGATGATTGAGTGGATATTCGAAAGCAGTTATCTGGTCAGTGATGGGACCAACTGCCACTGGTGGAAGTGGTGGAGATTAAAACGGTATAAATTCAAGAGAGCTTGGGACAAGTACATAGTAACACAGTAAGTGACAGCAAATAAAGACCTGAATGGTCCATCCTGTCTGCCCAACAGTCATATTCATTCTCAATTCAAGATTAAATCAACAATGAACATGATATTGTATATTTGATCATTGTATTTACTTGATCATGGTCTTTCTTTGGTGTTTCTGGGACATAGACCGTAGAAGTCTGCCCTATCCTTATGTTCCAACTACTGAAGTTGTCGTCAAAACCCACTCCAGCCTATCTAAATCCGTCTTTTCTTTTGTGGGCCACAGACTGTAAGTCTGTCCAGCACTGTCCTCGTGTTCCAAATTACTGGAGTTTCCATCAAAGCTCTCTTCAGCTTATCCTAAACCGGATTGCTATATGCAAGACTCAGACTGTACAAGCCAGCCCAGCATCGACCTTAGTTGATACAGCCTGAGTTGCCATCTAAGCACCACTTGACATGCAAACACATATGCAACCCTTTAAGTTTTGTTTTTTATACCATTCATCAGTGGCGTTCCTAGGGTGGCTGACACCCGGGGCGGATCGCCGATGCGCCCCCCCCCAGGTGCAGCGCAAACCCCCCCCCCCCCCGGCAAAACAACGGACACCCCCCCCCCGGGTGCATCTTTACCTGCTGGGGGGGTGCCGCGCATCTGTCAGCAATGCTCGTTCCCTGCTCCCTCTGCCCCGGAACTGGTTACTTCCTGTTCCGGGGCAGAGGGAGCAGGGAATGAAAGTTGCCGACAGACGCACGGCACCCCCCAGCGGTGAAACGACGGACACCTCCCCCCGGCGAAACGACACCCTCCGGGTGCATCTTTACCTGCTGGGGGGAGTGCCGCGTGCCTGTCGGCTTCGCTCGTTCCCTGCTCCGTCTGCCCCGGAACAGGAAGTAACCCGTTCCGAGGCAGAGGGAGCAGGGAACGAGCGTTGCCGACAGACGCGCGGCACCCCCCCCAGCGGTGTGCACCCGGGGCAGACCGTCCCCACCGCCCCCCTTGGTACGCCACTGCCATTCATTTTCTAGTTAGAGATCCTCATAGGATGTCTAAGGGTAGAGTAGATAGCATGGATAGGCAGACTGGATAGGCCATATGATCTTTATCTGCCTACATTTTTCTCTGTTTCTAGAAAAAAGAAAAAAAAAGCTAAATAAATCATTGTGGAATGGCCTAACAGTTAGTGCAGCAGGTTGCGGACCTGGGGAAACGGGTTTGATTCCCACTGCTGCCTGACGATCAGCAGTGGGTTGAGATCCTGGGGAACTGGGTTCAATTCCCTCTGCAGTTCCATGTGACCCTGGGCCAAGTCACTTAGCCCTCCATTGCCCCAGATACAATACATAACTTAGATTGTAAGTCCAGTAGGCAAGAAATTGTAAACCACGTAGTTGCCTAAGGGATCATTTGCAGTATATCAAGTGCTGAAAATAAATAAAATAAAAACTAAATCCTCTGTAATCTTTCGTGCACAATTCTACGTTTACCCTCAGATTCTATAAAGGCCACCCAAATTTGGGCATCCACAATTGGGCACAGATCTGAGATCCTTAGGCAAACTAATTAGCTCCAACAAAGGGAAAGGAGATGGGATTTGATATATCGCCTTTCTGTGGTTACAATCAAAGCGGTTTACATATTATATATAGGTAGTTATTTTTGTACATGCTTCAACCTTGGGCTCAATCAGATGACATCATCTACTAGTGAGGACTGCAATCTGGTGTTCTTGGGAGAAAAAATAGAACTGATGTGGACCTTATACAACACTGATGCATATGTTTAACAGAGCAAGTAAGAATGTTGTAGTAACTTCTAGAAAACATTCCAACCCCAGTGTCATCCATATATATATATATATATAAATAATTTAATTATTGGAGTTAACAAGCACTTAATAGGAGGGGAGAGATTAGTAAGCTCAACTCAGGAGAGAGACCTTGGGGTGTTGGTGTCTGAGGATCTAAAGGTGAAGAAGCAATACGACAAGGCGACAGCCTTGGCCAGAAGGATGTTAGGCTGCATAGAGAGGGGCATAACCAGCAGAAGAAAGGAGGTGTTGATGCCCCTCTACAATTCATTGGTGAGGCCCTACTTGGAGTATTGTGTTTTGGAGGCCATATCTTGCTAAAGATGTAAAAAGACTGGAAGCGGTGCAAAGAAAAGCTACGAAAACGGTGAGGGAATTGTGTTGTAAACCGTACGAGGAGAGACTTGCTGACCTGAACATGAATACCTTGGAGGAAAGGAGAAACGGGTGACATGATAGAGACGTTCAAATATTTGAAAGGTGTTAATCTGCAAACAAACCTTTTTCGGAGACGGGAAGGCGGTAGAACTAGAGGACATGAATTGAGGTTGAAGGGGGACAGACTCAGGAAGTATTTTTTCACGGAGAGGGTGGTGGATATGTGGAATGCCCTTCCACGGGAGTTGGTGGAGAGGAAAACGGTAATGGAATTCAAGCGTGCGTGGGATAAACACAAAGGAATCCTGTTTAGAAGGAATGGTTCCGTGGAATCTTAGCAGAGATTGGGTGGCGACGCCGGTAATTGGGAAACAAAATGGAAGCTGGGCAGACTTCTACGGTCTATGCCCTGATCGTGACTGAATAGATATGGATGGGCTGGAGTGTAAATTTTAAGGTGCTTCGACATTAGCTTCAGAACTTAGTACAAGAACAGTACTGGGCAGACTTCTACGGTCTGTGCCCTGAGAAAGGCAAGGACAAATCAAACTTGGGTATACATATAAAGTATCACATACCATGTAAAATGAGTTTATCTTGTTGGGCAGACTGGATGGACTGTACAGGTCTTTATCTGCCGTCATTTACTATGTAATTGGCACTAATTATGATTTGCGTGTGGATCTGGATGTGCACTATCCTAGAACATGCTTTCCTAAATTGGATCATATGCAACTCACAAGGGGGCGTAGCCATGGGAGGGGCATGGGCGGATCAGGGGCATTCGCAAGATTTAGGCACAGTGTTATAGAATAACAGAGATCCGAGTCCAACTTGCTCACTAGGATTTATACCAGGTTTCAGCAGGCGTACTTTGGGCACAGAAATCCATGCTAAGCAGGGCCACTGAGAGCCACAGCCGGGCCCAGGGCAGAACCGGACTGCCACACACCACCTCCCCCCCCCCCCCCCCCCCCCCACTCGAACTGCCACTCCCGCCTGCCCCCTTCCTTTTCTTTCTGTCTCTGCCTACAAGGGGGGCCTGGCACCGGCAAGCCTCTTCCTACCTGCCTGCTCCCACGATCTGTCCTTTCCTGCTCCTGACCATGCCGGGCGTTGGGACCCGGATGATTGTGTTAATGCGATATCGCGCTAATGCAATTATCCGGGTCCTGGGCGGCACCCAGGAGTAGGAGAGGACAGACCCGGAAGCAGGCAGGAAGAAGCTTGCCGGGCCTGGGCCCCCCCTTGGAGGCGGGGCCCGGGGAATTTTGCCCTCCATACCCCCCCCCCCCAGGGGCCCTGACGCTAAACACCATTCAATAGAGGGTGCTCATCCTGGAGCGCTCATCCCAGAGCATCCTTTATTGAATAGTGCTGAGTGTGGACTTACCATTTGTAGAATCTGGCCCTTTTTGTGCAAAATTGCATGCACAAGTGATAGAATGCCTACAGTTATGCGTGTAACTTAGTTGACAAATTAGCTGCTAATTGACACTAACAACCAATTATTGGCATTAATAGTTACTAATTTTCAGTCACTGCATCTCAAAAAATATATAACGGAATTAGAAAAGATACAGAGAAGGGCGACAAAAATATCCCTATGAGGAAAGGCTAAAGTGGCTAGGGCTCTTGAGCCTGAAGAAGAGATGACTGAGGAGAGATATGATAGAGGTTTATAAAATAATAAGTGGAGTGGAAAAGGCAGATGTGAATTGCTTGTTTACTTTTTCCAAAAATACTAGGACTAGAGGGCACATAATGAAGCTACTAAGTAGTAAATTTAAAACAAATTGGAGAAAATATTTCTTCACTCAATGTGTGATTAAACTCTGGAATTTGTTGCCAAAGAATGTGGTAAAAGCAGTTGGCTCAGCAGGGTTTAAAAAAGGTTTGAATAACTTCCTAAAAGAAAAGTCCATAAGCCATTATTAAGATGGATTTAGGAAAATCCACTGCTTATTCCTGGGATTAGCAACATAAAATCTGTTTTACTCTTGGGATCTTGCCAGGTACTTGTGACATGGAGGCCAATGCTCAGAACTATTGCCGGCATTAACATGCGATAATGCCGGGTTTGCGCACATGTTATTGTGCAGGGAATGCACAAATGGTGTCAGTGCAGCTGCTGCAAGCATTACCACAGACCACATTAACATGTGGTCATTATACACCCTACAGCCATGCACAAAAAGAAAAAAAATTTATCATGCGTGCTTAGCATGGGAAACTTTTATGCCAGATCCGGGACAATGTTGAATGGTTGGTTGAGAGGAGTGAGTGTCTAGCAGTACCCCTACTGTCTCTCCAAACTAACTACCCTGCCCTGGATTGCTTCCTGCCCCCCTCCCCCGAGCCCAAGGCAGCCTGGCTCCCATCGCCTTCCTGATATTAACCCATTAGTGCCCAATGTTCCCATATTTGGGAACAAATATGGGAAGGTTGGGCACTAATGGGTTAAATAAAAAATATTGCCGGGTGGTCTATGGTAGATAGGTCCTGCCCTCTCCAGTGCCCCAGCATGCACCGCGTGGGGCAGAGTGCTGCCATTTTAAAGATGACAGTTCCAAGAGGCAGGAGCGAGTGTGCATTACTCCTGTCTTTTTCAGGTGTGGAGTTGGGGGGGGGGTTGGGGCAGGGGCGTAGCCAGACTTCGGCGGGAGGGAGGTCCAGAGCCCGAGGTGAGGGGGCACCGCCGACCCCCCCCTGTCGCCGACTCTCTCGACCCCCCCTCCCACCACCAACCCGCCGTCGCCTACCTTTGCTGGCGGGGGACCCCAACCCCCGCCAGCCGAGGTCCTCTTCTTCTTGCAAAAGGCTTCCTTCTGTTTCTGACATCCTGCGGGAGGGGGGAATCGAGAGGGTCATCAGCAGTGGGGGGCAAAGTTGTTGGTGGTGGGGGGGTCAGCGGCACTGGTGGGGGCTAAAATGTGCCCCCTCACCTTGGGTTCTGGACCCCCCCTCCTGGCGAAGTCTGGCTACGCCCATAGCTCTAACATTTAGTTGTGGACATTTACACCAACCGTTGCCATGGTGAAAGTGGGAATGCCTCAATGTTGGTGCGTAAATGCCAACTTACACTAGTATTTTATGCACATAATTGCTGATTATATAATTTGCAGCTAGCATGCAGCAACCCCGGTGCCTATCTTTAGGTGATCTATAGAGAGTTACCCCCTACATGGCCAAATATATCATTTGAAAAGTTGGTTGAAATTTGAGGCATTTCAATGGCAGTGACACTTAGACATAGAATTTATATGTCGAAAGCAGGGATTCTCAGCCCAGTCCTCGGGACACACCTAGCCAGTCAGATTTTCAGAATATCCACAATGAATTTGCGTGGATAAATTTCCATGCACTACCTTCATTCTATGCAAATCTATCTCATGCATATTCATTTTGGGTATCCTAAAAACATGACTGGCTAGGTGTGTCCTGAGGACTGGGTTGTAAACCCCTGGTCTAAACAGTGATATTTAGCAGCTAAATATATAAAATAGATGGCCACATGCATTTGCCAAACTCGCATCTGTAAGAGTGATGTTTTCATTCACTGTTAGGATTCAACACAACAAAAATAAAATATATAGAGGGTAAGGCAATGAACCCCTCCCTCTCCCCATCTGTGAAGAAACTGTGTGTTTTAAGCCTGTAAAATGTATTGGATATTTTCCTGCATTGATTATGTTCTGAAGTGTATTTCTTCTTTTTGGCCAGCCGATGGTGCATGCTTATGCTTAAAGCTGTTACAGAGGACTGGCTTCTCTTTCTTTTAGTTGGCACACAGATAATAGGAAGTGCCTGTAGTGATGTAACAAGTTTTTATTTGAAATTTGACTGTTCTGGGCTCTGATTGGCCTGGACTTTGAAATTACCCAGCAGATGCTGGCTATTGCTTCAGTCTTAGCCTGGGAGGAAAAGAGAGACAGATCTCTTTGCTGAGGCTCAGTGAATTATATGTCCTGACCTTCCCATGTACTGTTTAGACAATATATAAATGTTTAGTTAGTGTTATAATCAATCCATATTTCAGTTACCTGTTATTGTTTGCTATTTGCACTATTTTGTTCCATTGTTCAATATTTTTTAAGAGAATAAACATAATTGTTTGTTCGCCTTGTTTGACTGGACTGATAAAGAATCATGGTAGTTTGTGTGTTGGGTCTGTGAGTGCTTTCTGGGAACTGTGGGACCACTGGGAGTGTGACTCCAGTAACCCAGAAATCACTGGGGATAATTGGAGAGCGGAAGAGGCGGTTGTGACCCAGTCGGTGGGAGGAGGGTGTTAATAGAGAGCACAAGCAGCAGGTGCAGGCGGACCTGATCTGTGCTGGGGGAAGACCCTCTAAGTGGCCATGGGGTAAACCCAGGCGGATGGCTAGGCGTTTCGTGACACCATCTTTCTTGTCCCTTTAACAATGTTCTGCTTTCACCATAATTATAAGCTGCAGTGACAGAGGATGTTTTGGGGCTTGACTAGCATTTCCAGAGGCAGAATGTGGGTTCCAGTGGGTAATGCCACACCAGTAGCAACTATTACTTTAAAACGTCTGTGGAGATTCCAAATGTGTGCATGTAAAAGTGGATAGTGCTGCTGAATATACACTAGGTATAATGCGAAAATGTCTAGGTTAGATGTTTTCAAATTATACATTTACCACACAGCTGAATGTTTGGATTCAACTCACTCCCTTTTCAGTTCTACAGTAACTTAAAGCAAATTACATTCAGGTACAGTGGTTATTTTCTGTCAATGGAGGGCTCACAATCTAGTCCCCCTGTTTACTAAGCTGCGTTAGCAGCTACCGTGCACTATTGCCGACACAGCCCATTCACTTTGAATGGGCTATGTCGGCACTGCCACGTGGCAGCCAACAGGAGGGTAAGTTTGTACCTGAGGCAATAGAGGGTTACGTGATTTTCCCAAGATCACAAGTAGCCACAGTGGGATTTGTCCTTGGCCTCCAGTATATAATAGGGATGTAAAAAAGCACCAAGGCATCTAACTATTTTTCATTTTCCATTTATTGCATCTATACCCTGTCTGTTGTTAGATGTCTCACCCAAATGCCAACATGATTCTGCACCTATCTTTCCCCTCTTTCTGTTTCTTGTCAATGCCAGTAGTAAGCCAAAGCCTGTTGGATCTGTCGGCCTTCACCACTTCACATGATGGGGAGAGCGCATCTGCAGGGAACAGGTCAGGAACTGACTGGCCCAAGGCAGAAAGACGGGGAAAGAAGGTGACCTCTGGAAGATCATTTGAATAAAGTTGGAATTTTTAATCTGATTGTGAATGCTGCCCCCCCTCCCCATTTAGTTGTGATCCAGAGATGGCATGTGCTGTTGTTACTTTGCATTTTCCATGGAAAGTGGAGGGGAAATGGGGGACGGGGGGACGGGGAGGAAGAGAAGAACCTTCCTGCTCTTTCGCCTCAAGGTATGGCATTTTCCAGCTCTAGCACTGTGCTCCTTGCTCTTCTCTCAACAGTTCATGGACTGCCTTTTCTAAGAAAAGCATAAAGACCTCTTACCCTAAACATGCACTGCCAGGCAGAAGGACTTTTTTCCTGCTGATTCGGAGGCAGGGAGAGATGAACACGAGACACTAGTATATTTAATACTCTCTTGTTTTGTCTATAAAGATATTTCACATGACTTATGACCTGGCCAGTGCAGTGATGCGGATCTTCAATCTCATTGGTATGATGTTACTGCTATGTCACTGGGATGGCTGCCTTCAGTTCCTTGTTCCCATGCTGCAGGAATTCCCTAGTGACTGCTGGGTCTCCATCAACAACATGGTGGTAAGTACTTGACCCTTCAGTTTTGGCGAAGATACTATGGCATGAAGAGGATACGAGCCTGACATAGCCTTTATAGTTCTAGACTCTGAACAGCTGATATTAATTTTAACTATTTATTTATTAGGATTTATTGACCACCTTTATGAAATGATTCACCCAAGGTGGTATACAGTAGGGACAACTTGATATAAAACTTAACATTTTGTTAACAATGTCAGTGTATTATATATATACCACAATATCCCTTCCCAGGTTCACTGCGGTTTACAAAAGAAAGTGAATTTCGTGAACGCACAAGTCACCTAGAATTACATACAAAACAACATCATAGAATTAGTTTTCGAACAAGAGAGGATAGAGAGTTCCATGCAGAAATTACTGCAAATGGGAACCAGACATTAAAAATGTTCAGAAAACATATACCCTTCTAGAGCTAGGGAAACCAGACAACAGCAAAGCCTGTATTCAAGAGGACCGACTAATTAAAAAAATCAGAAAACAGGTTACCCAACATATCTGATGTATACCCATAAGTCACTTGAAATAACACACAGGCTGATTTAAATTTTACTCTCATGTGTATAGGGAGCCAGTACAATGCCATCAAACCAAAAGAAATGCTGTCAAACCTCCTAAGTCTATGAATCAACCAGGCTGTAGTATTTTGAATATGCTGTAACTTATTTAGGGGCCCTTTTACAGAGCGGCGGTAAGCCCAATGTGGGTTTACCGCTCGCTCTTCCAGGACTATCACTGGCCCAACGCAGCTGCAGGCAGTAGCCCTTCCCCGAGTGCATGCCATTTCCAGGGGGGGGAGGGGGGAAGAACTGCCCAGAAATGGCTTGCGTGCTGCCCGGTTACCGCCGGAGCCCTTATCGCCACCTCGGTGGGTGGCAGTAAGGGCTCCCTGCCACATGGCCACGCGATGAGAGTTATCTCACCATGTGGCCATTTTTTTTCGGGTTTTACTGTCTGCAGGAAAAAGGGCCCTGGTGCACAGGTAAAATGGCCCCTGCTGCTAGTGAAGGACCCTTTTTCCCGCAGCTTTGTAAAAGGACCCCTCAGTAACCTAGATAGTAGCCCTAAATATAGGACATTGCAATAGTCCAAGTGAGGAAGGATCAGAATTTGGACTAACAAAGCAAAAGATTTATTAAAGTAGCACCTCACCAATCGTAATTGTCTCATCCTAAAAAAAGATTTTCTGCCATAAATGATATATATGGGCTTAGAGAAGAATCGAGAATAACTCCAAGCACCCTAGATTTTTCCTCAACTGAAAAAATGTACTTGAAGATAATGTTATAGTGTAGGGGACCTGAACATTTAGGTTTCTAAACCACAAGATTTTAGTTTTGTCAGTATTCAGCTTTAACAAATTACATATGGCCCATTGTTGAATTTGGTTCATGCAAGATGACAAACCGTTGACAGTATCTGCAAAGTCACCATCAGCAAGTACCAACATAAAAATGTCATCAGCATAAGATAATAAGAGCTCATTCGTACATAATTTAATAGAGCCCAGTGATGACATAAACAAATTGAAAAGCAGTGGACTCAATGGATAGCCCTGTGGGACACCACAGCCTGGAAACCAGAATTGAGAGACCTCATTGTTCTTTCGAACACAATAGCTTCGATTCATTAGAAATTGACTAAACCATTTAAAAACTGGACCTGTTAAACCAATCTCATTCAGCTTCTGTAACAGCAAATTATGCTCGACAGCATCAAAGGCCACCGAAATATCACACTGTAATAAAATAGACTGCTTACCTTGGCTCAAATAAGTCTTAACATAAGAAGTTAAAACAAGCAGCAGTGACTCAGTACTATGAGCCAGCCAAGCCAAATTGTGAAGAGTGAAGACATGAAAATTTATCCAAGTATATAGCAAACTGTCTATTCTGTTCTATAAATAACTTATATTCCACCATATCTCCAGTGGATTCATTGCGGATTACAGTAAGAAAAACATCTCACACAGATGGAATTACAAAAATTAAACAACAAATTGTGACAAACTAAATTAAACTTAGTCTGTCTATCTATCTATCTATCTATCTATCTATCTATCTATCTATCTATCTATCTATCTATCTATCTATCTATCTATCTATCTATCTATCTATCTGTCTTTTGGAATTTATTTACTACCTTTTTGAAGGAATTCACTCAAGGTGGTGTACAGCAAGAGTTAGTCAAACATAAGCAATAGACATTTACAGCAGTAAAAAAATATTCAAAGAACAATACAAAGTATGGCATAGTATGCTACATTACAGTGCCAACACAATGCATAATAAAACATTTTAATAGACAGCATAGGATGTAAGCAAAGATGGAACATATAGATAGATAAGATAGAGTAACAGGAGTAAAAAAAAATAAGGAACTAGTTAAAGAGAGTTACAAATGAGTTCAGAAAAGTGCTTGAACATTTTCTTGGCTAGGGTAGGAGTGCACAGGGCTTTTTTTTTTTTTTTTTGGGGGGGGGGGGGGGTTCTTGGGGGTACTGAGTACCGGCATGGACCACAAGTTTTAATGAAAGAGCTCAGGCTCAAGACACCAATTCTGCTTTTGTCACAGATTCTGTGACTGGTTGCAGGGGGCCTGGCTATTGTGGAGTGAGTCCCTCAGTGATCACCCTACCCCTGAAGGGTGGCCTGGCATTTGAGTACTGGCACCTTTTTTGCTAGAAAAATTGCACTGGGAGTGGATAAACATGTCCTGCTATAATATGTGCAGTCGGTGTCATTTACTTCTTTGTTAAAGGCCTGGTTGAAGAGCCAAGCTTTCACCTGTTTCCTGAAGTACAGATAGTCTTGTGTTAAGCAAAGCTTTTCAGGGAGTGCATTCCAGAGTGTGGAGGCTACTCCGGAGAAGGCTCGCTTGCAGATATCACATCGTATGATGTACTTTGGAGAGGGTGTGGTTAGGGAAACTCCTTGGGAGGACCTTAGTGACCTTGAAGTTATGTAGAGGGTGATCCTGTTCTTCAAGTACTCCAGGTCATTCCTTTAAGGGCCTTGAAGATCAGACATAGAGTTTTAAATTTAGCCCTGTATTGTACTGGTAGCCAGTGAAGTTTATGCAAAAATGGTGTGATACGGTCACGTTGCTTACAACCTTCTATTAGTCTTACTGCAGAATTCTGAATCAATTGGAGCTGGTGCAGACATTTTGTAGTCAGACCAGTGTAGAGTGCATTACAGTAATCCAGTCTTGATGTTATCATGACACACACGACTGAGAAAACATGTAAGGAGATAGGCAGTGTAGCTGTCACAAATGATAGAAGCTGCTCTTGAAGGCTGCTTGGATTTGGGGGAATCAGAATAAGTGTTTGATCGAGCTGTGTCCCAAGGTTCCTGTGATTTGAGGGGGAGTTCATATTTCCCAAAAGAGATTTTGATGTCAGGTATGTCCCCACGTGTGTTAGGGACCCAGAGAATCTCAGTTTTACTTGGGTTCAGGCAAAGTTTGTTGTTTTTAACCTGTTCTTGAATTGATGTTAGACAGGTAGTCAGTTTATTCAAGGCTGTGGGTGAGTCAGGTTCAATGGGTAGAAGTAGCTGCATGTCATCCACATAGATGTAGAACCGAATGTCCATTGATCGAAACAGCTTGGCTAGTAGCTTGAGGTAGATATTGAATAGAATAGGTGACAGTATCGATCCTTGTGGTACAAGTCAGTACCCATGGTGGTGACGAGGTGCTGCCAAACACTATGGACTGTTGCCTGTCTGATAGATAGATAGGATCTGAACCAGGCAAGTACTGTTCCACTGATACCTGTTTCTGCCAGTCATGCTAGCATAATATTGTGATCCACGTTGTCAAAAGCTGCTGAGAAATCTAGCAGTACTGAGGCAAATCCCCTGTTTCAGTTTCTGTGAAGATCATCTAGTAGGTACAAGGAAAGGGTCTGAATCCAGATTGACATGGATCTAGCCAGTTTCTCTCTTTTAACCAATCACTGAGTTGATCACACTGTTTGTTCTATAAGTTTCCCTAAAAATAGGATGTTGGACACTGGCTGGTAATTTTCAAGTTTGTCCTCATCAAGGTTGTTGTTCTTTAGCAAAGGACACACCACTGCCCTTTTTATGTTGTTGGTAGTTGCCCATTAGAAAGAGAGGAGTTCACGATTTTTGTGGCGCTTTCTATGAGGCCCCTGCTTACCTGCTGCACTATGTTTGATGGGCAGGAGTCGAAGGAGCAGGTAGTTGGTTGAAGGTTTCCTAGGATTTTGTCAAGGCCCTCTGAGTTTGTGCGCTCTAGGTTGGCTTATTGGAGACTGGGTGGGACTGCCTAAAAATCCTAGCGGAGACTTTTAATTTTGTTGGCAAAGTATGCAGAAAAATCAGTTCAGTTGTGACTGGGCAGGTTGGTTCTGTTGTGGGGATTTCAGTAAGCTGTTTACTATGCTGAACAGGTGCTTGATTGAATTAGCAGGCTATTTGATGTGTTGAGAGAAATATTGTTTTTTGGCTGCTGTTAAGGCTTACCGGTACTTTGTCATGTGATTCCTACAGTTTAGCCTGTCCTCATCCAGGTGAGATTTACGCCATCTCTTTTCTGTACTTCGTGCTTAAGGATCTGAAGTTCTGGAGAAAACAAGGGTGAACGTTTGTGAGTGGAGCATAAGACCTTTTTAGTGGTGCCGTTTTCTCTAAGGTCTTAGCTAAGTGTGTATTCCAAATATCAACCTGTTCTGACACTGTAGTTGTCTTTTCATCCACATGTGGGTAGTCCAAGGCCTCTAGAAAATTCTCATCAGCTTTTTCTTGTCTCTGATCTCCTTCTAAACTCTGCGAAGTGCCATTTGTTCCAGGTGGTCACTTAGGGAAAACTTAATTAGAAAGTGGTCTGTCCATGATAGGGTTGTTATCTCAATACTGCTATCCCGGTATTCTGGGATATCAAACCCTTTGTAGAACATAAAGTCTATATATGACCCTTTTCATGGGTTGGATAATTGATCATCTGTGTGAATCCTAGTGCTATCATCATGTCCAGGAAATTTGAAAACAGGAGTGTCTTCGACTGTTTTCTAAATAAAAAATATGATATAATAGTTCTAATCTGATATAGAATAGCATTCCAAAATTTTACAGCTAAGTACTGGAATGAATTACACCGATAACTTTTTAATCTTAACAACCTGAAAAATTGGAGCATATAGCATGAGATTCTCGTCCTGTAGTTAACATAACTAAATATTTAGATAAACAGATTGTGTTTTGACCCATTAAAGTTTTAAAAACCATGCAGGCCATTTTAAATTTAATACGCAAATGAACTGGCAACCAATGCAGTTTTAGAAAAAGCGGAGACACTCACTCAAATCTATTAGCTCTAAAAAATCAATCTAACAGCCGTATTCTGAAGGAGCTGCACTCTTCGTAGAAGCATCAGTGTAATGCCTCCATATAAGGAATTGCAGTAATTTAAATATGGTAAAAGAATAGCCTGGGCAATACTTCTGAAACTTTCCATAAGAGATGTAACATGTTCTTCAAAAGTCAATCCAGGATCTAATATTACTCCTAAAACCTTTGGATTTATTTGTAATTTGTAAAATTTCTCCAGTAGCCAACTGTTAACATTTCAATTAGTTTAGTAAAAATTGGTATACGTGTGATAGGACAATAACTATCCAATATTGACAAATTTAATCATCAACCATATGCATAACTACAACAATGAGGTCAACTTGGAGATGGCAGATTGAATCCTAGAAAGAGGAGTAAAATGATATAGGGAGTCGTTAGGATGTTAGGATGCACTAAGGGCAAACACTTAACAGCAGAAATCAGCGTGTTTTAAGTGCAAAGGCTGCACGCTAATTGTTGGAGGTGTGCCCACCATGTCCTGTGGAACTAACACATAGACATGTGCATTAGTGCGTGTAGTATCTGATCTCAAGTAGCACAGCTGCACTGCAGTGCCTTCTATTGAGGAGGTGCTAAGTGAAACGGTGCTAACCACACAAATGGAAGTTATTGAACATTAAGTAACATGCACTCACTGCATTATGCAGTCCATGCCCATGACCCACCTAACACAATATGCAGGTAACATGCACATGTGGTAGCTGGTAAAACACTTCTTTGGTAGCGGTTAACATGCTTTAATTAATGCGTTAACAGCTTAACACACTTTAGTAAAAGACCCCCATAATATCAAAAATACATACAATTAAACAGCAGAGTAGAACAATAATATAATAAAAATATGATACATTTATTTATTAGGATTTATTTACCGCCTTTTTGGAGGAATTCACTCAAGGCGGGGTACAGTAAAAATAAATCAAACATGAGCAATAGGCATTTACAGCAGTAAAAATATTCAAATAACAATACAAAATATGGCATAGTATACTACTTACAATGTCAACACAATACGTAATAGAACATTTTAATTGACAGTGAAGGGTATAAGCAAAGATGGAACATACAGATAGGTAAGAGAATAAGAGGCGTTAGAAAATAAGATGACTAATGTAAAGAAAGTTGCACATCAGATCAGAGAGAGTTAGGTAATGAGGCGACTAATTTAAAGAAAGGTGCACATGAGGTCAGAGAGAGAGTTAAATGACAGCAAAATACACAAAAACTCCACCCTTGTTATTAACCTATAACTATTGGGTTGGAGGTTAGGCTTGAATCAGAGGCTTTTTCCCTTACCCTTTCAAACAATACGAATGCACCTCACAGAGTTATAGTTGTTGTGTTCTTTTGAGAGTTTTCTTTTGCCAATTACCTTGAGAGTTATATTTATATGACTGGATTTGGTACTCTCTTCCCTTTCATTGCTGATATATAACAGCAGAATACAAATGATACATCCATAGTAGGGTAGCATGAAAAGCTTATTGTTTTGTGGTAACATTATTTAGGCAGACACTTCTCTCAAATGATTTTATGACATTTAATAGGAAAAAATTCTGTTTTTATTCATTTACCATATATATTTGAATATAAACCAAGATTTTTAGGCCAAAAAAGACCTAAAAATGGACGTCTCGGTTTTTATTTGAGTCTGTCCTCCATCCCCCACCACTGCTGCTGCCATAACTGCCACCATGATTACAGCCATTTCTTCCTCCATAGCTAGGGTTACCATATCAGGCTCATTTTCAAAGCACTTAGCCTCCCAAAGTTCCATAGAAACCTATGGAACTTAGCCTCCCAAAGTGCTTTGAAAATATGCCTCCATATGTCTCCAGAGAAAGGAGGTCAGATTGAGCCAGTCTGGGTTTTACTTCCATTGCTTTCAATGGAAGCAAAACCTGGACTGGATCAATCTGTCCTCCTTTTTCTGGAGCCATATGGAGGGGCATAATTGAAAGGGGCACCCAAGTTTTCCTGAGGACATCCCGGCGAAGGGGCGGAGAAACCCGTATTATCGAAACAAGGTGGGCGTCCATCTTTCGTTTCAATAATATGGGCGGGGATACCCAAATCGCGAAATTTAGGTCGACCTTAGAGATGGTCGTCCTTAGATTTGGTCGTCCCCGATTTTCGGCAATAATGGAAACCGAGAACGCCCATCTCAGTAAAGACCAAATCCAAGCTCTTTGGTCGTGGGAGGAGCCAACATTCATAGTGCACTGGTCCCCCTGACATGCCAAGACACCAACCGGGCACCCTAGGGGACACTGCAGTGGACTTCACAAATTGCTCCCAGATGCATAGCTCCCTTACCTTGTGTGCTGAGGCCCCCAAAACCCACTCCCCACAACTGTACACCACTACCATAGCCCTTATGGGTGAAGGGGGGCGCATACATGTGGGTACAGTGGATTTCTGGTGGGTTTTGAAGAGCTCACATTTACCACCACAAGTGTAACAGGTAGGGGGGGATGGGCCTGGGTCCGCCTGCCTGAAGTGCACTGCACTCACTAAAACTGCTCCAGGGACCTGCATACTGCTGTCATGGAGCTGGGTATAACATTTGAGGCTGGCATAGAGGCTGAAAAAAGTACTTTTAAGAAATTTTATTGAGGGTGCAAGGGGGTTAGTGACTACTGGGGGAGTAAGGGGAGATCATCCCCGATTCCCTCCAGTGGTAATCTGGTCATTTAGGGAATATTTTTGTGGCTTGGTCCTAAGAAAAAAAGGACCAGGTAAAGTCGTCCAAGTGTTCGTCAGGGACACCCTTCTTTTTTCCATTATCGGTTGAGGACGCCCATGTGTTAGGCACGCCCCAGTCCCGCCTTCGCTATGCCTCCAACATGCCCCCGTGAATTTTGGTCGTCCCCGCGACAGAAAGCAGTTGAGGACGCCCAAAATTGGCTTTCGATTATGCCGATTTGGGCGACCCTGTGAGAAGGACGCCCATCTTGCAATTTGTGTTGAAAGATGGGCGCCCTTCTCTTTCAAAAATAACCCTGATGGTAACCCTATCCATACCCCACCCCACACTCTCCCCCACAGTTATGAGCATTTTACTGGCAATTCCTTCCTACCTTCTTTCAGCTGATGTGGACAAAGTAAGTTAATGCGCTGGGTTGGTGCAGGGCCTTGAGCCTCCACACATGCTCGAGGCCTGCTTGCGTCCACCAGCAGGCCTCAAGCATGCGGAGATGTTCAAGTCCCTGCACCGGCCCAGCATATAACTAACTGCATCCATGTCAGCTGAAGGAATGTAGGAAGGAACTGCCAGTAAAATGCTGGTAACCATGGTGGTGGGGGGTAGGGGTATGGAAGAAGAAATAGCAGTACCCGCAAGTGGGGGGGGGGGGGGTTGTGGAGGAAGAAATGCTGGTCATTGGGGTGGGTGGAGGGAGTTACCATACACTTCAATATAAACCCCTCTGATTTATATTTGTGTTGTTTCCCCCAGGCCCGTGCCAAGGGTCTGTGCCGCCCCCCCCGCAGACGAACAGTTGGTGCCCCCCCCCCCCCCGCAGATGAACAGTTGGCGCGTGTGCCCCCCCCCCGTGAAGATGATCGCGGCGCGCCCTGGGGGCCTTTAAATCTTTTACTTGCAGTCGCAGCAGCGTCTGTGAAAGCGGAGCGCTGCCGACGTCTCCCTTCCCTTCGCGCTGTTGGTTCCCTCAGTGTCCCGCCTTCTTCTGACGTCAGAAGAAGGTGGGACACTGAGGGAACCAACAGCGCGAAGGGAAGGGAGACGTCGGCAGCGCTCCGCTTTCACAGACGCTGCTGCGACTGCAAGTAAAAGATTTAAAGGCCTCGGCGGCGCGGGGCGAGGTTAAGCACCGCGGCGGCGCCCTCCAGAGGTGGGCGCCCTCCTGCGGTGCTTACCCCGCTTACCGCATCGGCACGGCCCTGGTTTCCCCTTTTTTTGGGGGGGGGGAACTGTTACCTTGATTTATACTCAACTAGGTTTATATTCAAGGATATACGGTAGACTATTTGATAAATTCTATTGTAGGCTAAACTCTATTGTAATATTGTTTGACTCAGAAAGCAAAATACAGCTCACGCAAAGCATCTTTTCAGCACTTCTCTTGGATGCCCCTAGGAGGTGCTGTTTTTTTTTATAAATAAATAGTATTTTACTGGTTGTCTTTATTGTTACCCTAATATCAGTGTAAGACAGGATATCACATTTTTAGAAATAGGTAATAATGTATTTATCACCTGGGACTGAACCCTGTTTCAGCCGCTGATGAGCCAGAAAGGAGCCTAGGTCTGTCCTCCTGTCTTACAGTGAGAGCACTGTCTTGGAGCCTGCCAGGGAGTGAGTCCCAACCCCTTCAGCTTCCTGCTTAGGTAGTCTCTGAGGAGATAATACAGTCATTAAGTGAACCCACTTTGCTTTCCCTTCAACCTCTTCTCTTTGCTTTTAGTAAATGATTTTTAATAAATATTGGCCTGGATTCAGTAATAGCCTTTATAATCTATTAATTCTTTTCTCCGTTTCTCTTTCTGTCTCTCTTCTCTGCCTCCCCCTGCTTTGATCTTTCTTCTCTTCTCATTAGTTCTCTGTCCCTAGCACTTTCTTTTTGCACTTAACCTCATTGTAGCTCTGTCAGTATCCCTTCACCCCATACTGTTTTCCATCTCCCTGTATAGAAACTGATGGCAGACCATATGGCTATCCAAACTGCCTGTATACGCCAACGACTCAATACTACAGTCACTTCTTTGTTTTCTGCCTTTCACTCTTTCTAATCCCTGCTTCTATGTCTTTTTTTTCTCTCTCTCTTTGGATCTGATTCATGATGCCTTTTTTTCTCTTTCTCCCTTCCTCCCCTTAGCTTTCTTTCCCCTTGCAACCCAAAAGGAAACATCTTAGGCCTTGAAAGAATGTCTAGAAAGGGTTTGGTAATCTTCTAAACACAGCATGCTGGGTATAGCTATGATCGTATGTGGATGTGCATGTAACAGTGCAAGCATACACACTTCTGATGCAATACATATGAATCTATGTGCACACTTGTCTTTGCACTAACAATTTATACACTGCAAATAGGAGAAGAGGGTTGGTGTCCATATTTACCTCCTTCAGGATCACTGGCTGATCTCCAGACCCTGGGGACTATGGAGTAATTCTTGTTATCGTTTAGCACCCAAAAAAAAAGAACTAAGTTTTGTTCAGCCATGATCTCTGTGCTTCTTTTTCTGACCCTGTCTCTCAAAGGGGTGATCACAATAGGGAAGTTATGTGCAGTGTCTATAGCAGATGTTTGAAGAGAAGTTAATAGTGATAGTGAACTCCTTCAGTTTTTCTTTTCCTCATTCATCGTTAAGGGGTCCTTTTACTAAGGTGCGCCGAAAAATGGCCTGCGCTATTGTAGGCGCGTGTATTGGATGCGCAGAGGTCCATTTTTCAGCACACCTGCAAGAAAAGCTTTTTTTTTTTTTGGCCGAAAATGGACATGCGGCAAAATAAAAATTGGTGAGCGTCCATTTTGGGCCTGAGACCTTACTGCCACCCATTGACTTAGCGGTAAGACGTCACGCGTTAACCAGGCAGTAATCGTCAGCGCACGTACCCTGCAGATTATCACCCGGTTAGCGCCACGTGGTAGAAAATAAAAAATATATTTTTGGACACGCGTAAAAAATGGAATTAACGCAGGGGCTCACGGTAGTTCCAAATTGACTTGCATTGGATACTCGTAGGTGCCTACATGCCTTAGTAAAAGGGACCCTAATTGTTTCCTTCCCAGTCTGATCCCAGATTAATTGAAAGCAAAGGGCAGTAGAGCTATGCAGTATCTCATCCCTCACAATTAAAACCTCTAACCATCCAAGACAAATAAGAAGAAAAAAAGGCCTGGGCTAAGGATTGTAGGGGATTAGAGAGCAAATTGGACTCTAATGTGATGCCCAGTAAGGACAGCTGCAGTCCCTGGAATTGAGTCATATGACTTAGGCTGTGTGGCAGGATCTGAACTCCAAAAGAGAAAAATAATACGCAGCATTAAAACAGCCATACACATGACTTTAAAATATAGACAGCTCATACACATGCTCGAACGTTCACTCGGCCCTTGCTCATGCCCTAATATACACACTGTCATTATTTCTGTTTATTCTGCTGCTCCATAAAGCTGAACCCAACACCAAATACCAAATGTTGATATTCTTTCAGACTTGCCTGGCATCTGGACACTTGGAGGTAGTCACAATCTTTGTCAGGCTTATCTGTGAACGAGGCCGGCCCAAGGGTGTCTGATACCCTACGCAAACCTTCTGCCATGTGCTGCCTGCCCCTTTCTTCTTCCCTGCACACCTTACCTCCCTCCCTCCTTCCTTCCCTCAAACCTAGCCAGTAGAGGCCCATTCTTATGGCCCCTGGCCCCCTTTCAAGTTCCCCTTAGTATCCACCTGTACAATCTCAGCTGTTGAGAGTCATCCTGACTCCATCCCATCATCCTCTGCTCAGTCAGAGAATTGGTGGGTGAGTCCTTGTGTGATGCCTTTCCTCTGCCTGCCTATTTAAACCCTGCTGTGGAGGTATAAAAGGTGTCCCAGTGTGACTTAGAGTAGGTCCCTTGCTCAGCCTGTTGAGGAGCTGACTGAAATCCACAGCTGATTGGTGGTGCACCAGCACACTGAATTACTGTACTGGTGGCTCTTAGGGACCACCGAGAGCTCTCTGCTGAGTGCACCCCATGAGTTGCTCTGATATCATTTCATGCCAGCTGCCACTACAGGGAGGAAGCAGTAGGCACTGAGGAACTCTATCAGGTGCTGGCTTGCAGGCACTGCAGGAGATGGAGGATTGTGTTTACAGTGCTTGCATCACATTCATTTCCTTCTGCCACCCCCAAAATTGTGCTGCCCTAGGTGGGGGCTTAACCTACCTAGTGCTAGGGCCAGCCCTGTCTGTGAAGCAGTTGTTCACTGTTTGGTTGTGGGAATATGACCCTGCTCTGCATGATATCCAGGTAAATAATGACGCCTGCAAACCAGAGCACAGCAGCCATTGTTTGGCAAGCCAATATACTACTACTACTTATCATTTCTATAGCACTACTAGACGTACGCAGCGCTGTACACTTGAATATGAAGAGACAGTCCTTGCTCGACAGAGCTTATAATCTAATTACCACCTCTGCACCTGCCATAGAAGGAACTGGTAGTAGATAAAGGTATAGAAAAGTGTAAAAGCAAGACTGAAATCACAAGGGATCCTAAAGTAGCAAGGCTGTGAAAGCAAGCCTGGCATACAGTTTAGAGGAGGGGGAAGTACAGTGGTGGAAATAAGTATTTGATCCCTTGCTGATTTTGTAAGTTTGCCCACTGACAAAGACATGAGCAGCCCATAATTGAAGGGTAGGTTATTGGTAACAGTGAGAGATAGCACATCACAAATTAAATCCGGAAAATCACATTGTGGAAAGTATATGAATTTATTTGCATTCTGCAGAGGGAAATAAGTATTTGATCCCCCACCAACCAGTAAGAGATCTGGCCCCTACAGACCAGGTAGATGTTCCAAATCAACTCGTTACCTGCATGACAGACAGCTGTCGGCAATGGTCACCTGTATGAAAGACACCTGTCCACAGACTCAGTGAATCAGTCAGACTCTAACCTCTACAAAATGGCCAAGAGCAAGGAGCTGTCTAAGGATGTCAGGGACAAGATCATACACCTGCACAAGGCTGGAATGGGCTACAAAACCATCAGTAAGACGCTGGGCGAGAAGGAGACAACTGTTGGTGCCATAGTAAGAAAATGGAAGAAGTACAAAATGACTGTCAATCGACAAAGATCTGGGGCTCCACGCAAAATCTCACCTCGTGGGGTATCCTTGATCATGAGGAAGGTTAGAAATCAGCCTACAACTACAAGGGGGGAACTTGTCAATGATCTCAAGGCAGCTGGGACCACTGTCACCACGAAAACCATTGGTAACACATTACGACATAACGGATTGCAATCCTGCAGTGCCTGCAAGGTCCCCCTGCTCCGGAAGGCACATGTGACGGCCCGTCTGAAGTTTGCCATTGAACACCTGGATGATGCCGAGAGTGATTGGGAGAAGGTGCTGTGGTCAGATGAGACAAAAATTGAGCTCTTTGGCATGAACTCAACTCGCCGTGTTTGGAGGAAGAGAAATGCTGCCTATGACCCAAAGAACACCGTCCCCACTGTCAAGCATGGAGGTGGAAATGTTATGTTTTGGGGGTGTTTCTCTGCTAAGGGCACAGGACTACTTCACCGCATCAATGGGAGAATGGATGGGGCCATGTACCGTACAATTCTGAGTGACAACCTCCTTCCCTCCGCCAGGGCCTTAAAAATGGGTCGTGGCTGGGTCTTCCAGCACGACAATGACCCAAAACATACAGCCAAGGCAACAAAGGAGTGGCTCAGGAAGAAGCACATTAGGGTCATGGAGTGGCCTAGCCAGTCACCAGACCTTAATCCCATTGAAAACTTATGGAGGGAGCTGAAGCTACGAGTTGCCAAGCGACAGCCCAGAACTCTTAATGATTTAGAGATGATCTGCAAAGAGGAGTGGACCAAAATTCCTCCTGACATGTGTGCAAACCTCATCATCAACTACAGAAGACGTCTGACCGCTGTGCTTGCCAACAAGGGTTTTACCACCAAGTATTAGGTCTTGTTTGCCAGAGGGATTAAATACTTATTTCCCTCTGCAGAATGCAAATAAATTCATATACTTTCCACAATGTGATTTTCCGGATTTAATTTGTGATGTGCTATCTCTCACTGTTACCAATAACCTACCCTTCAATTATGGGCTGCTCATGTCTTTGTCAGTGGGCAAACTTACAAAATCAGCAAGGGATCAAATACTTATTTCCACCACTGTAGGTTGGAGCAAGGTCAGATTGATAAAATGGCAGAATCTGGACACCTGCAGGGGAGCTGGATTCAGTGTTTGGTCCTGGGTCAGCTCCTGTGTAGTTTCATGAAGATGGGTGTTTGGATTGTAGGTTTATCAGGAAGTCAGAGTCGGGGCAACAAAAAGGAAACCTAGTTTACACCAGCAGCAATGTCTACTTTTTTTTTTTACTTCATCTGTAATGAGGGGAAAGAGAAACATTTTAAGACAGCTCCAAGTCAGTGATCGGGCAGAAAATTGGCAGTGGGCAGAGCTCTGCTTTGGCAAAATGCTTCCACATACACTCTACCTTGGATACCAGCTTTAAGTTGGGTGGAGAGGGTGGCACTGAAGTTTCTGGTGTGAAAACCTCCATGGCCCAGGAATTGGGTTAGTAACCCCAAAGTTCTGGATTCAGTTCCCACTGCAACAGAAGTAGTTTGAAGCCTAATTGAAAAGTACAGGGTAGTTTTAATTCCAGTTGGCAGT
The DNA here is from genome assembly GCF_901765095.1 of Microcaecilia unicolor. Taxonomy (NCBI): domain Eukaryota; kingdom Metazoa; phylum Chordata; class Amphibia; order Gymnophiona; family Siphonopidae; genus Microcaecilia; species Microcaecilia unicolor. The sequence goes on along the minus strand of NC_044041.1, from coordinate 71,255,967 downwards.
TACTAGGTTTTTGCCTAATATACTTGGAAAGCAGGTCTATCTAACCCCTCCACTCACTCAGCTTCTGGCTAAGTTAGACTAGAACTCGCAAACTCCTATATTTGGTCAAAGCACTTAGCCTCTGGACCACATCAGTCAGCCAGGCATAGATTACCTGTTTTTTTCCCCTCCTCTTTATACCTCTCTTTCTTGGACTCAGCTGTAACAAAGGTAGGGACATCAAAATCTTTGAAAGATTTGCATTGCCTCCCCTGACCTTCCAGCTAGAAAGCAAGGACACTAACCACTGAGCCATCAATCCACTAATAATGACTGATGTCTCTCCCTTTCTCCCCTTAATATCCCTCTTTCTCAGGCTTTGTTGAAAAACTGACACAGAGATCCCAGTAATTGAAGGATTTAAACCCTCAGTGTTGGGTAGAAACCACAGATAATTCCTACTGAGCCACTACTCAGCAGATAACAGTCAGGTATAGATAACCTGTTTTTTCTCCCTGTTATAAAATTCTCTATCTGGGACTCAGGTTATGGCGAGTTCAGAAATGAAAGAATTCAAATCCACAGACTCTCCAGTAAAAAAAAAATATATATATATATATATAACCATATCACACTGAGCCACCACTCTAGAGATAACACCTTGCCTTCTTTTTAACCCCCCTTATGCTATTCTTTCTTAGACTCAGCTGTAAAAACACACAGGAACAGCCCAATAGTTAAACAGTTTGAACCCACAGACTCCCTAGTGCAAAACAGGGCCTCCTCCCGATGAACCTCTTTTTCTCCTTTATATGTTTCTCCCTTTCAAGTAGGAAGGGTTTGAACCAGTCACCTTCTCACTACCTAGTAGGGTTTTATACCACTGAGCCACTACTGAGAATAGCACCCCTTTTTCTTTCTCTCTATTAGAGCAGAATGAAGCACCTCTATATAAAATATGAATTTCACTTTAGATTTGGATTTTAGATTCTCTGCCTCTCCATCAGTAAGATAATAAGAGTGACCAAAACTGGGGTTCTCAGTTTCAACTGAAACTGAATCAGCGGCTGAAATTTGCAATTCGGTTTCAGCCATAAATGAAAGTGACACCTCTCCACGAGGCTGCTGCGGAATGTCCTGGAAGCCATTTTGGCTGAGGAACCAGCAGGAGCAAGAGATTACTCTTGCCCAGAAGAGGCCACCAGATCACCAGGGCATTTAAAATGGTAGGCCCATGCAGCCCGACTGGGGGGGGGGGGGGCACCACTAGACCACCAGAGTATTTAAAGGTGGGCCTGGAAGAGTCAATGGGTAGTCAGGTGGCCTAAGGGGGAAGGGTGGAGAACGATCATGGGGGGTGGGGAGAGACCCAAACCTGGATTTCAGGTTGGTTTCGGTGCTGAAACCAAAACTCTGTTGGCCTCCACTCTACATGTGGAAAAAGCTTTATAAATCGCCCCCTTACATAGATAAAAATAAAACAGTTCTACATTTAAACATATGAACTCCAATTAAACATTTTTACAGGATCATTCTGGGAAGGTTGACATTGTAATAATCATATTTGTTGAATGTAATTATTAAAAACTTTTGTGGACAGTGTAGGCCTAAGAGTCAGAAAGATAATTAAGGGCAAGGCTTAAGATTCACTTAGGGAACCTAAGACCTTTACACTAGACCTGAAATTGATATAACCTCTGTGCACATAGACAGAACATTCAGTTTCCAGACTGACAGTTTATTGGTATGTACACTGAGGGACTGGCACTTGCAAGCATAGGACCCTGAATGACCGGTTATCTGCAAGAGTTTACAAATTGTCATCACACCTTTTGTAAGGTTGTCCCTAGACTGGATTCAATCTCATGTTGGTTGTGCTCATAGATACATTCAGGCGCACACACTGTGTCAGAGATGTGCCTGCTCACAGATGCCCATAGACACACTTGCTGAGTCAGGGATGTGTACATTCACATATACACAGAGACACACACATTACATGCTCACAGATGTAAACATACCCACACACTGTGACAGATGTACACTCTCAGACTAGCACTGTCCCCTGTAAGCTGAGCAGGAGTCCTCCACTTGCATTGCTGCCAGTGGGTGGTGGTGCTTTAATATTGTGCTTTCAATCACTAGGGACAAGTAGGTTCCTTGGAGTTCTGCTCAGCTTGGCTGTCCCTCACTATTGAAAATGTGATAGTGAAACAGCCCCACCCACTGGCAGGACTGTAGGTGGCAGACTCCTGCACAGCTGTGGGGTGTATGCATTGCTTTGATTTTCTGTTGCGTTCCATCTCTCATGGACCTTCTTTACATTTGTTCTTGTTTGTCTGTCTCTCTTTCCCTTCTCATTGGCTCTTTGTCCATTTTTTCTGTTTTTCCTTCTGCTCTGTCCTTGGCCTTATTTGTGTGTATGTATTCATTTTTCTCTTTTAACCTCTGAGAAGTCAGAATAGAATCTTTAAGAGGCTGGTCGTTATTCTTGCTGAAATTCACTGTGCCTTCTTTCGGAGCTCTGCATTGGCTTTTCTGAAAGATCTCTGCTTCACTGATGGACCTGCCTGAGCTGTGATAACATTTCAGAACCTCATAGCAAAAAGGCAATACTAACTTTATCTGCTGAGCTAACCCGGCACTGATCTGAATATCAGCAGTGCCTGGTTAACTTCTAGTTGATCGCACATACCCAGATATTCAATATCTGGGGTTAATTCAGCCTGCAGCTATAAGCAGTTTGAAAACCATTAACTGCCAGGGGCTGAATATCTACCCTTTAGTTTCTTGATAAGACTAGTGTGAACTGTGAGCTTGAAATTTATCTCCCCTGTAAATGCCAGGTCTGGTTTCTTCTACTGGACTCAGTAGCCAGACAGTTTTGGGAGAGCCTGAGCCCAAAGTGAGTGGGCATGAGAACCCTGCCCCACCCAGCATCTCTCCCCTCCCAGATGATCAGGGATCTCTTACCTCCACTCCCCCAAACCCCCAGTACCTTTTCAATCCTTTAGTTCTTCACCGACAGGGCGCAATGACTTATACTTGCTGCTCGCGCCAGCCCCAATCCCTTCTCAGTGACACAACAGGAAGATGCTGCAGAGAGAAGGCCCAGGGATGGCTCAAGCAGCAGGTATGAGTCACTGTGCACTGCCAGCATAAAAATTACCTGGGGGGTGGAGGTAGTGGAGGTATGAGATCCCTGATCGTCTGGGAGGGGAGATATACCTGGAGCCTTCAGCTGGCGGGGATCCCCATTACAGCTGTACCACTGTTGGGTGGGCCTGAGCCCAAAGTGAATGGGCCTGTGCCTACCAGGACCCACCTGTGGCTACACCACTTTTATAAACTGCTTTAATACCTTGGGAATAAATCGGATTAATGATTCTCAAGTTCCTGTTTGCCTGATGTTGACTGGACCACAATCCAAGCCCCTGAGAGTGGCACAGGAATGTAAGGACTGCTGGGCTCAGCTCACTTAACGAGTTCTTGTTGCTTTTGGGATTTTCAGAATGACTCCTGGAGCGAGCTGTACTCCTTTGCCCTGTTCAAGGCCATGAGCCACATGCTGTGTATTGGCTATGGGCGTCAGGCTCCCGAGAGCATGTCAGATATCTGGTTAACCATGCTGAGTATGATCGTGGGAGCCACCTGCTATGCCATGTTCATTGGTCATGCCACAGCCCTTATCCAATCACTGGACTCATCCCGACGCCAGTACCAGGAAAAGGTAGGAAAGGGCTATGGCCTCCAAGGCCTGGGCCTTGCAGCTGCTGCTATATTGTTAATTATTATTTACATTCTTTATTGTGTCATCAAATGTTATATCACTGGAAACAATCCTAGGTGAGGGCTGTATAAAATAAATCAGGAGGAGCTGAGGGAGACAGAGAGGTACATAAAGGAGGCCTACAGGGACGTTGTACAGAAGTCCCACTTACAGTCTTGCAACCCCTGTGCTACCTTGGGGGAGGGAGGTCTCCTAAAAGAAGAGCATCACCCTGGTGAAGTTGGAAGTAATCCTGTAACCAGGACCAGCTCACCAGGGGATGCAATATCCTCTCACACCGAGGACATGTCTCCAGGAGCTTCTGCCCAGGAGAGAAGGGTTAGGACGGTTGTTATAGTTGGTGATTTGATTATTAGGCATGTAGATAGCTGGGTGGCTGGTGGACCCGAGGATCGCCTGGTCAATTGCCTGCTGGGTGTGAAGGTAGCAGACCTCACATATCACCTAGATAGGATTTTAGATAGTGCTGGGAAAGAGCCTGCTGTCTTGGTACATTTGGGTACCAATGACATAGGAAAATGTGGGAGGGAGGTTCTGGAAGCCAAATTTAGGCTCCTAGGTAGAAAGCTGAAATCCAGATCCTCCAGGGTAGCATTTTCAGAAATGCTTCCTGTTCCACGCGAAGGACCCAAGAGACAGGCAGAGCTCCGGAGTCTCAATGCGTGACTGAGACAATGCTGCAGGGATGAGGAATTTAAATTTGTTAGGAACTGGGCAACATTCTGGGGAAGGGGGAGGATGGGCTCCATCTTAACTGGGATGGAACCAGGCTGCTGGAGCTAACATTTAAAAGGAGATAGAGCAGCTTTTAAACTAAAATGGGGGGGGGGGGGGGGGGGGGAACTGACAGACACCCAGGAGTGCATGGTTTGGTGTGGAGTATCCTGGAAGGATACTATTGAAACAGGATCTTTAGGAATCTCAATAGAGAGGTTCAATAATGCTAAAAAAAAAAAAAGCCAGAGATGTTCAATGGGAGAACAGAGTAAAGGATGCAAATTGTCCCCAAAAATAAGATAAGAGAATTGGAGTATATAGCACTAAATGAAGATGTAGATATAATAGTCATTTCAGATACCGGGTGGAAGGAGGACAATCAATGAGACAATGTGTTAGCAGGGTACAAACTATATCACAATGATAAAGTGGATCAAATTGGAGGGGGGTTGCGCTATATGTTAAAGAGGGAATTGAGTCAAACAAAATAAACATTCTACATGAAACAGCAGCGTGGAATCTTTATGGATAAAAATTCCAAGTGTGAAAGGAAAGAGTATACTGGTAGGGCTGTATTACCACCTGCCAGGACAGAACAAACAGACAGTTGAAAATATGTTTACAGAAATTAAGAAAGCTGGCAAATAAGGCAACATTATAATAATAGGTAATTTCAATTATCCTAATATTGACTGGATAAATGTTACATCAGGGAGTGCTAGGGAGGTAACATTTCTAGATGTAATAAATGAAGAGGGGGAGCTATTTTGGATCTAATCCTTAGTGGAATGTAGGGCATAGTACGAGAGGTAATGGTGTTGGATCTGCTAGGAAACAGTGATCATTACATGATCAATTTTGAGCTGATATCTGGAGTGAAGTCACTAAGGAAATCTACTGTAGCAGCTTTTAATTTTCAAAAGGGCAACTATGACAAAATGAGAAAAATGTTTAAAAAGCAGCTGAAAGGGTCGTCCGCAAAGGTTAGGACTTTAAATCAGGTGTGGACACTGTTTTTTTTTTTTTTATTTTTTTTATTTTTTTATTAATTTATTTATTTATAAGTTTCAGATAATTACAAGATATACTTGTTTAAGATAACTCGGAATTGAAAAATCATTCAAAAGAAATCACAATAATATTTCACATATCCTTAGAAACAATATTTTCCTATCTTAGACCACAAATAAGGGGGAGTTAAAGAACTTGAGGAGACAAAATCAAATTATTTCCCTTATTTAGGTAATAGGACCTAGACCGCCCCACGGGTTCTCAATACTTCATTGTTCCCCTTAGTCCAAGAGGTCACTTGACAATCTTCTTTGTTTCAACAAAACTTTTCAATTGTTCAGGTTCAAAAAAAATGTACTTATTATCCAAATATTTAATTTGACATTTACATGGATATGCTAGCAAAAAGCTAGCCCCCAGAGCTTTAACTTCATCTCTCAATAAGAGGAACTCCCGTCTTTTTTCCTGGGTAATTTTAGTGACATCTGGGTAAATCCACAAGCGAGATCCCAAAAAAGTTTTTTGAGCATTTTTGAAATACAGTTTCATAATTGAATTTAGGTCTTGTTCGAAGACCAAAGAAACAAGTAAAGTTGAACGAGTATAAACTGCAGGTAATGAATTTTCCAGAAAAGCCGTTAAGTTTTGTAATCCTTCAGCTTGGATTTCGTGTTCTTCTGATTTTCTCCCTTGTTCCTCCATTTTTTTTTTTGGTATTGGAAGGTAATATATTTTATTTATAGGAGGAATCATCTCAGAGGAACAACCGAGAACCTCAGTAAGATATTTTTTGAATAGTTCCAAACCACTCAGTTCAACCATTTTGGGGAAATTTAAAACTCTCAGGTTAAGTCTCCTATTATAGTTCTCCAATTGATTTATTTTGCTATGAATAAAAGTTTTATCTTTTACCAAAGAGAGTGTTGTATTTTTTATAGTAGAAATCTCTTGTTGAAATACTTCATTCTGTATAACAGTATCTTGCTTGATTTTTTCAAATGAGGTTTGCAAAGAGTCTACTTTAATCACTAAAGAAGCTGTATCAGCAGCTGCCATTAGAACTGTTTGATTTAAAGTTTTTAACATTGCCCATATGGCCTCAAGGGTTACCTCCGTGTGAGCTGCATGCTCTTGTTGTTGAAGATCCCTCCCGTTCACTGCCTCAGCAGCGCCAGCCGCCGAATAGTCCACAACGTCAACTTCGGACGTTGTTGGAGAATCCACCGCTTCTCGGTAGTGCGCGGGACACGGGGGAGGGGAAATATCCGGTGAGGATAGAGTGATGGCATCCTGTTCCAGGGAAGGCGTCGCTCCTCCGACCCCCTCCACAGCAGAACTCCTCACCGCTGTAGCCCGTGGCGTGCTTGTAGCGAAAGCGTCGAGGGTCGACTGGACCGATCGGGTGGTCGTCGCTGCGGGTGGTAAGCTCTTGACCACCCCTTTCCTTTTAGTATGGGGCATTTTAAACGAAGAAATCTTGTTTCAGAAGTCAAAAAGGAAAGGTCCAGGGAGACTCGGCGAACGCTAACAAGCTGCGTCCGCCATCTTGAAACTCCCAGCGTTCTGCCTTTTTGTGGACACTGTTTAAAAATACCATTGTGGAAGCCCAGACTAGATGTGTTCCATGTATTAACAAAGGTGGAAAAAAGAGCAAACAACAGCCAGCATGGTGAAAAGGTGAGGTGAAAAAGGCTGGTAGAGCCAAAAAGCATCCTTCAAAAAATGGAAAAAGAATCCGAATGAAGAAAATAAGAAGCAATGTAAGCAGTGTCAAGCCAGATGAAAAGCATTGATAAAGAAGGCTAAAAGAAAATATGAAGAAAACCTTGCCGCCAAGACGAAAACTCATAATAACACTTTTTTCAGGTATATCAGAAACGTGAAGCCTGCGAGGGAATCTGTGGGACCATTAGATCAGAAAGGAGCACTCAGGGAGGACAAAGTCGTAGTGGAGAGATTGAATTAATTTGTTGCTTCGGTCTATACGGAAGAATATGTAAGATAGATATATATATATATATATATATATATTGTAAATGATCCTCCCCTCCGCCTGAGGGTCCTCGAGATCTCTCCTTCACCCTTGCTACTCAACCTCCTGGTTCACTGCAGTCCACAGGGCAGGGCTCAAAGAAATCGACTTCAAAGCAAAACTAACAAGTTCTTTATTTTGCTTGGGATCCAACAGTCCAGCAGTTCAAAAAGACAAAATCCTTGAAGCAAAAAAAAACCCTCCCAATTCCCCCTGTTGCTCCTCTCAGGGGTACAAGCACAGCAAGAAAAAAAACAACTTTTAACTCCCAGGCTTCCAGCACCCAGCTGTGTTCCTTTCAGACAGTTTTATAGCCCTGGGTCTTTTTTCTCCCCCCCCCCCTCTCCCTTTCACTCCCTTGGGAGGGGGCAAAACACGGCAAGCAGTTCCAACAAAAAAAACAAACACAGTTCTTGAGGCTTCAGCACACAGCTCAAACCCCTTCACCCTCTTTTAGGCTTTTTAGCCACAGTCTACACTCCACCTTCTTCCTGCAGGGCTCAGCCCACTCCGAGAAAATCTCTCATCCCTCTTCAACCAGAACTCTTTAAACTCACAGTTCAATCACAGCCTGAGCTCTGGAAAATGAAAAGGCCCCACCCAGCTGGGTCACTCTCTCTAATCACTGACCTATCCTCCCACATGACCTTTCCTCTTTCCTCTCTTAGCCCAGCTACCATACCATGAGGTTACCTGCTCTCTTATTTTGTTACCTAAGGAGTGAGCCCAGGCTGAGAGGTCCATAGGCTCTTCCTCGCTCTCCTCTCTTTCTCTCTGCCCAGCTTCTTGATACTCCATGGGCTCCCCGTCCCACCTACTTTGCAGCTGTTCCTCTTCCCCTTGATTACCTGCAGGGGCACCACCCTTTCCTTGTTAGAGTTCTCCCCCTGTTCCTGCTGGAGAAGGTAATCTCTGTACCAGGCTTTTCCCCGAGGTTGCTGGGAAATGTAGTCTCTTCCTTTCCTCCATTTTGTAGGGGTCACGAACCTTTCTCTGCTCTCTCTCAGGGGATGCTGGGTAATGTAGTCCTTTACTCTCCACCCTTTTCTAGGGGGCATTACCACTTCTCTCGCACTCTGGGGATGGAATGGAGGCAAGGCTCTGTTCTGCCTACGTCTGCTCCTGAGCCGCCTCCCTTCTTCCTCTTCCACTTCCATCTTATCTACCCCCAGGTCCTCTCCTTCACTATATATATATATATATATATATATATGAAATGGTTTTCAGGGATAACGATGCAGAGGAACTGAAAGAAATCTCAGTGAACTTGGAAGATGTACTGAGCCAAATTGACAAGTTAAAGAGCAATAAATCACCTAGACCGGATGGTATACACCCCAAGGTATTGAAAGAACTCAAACATGAAATTGCTGATCATCTGCTAGTGATCTGTAACCTGTCGTTAAAATCGTCCATAGTACCTGGAGACTGGAGGGTGGCCAATGTGATGCCGATTTTTAAAAAGGGCTCCAGGGGTGAATCTACGGACCGGTAAGCCTGAGTTCAGTGCTGGGCAAAATAGTGAAACTATTATAAAGAATAAAATGATAGAACAAATAGATAAACATGGTTTAATGGGAGAGTCAGCATGGGTTCAGCTAAGGGAAGTCTTTCCTCACCAATCTGCTTTATTTATTTGAAGGCATGAATAAACATATGGATAAAGGTGAGCCAGTTGATGTAATGTATCTGGATTTTCAGAGAGCTTTTGATAAAGTTCCTCATGAGACTCCTGAGAAAATTAAAGAGTCATGGAATATGAGGCAAGGTTCTGGTGTAGATTAGGAATTGGTTATTGGACAGAAAACAGAGGGTAGGGTTAAATGGTCATTTCTCTCAATGGAGGAGGGTGAACAGTGAATTGCCACAGGGATCAGTACTGGGACCGGTGCTATTTAACATATTTATAAATGATCTGGAAATCGGAACAAGTAAGGTGAGTTGTCAAAACACATGCATATTATGAAAAATAGAAGGAAGACCTTAGGAAGCTGGAAGACTGGGCATCCAAATGGCAGATGAAATTTAATGTAGACAAATGTAAAGTGATGCACATTTGAAAGAATAGTTACCTGATATTAGGGTCCACTTTAGGAGTCAGCATTCGAGAAAACGACCTAGGTGTCATTGTAGACAATACGCTGAAATCTTCTGCCCAGTGTGCGGCGGTGGCCAAAGAAGCAAACAGGATGCTAGGAATTATTAGGAGAGGGATGCAAAATAAGACCAAAAATATTATAATGCCTCCGTATCGCTCCATGGTGCAACCTCACCTTGAGTACTGTGTTTAATTCACCAGATATAGCAGAATTAGAAAAGGATCAAAGAAGAGTAACCAAAATGATAGAGGGGATGGAACTGCTCCCATTTGAGGAAAGGCTAAAGAGGTTAGGGCTCTTCAGCTTGGAAAAGAGACAGCTGAGGGGGGGGATATAATTGAGGTCTACAAAATCCTGAGTGGTGTGGAGTGGGTAGAGGTGAATTGATTTTTTCCTCATTCTAAAAGTACAAAAGACCAGGGGACACTCAATGAAATTGCAAGAGAATACTTTTAAAGCGAATGGGAAGAAATATTTTTTCACTCAAGGAATAGTTAAGTTGTGGAATTCATTGCTGGAGGATATGGTAATGGCGGTTAGCATATCTGGGTTTAAAAAAGGTTTGGCCAAGTTCCTGGGAAAAAATCCATAGTCTGTTATTAAGATGGACATGGGGGAAGCCACTGCTTGCCCTGGGATTGGTAGCATGGAATGGTGCTACTAATTGTGTTTCTGCCAGGTACTTATGACCTGAATTGGCCACTGCTGGAAGCTGGATACTGGGCTAGATGGACCATGGTCTGACCCAGTATGACTATTCTTATATTAGTCTCAAAGAGCTTACAGGCTAAGGGACAGAAATTAATGATGTATAAGATTCACAGGAAGAATGAGACAGCAAGGAATGATGAAGAGATAGTTCAAAGCTATTGGCTCAGAGCTTAGTGCATTCAAGGCTTCGGCAGTGGAGAGTGATGATGGTGGTGGTTGGGGGAGGGGAGCTAAACCTAAATGACTAGGTATCACAAAGATAGGCTTGTATTATTCTGGGATGGGAGAGCTAGAAAACTCAGTATAAAGTTTCAGTTGCAAAACTGAAACAAGGCTGTACACAAAACTGAAATTTGGTTGGCCTCTATTGAAGATTTTGGTTATCATCCACAAAACTTTTCCAGATAGTTCTTCCATAATATCACTTGAAAAGAACCAGATAAATGGCCAATCTTTGCAGCACACCTCTGGTAATGCCCCTTTTCTCAAAATGAATTCCATTTACCACTTTTTCTCATCTCCCACTTGACCAGTACCTAATCCATTCAGTCACTTCAGGGCCTATACCAAGGGCATTCAGTTTAATGAGAGGCCAAGAGCCAGTATCACAGGGTGATACTAACCTTGGGCTGGGCACCACCATGAAGGGCCTTCAGGATAGGCCTAAAGTCAGGTAAGGGGGTCGGAGAATGGGAGGCAAGATAGGAGTAGGGGAATTTACTTGCTTTGGGTCTGCTCTGGGATTGGAGCAGAAATTGAGGAGATGGGAGGCAAGGAGGCAGCTCTTTACCCATCCACCTTCCCTTTGTGTTGGTGAACTAAGGGGTCATATTAAGGCTTACATAATGGTTATGGGGGTGGGGGGAAGGCAAGTGGGTTACAGCAGGATGGGTTGTTGCAGCTTGGTGGGGGACCACCTGAGCTAGGAGGCTGTTGCTCATCAGATGATATGCGGGTAACGTAAGCTCAGATGAGCTGGTGGGTCAGGTGATCCAGATTAGGCGGGGCATGGAGGACCATGCCTGGCAATTGCCCTAGCTATTACAGCAGGGCACAAAGGACAAATATTGTAGCAATGAAAATGTTAAGTTTTAACTTGGGTGCTGGTTGTTTTATACTGTTGTTTGAAATCTGCTATATGCAATAAATCAAAGTTGCAGCCTAATTTGTTACCGTAAGCATTGATGTGAGTGGTATTATTTTCTGTGTGTGTTATGAAAAGGGGAAGAAGAGAAATGGTTGGGAGGAGTTTGGTGGGAAGTCCCAGATTCAAGTGTTATTTATAAGTTGCCAGTGAGGAATCTATCAAAGCCTTGCTCAACTAAGTTTATCATATCTAGTGCTTTCTCTCTATGGTCACCCAGTCATTGATCAGATTTGTCTGACAAGACCTACCTCTGGTAAATCTACACTGGCTTTTGTCCTTTAATCTATTGGAAGTGAAAACCACTGCATTATGATAAAGTACTTGGACAAGGACATAGGGTTTTTAAGGCCTTTCCTATGCCGGTGACCTTGAGGGCTACCGACAGGTCAGGCTTTGAGGTTATCCCGAATGACTAAGCATGCATGAAGATCTATCTCACACATATTTATTAGTAGGTGTCCTGAAAACCTGACCCGTTTGTGACCCTCATGGACTGGAAGTGAGTATCACTGGAATATGCATTCAGACTGTGAATCCCAGTCGCTGGCAGTCGGGGGATAATTTAGAAATAGGGAAGCATTAATGTGTCTTATCACCACTACTATTCATGACGAAGGCAAGCGAAAGAGAAATGGTTTTTCTTTTCTATTTTGGATTGTATTTTTGTTCCTCCTGCTACGACTGACCATTAATGTATTTATTTTTTCTAAACCACTTTGGCCCCTTGTTAGAAAAGGCAATATATCAAATTCTAATAAGCCATAAGGTCTAAAATAGTGCAGACATCTGTATTTGGCAGAAACCGGTAAATTTTTTATACCACTTTCCTGAAGGGAATTTGGAGTTAAGCAGATAAATCAGACTGTGAATCACAGAATATTGTGGATTTATCGGGTTTGACTGGCAGGTTATTCTTACATGTCAGATATGTCTCCTATCTGCAGGGAAACACTTAAAGAAGGAAATAAAGGGTTCAGAGGAAATGAAGCAGGCTGTGCTGGATAGAGAGAAGTGGCATTCAGAGAGGATACACGGTCCTTGGGAGATGGAATTAGCTGATAACTTGGCTGGCTGTGACACATAGGAGCTTAGCTAATGTGGAGAGTTTGAGAACACTGGATCAGTCCCTCATGAGAGACTCTTGAGGAAATTAAAAAGCCATGGGATAGGAGGCAATGTCCTCTTGTGAATCGGAAACTGATTACAAGATAGAAAATGGAGAGTAGGGTTAAACGGACAGTTCTCTCAATGGAAGAAGTTAAATAGTGGAGTACCTCAGCGACCAGTACTGAGACAGTGTACAGTGTGTTTTTTCTTAACATACTTGGAAATGATCTGGAAATGAGAACAAAGAGCGATGTGATCAAATTTTCAAAATTGTTAAATCGCATGCAGACTGAGAAATTGCACGAGGACCTTGGGAGGCTGGAAGACTGGACATCCAAATGGCAAATGAAATTTAATGTGGACAAGTGCAAAGTGATGCATATTGGGACCAAATTACAGCTACATGACGCTAAGTTCCACATTAGAAGTCATCACCAAGGAAAAGGATTTAGGTGTCATTAGACAATACATTTCAAAGTTTCAAGTTTATTTATTATTTGTTGTCTTGCTCATCAGTTAGACCTTCTAAACAGCTTACAAAAATTCTAAGATAGAGAAAACAACTGTAGTTATGAATCTCAGAAACTGACCCTCCTGCCTTCCATGCACGGTTATGCTCGTAGTCCAGGATTTGGAGCATCATACTGGATTAAGCAAAAGCATCCCAAAAGTGGTGAGTCTTTAGTCCAGGCTTAAATTTCTCAAATGAGGGTTCTACTCTCAAAAATGATGAAACAGCATTCCACAAAGTTGATCCAGCGACACAAAAACTATTGCTTCTAATACAATTAAAATATGTCTTAGGCACCCCAAAACAATTTTGTTGAGAAGATCTAAGCGCTCATGGAGGAGAAACATGGTATCAGGAGTTGTGAAAGAAACAACAGAAGAGCACCATAGTGAACTTTATGGACAAGAGCTAAAATTAATGGAATTCTATATGAAATAGGCAACCAGTGAGCCCCTTTGAGCAGAAGGGTCACATGATCACATTTTTTTGGCTCCTGTTATTAATTTACTTGTGACATTTTGGATGAGTTATAGATGTCTAACATCCATATAGTAAGGCATTACAGTAGTCCAAGGAATTCAAAACCAGAGCATGAACCAGGGTTCAAAGAGCATATTGCTGAAGTAGGTGATGAGTAGGTCAAATGATCTTCAGTTAAGAAACCATGTTGAATCAGAGGAAATATGTAGTTGAAAGTTTAATGCAGAGTCAATAATTGCACCAGGGGTATTCGTATACCTGTAATAGTGATTGGAAGGGAAGAAATCAAGTGACCTCTCCTAGTGAATAAGATCACATGCGATTTTTTCTGGATTGAGCTTCATTTTGTTAGTAAAGAACCACTCTGAAATGATGAGTTTGTTGTTAAGGGTCTGGATATCTAAGGAGCAAGATGGATCTAAACAGGTGAGAATTTGGATATTGTCGGACTATGCAAACGGTGTCAAGCCAAGAGATTGGGCAAGGTGGAATTGTTAGTACAGGGGCTAGAACATTTTTCCTGCCAATGGACTGAACTTGTCCTGTCTGATAGGCAAGAGTGGAACCTGTTTAATATCGTCTTGGACAGTGCTATGTTCTGGAGTCTGTGATGTAAAAATGCTGCTAATAAATCAAGAGATAGCAAAATCACAGTGTTATCTTTGTCTATATTGTTTTGCATAATCTCAATCAAAGCGGTTTCTGTACTGTGGTATCGTCTAACACCTGTCTGATGTGGATGTAAGTCTTGCAGTTTCTCCAAGAAGTCATGCATTTCTTATGAAACAATAGTCTCCGCTAATTTGGAAATGAATGGAGATTAGCTATGGGATGATAGCTGGCACAGAGAGCTGTATTTTGAGCAAATGGATGCAACTTTCCAACTGGATGGCATATATCCTTGAGTAAGGCTAAGAGTGGTCATACATAGATATATATTTAAGGAGCTGCAAAGCCATCTAGGTGTTTAAGAATATTTGAGAGCAATGGATCATGGGGGGGGGGGGGGGGGGGGGTCATAGTGGATGTCATTGTCATAAGTGTCTTTGAGACCAGAGAAACAGAGGGTACATTGAAAGCTGAAAATGTACTACATAGGGAACTGTGGTCTAGACTCCAGACCATTTCTTACATCTGGTCTGTTACCCAGTGAAGACAAGGATGAGGCAGGTTGTAAGGATGATTGCAAGGTACTTACCTTTGTGCGGAAGTAGTGAACTAAACCAAGAGCAGAGATAGCAGAGGAACTAATAGAGTATTTGAATTAAGTGTGCTCAGTGTGTGATGATGACCAAGAAGGCAAACAGGAATTATTAGCAAAGGAATAGAGAATAAAACAAAGAATATTTCTCCACACTGTATTTTGTGCAGTTCTGGTCACCGCATCTCAAAGATATAGTGGAACTGGAAAAGTTACAGAAAAGGGCAACCAAAATGATTAAGGCGATAGAAGGACTCTCATATGAGGAAAGATTAAAGAGGTTAGAGCTCTTCAGCTTGGAGAAGAGATAGCTGAGAGGAGATATGATTGAGGTGAAATATCAATTGATTTTTTACTCTTTCATAAAGTACAAAGACTAGGGGCGTGCCATGAAGTTACATAGCAATACATTTAAAGCAAATAGGAGAATATATATTTTTTTCAATTGATGCATAGTTAAACTCTGAAAACAGTTGCTGGAACAAATGGTAAAAGCTGTTAATGTAGCTGGATTTTAAAAACATTTGGGCAAATTTCTGGAGGAAAAGTCCATAAATCGTTAAGGTAGACCTGGGGAAAGCCACTGCTTATCCCTGGGGCTAACTAGCATGGAATCTTGTTGTTCTTTGGGATTCTGCCAGGTACTTGGGACTTGAATTGGCCACTGTTGGAAGCAGGATATTAGACTGGATGGACCCCTGGTCTGACTGAGTAGGGCAACTCTTATGTTCTTATATAAGTTATTGATTAAATGGCCAGCTTTAAT
Source organism: Microcaecilia unicolor (assembly GCF_901765095.1). Lineage (NCBI taxonomy): Eukaryota > Metazoa > Chordata > Amphibia > Gymnophiona > Siphonopidae > Microcaecilia > Microcaecilia unicolor. The sequence continues at coordinate 71,240,416 of NC_044041.1, read as the reverse complement.
TTCCCAATTTTTCCTTAAGTGTATATATTTGGATAAAAACTATGCCTAATCTCATATGTCTGAAAGGTTATCATATGGAAACTAAAAATAAATCAGAAGGTGAAACCTTTTAATTGGTCTAACCTGATGCATTCTTGAGTAACGTTTGGTAGCTAACACCCCTACCCTCAGCATCAGAGCCAGAGATACCATCATCAAAGTGTTCTAGCAATCATGTCTCATCAATGCCAGCCTACAGTGTGGTAGTCTGAGTCCAGCCTCTAAAAGATTTTTAGTTACCTTTGCCATCACAGAAGCTTGTCAGGAAGAAGACTTTGGTCACTCCAACTAGCACTCTCTGCTAAGACAGAGTCTGGGGCCTCCAAAAGAGACAGGCAGATGTCTCCTGTCTGGTAATTGTGCCTCTGCTCTCAAGGTGACTTGGAATTCTAATGCTAGTACTGTCTTTTTACCGACACACTTGGGAAGCTGTTGCCTAGTCAGTGCTAGACAGATGTCTGTCATTCTGCCAAGAAAAAGGTCATATCCTTCAAGACAATATACTGTATACACAGAGCATGTAAATCTAAAAAGGGAATATAATACGTATGATTGCCAGCTGGGGATGGAGAAAAAACTATGCTATTGTCACCCTCCCCTGTTATCTGGCCAGAGTCCAGTATCTCATGACTGCCACACACCTTTTCTCTGTGCATAAAAGCAAGATAGAGGCTATAGAGAACAGAGAAAAGCAAGTAAGGTTAGGGTTGGAAAGTGATCCATAGATACACTTCAGTATGTATGTGGGATGTCAGAAGGACAGATATACTGCAGGAAACAAGTAAATTGTTGGGATAGGAGTAACTTCCCAAGTCCATCTTAATAAAGTTAGAATCTGATAGTTACCAGAAGACAGACATGCAGGAGAAAGGAATTGAATGACTATTAATGGAAGAGATGAGAGGGCCACCTCAAGCCTGGGTCAGATCTGGCTTTGTGTCTTTGAAATGTTGGCTCATATTTTATTGAAATAATCAGACATCTGCAGTACAGTTTCAACATGACACTGATTTTTTTCCCCAAATATCTGGATGTTCTGGACTGCTGTGGATTTGTGTGAATATTTGCAGCTATGAAACATTCCTTGGGCCTGATATTCAGACTGCAAGAGTTAGCCGGGTTTAAGCCTGGATATTCAATGCCGGGCCATTTCCACTGACCGACACTGAATGTCCAAGTATATTTTGGCCGGTTTAAATTTAACCGGCCAAGCCAATATTCAGTGCTGGCCGGTTAAGTTTATAAACCGGCCAAAGATATACCTGCTACTTTGACAGCCAAACTTGACTGGCAATGCGCTGAATATCGGTGGATAACCAATTATATTGCGTGATATAACTGGTTATCTTGCGTGATATAACTGGTTATCTGCCAGGTGCTAACCGGCAATATTCAGCAGGAGATAGCTGGCTAAGTGCCGTTTAATCGACTAGGAGCCATTCATGGCCAGTTAAATGGATTGAAATATTGGGCGGCTTGTGTTTGGAGCTGGTATAAACCTTTGAAGACTTTAAATTCCAGCATAAATCTGTCAATATTCACACTTCAAACAGGTTCAAAGGTTGGAAGCCCCTGGATATGGAGATCCCTGCACAGTCTGTTCTGTTCTTGATGGTATTTAATTTAAACTGGATCACCTATCTCTAACTGACATCATTATCCCATTTCAAGGGGGAGGGGGGAAGAGAGAGAGAACTTTAGTTCCCCTCGATGACATGGAGATAGTGGGGGAGTTGGGGCTAGAACTGAAGAGCTGCCTAACTCCAACTACATTTATACTCCAGCCCATCCCTATCTATTCAGTCACAATCAGGGCATAGACCGTAGCAGTCTGCCCAGCTCCCGTTTTGTTTCCAATTACCGGCGTCACCACCCAATCTCCGCTAAGATCCCACGGAACCATTCCTTTTAAACAGGATTCCTTTGTGTTTATCCCACGCATGTTTGAATTCCATTACCGTTTTCATCTCCACCACCTCCCGCGGGAGGGCATTCCACATATCCACCACCCTCTCCGTGAAAAAATACTTCCTGACATTAGTCCTGAGTCTGCCCCCCTTCAACCTCAATTCATGTCCTCTGGTTCTACCGCCTTCCCGTCTCTGGAAAAGGTTTGTTTGCGGATTAATACCTTTCAAATATTTGAACGTCTGTATCAGGGGTGATATGATACAGACATTCAAATATTTGAAAGGTATTAATCCGCAAACTATCCTTTTCCAGAGACGGGAAGGCAGTAGAACTAGAGGACATGAATTGAGGTTGAAGGGGGGCAGACTCAGGACTAATGTCAGGAAGTATTTTTTCACGGAGAGGATGGTGGATATGTGGAATGCCCTCCCGCGGGAGGTGGTGGAGATGAAAACGGTAATGGAATTCAAACGCATGGGATAAACACAAAGGAATCCTGTTTAGAAGGAATGGTTCCGTGGAATCTTAGCGGAGATTGGGTGGCGACGCCGGTAATTGGAAACAAAACGGGAGCTGAGCAGACTTCTACGGTCTACACCCTGATCGTGACTGGATAGGGATAGGCTGGAGTGTAAATTTTAAGGGACTTCGATGTTAGCTTCAGAACATAGTACAAGAACAGTACTGGGCAGACTTCTACGGTCTGTGCCCTGAGAAAGGCAAGGACAAATCAAACTCGGGTATACGTATAAAGTATCACATACCATGTAAAATGAGTTTATCTTGTTGGGCAGACTGGATGGATCGTACAGGTCTTTATCTGCCGTCATTTACTATGTTACATGTGTCAGGGTCACATTACTGGCCCCTCTGGGGTCAGCCTTAAATGCACAATTTGTTTCTGAGGGTACTGGACAAAGGGATGGATAAGGAGGAATAATTTAGAGTACATCTGCATGGCACCCAGGCTCTTTTCAAATGAATGTTACGAGATATTGTGCTTACAGTATATACCATTAGGTTTACAAAAATTGGCTTAAGATTTAGCATAAGTCAGATGTAATTTTTATTGTCAACTTTTTAACATCTAACTTTTGAACTGAGTTGAACATGTCAAATAAGGATGTGTACATGCCCCAGAATGGCAGCTGGTCCTTCTGGCGCCACCTGATGGGAAGGGCTGTAGTGACAGGTTTTCTCTCTGTGCAGTACAAGCAGGTGGAGCAGTACATGTCTTTCCACAAGCTGCCCGCTGACTTCCGGCAGAGGATTCATGATTACTACGAGCACCGCTACCAGGGGAAGATGTTTGATGAGGACAGTATCCTGGAGGAGCTGAATGAGCCCCTGAGAGAGGTAGGGAGAGACATGTACAGCACTGATAGGCTACAGTGCTCTCAGATTCTGGATACCTGTGTGTTTTACGGGAAGCTGTCTTTGTGAGTCCAGTTATTAGATATCTGCTCTCACTTCATCATCCTAATTTTATAACCACAGGGCTTGAGACAGGAGCCTGAAGTAACCCCCCCCCCCCCCCCCCCCAGCCCATCTCCTCCAAATCAAGGATGCTAATTCTGAGCTCCCAGGAGAATGCTTTGACTGTAGCCCAATAACTCGTATCTTTCCCCGCCCCTGAATCTCTCTATCCTGCTACACAAGTGATGAGTGGTATAATGAAAGATATAGTGGGGAAATATTATAATGGAGAAAGTTAATCGCAGAGTGTTGCACGGAGAATCTCTAATGGGAAGAAGGAATAGAGACAGGCAGCCAAACAAAACCGGGACCATTAATGTTTCTCCTCTCATACCTTTAAAAGGGTTTTATATTTTGTTTTTGCTGTATGTGTATTTTATTAATGATGATTGTTTTTTGTATTTTTTTTTTTGTTGTACCTTGCTGAGAATTGTAGTTCATGTGGGTAATAAGTTTTTTAAATAAATAAAATTTAAAAAATGCTCTTCATCTTTCTCTTGCCATATTTGTCATCATCTTCCATCCCCGAATCCTTCTCTGCTTCTCACACACATTGTTCCTTTCCTTTTCTCAGGAGATTGTGAACTTCAACTGTCGGAAGTTGGTGGCCTCCATGCCCTTGTTTGCCAATGCAGACCCTAACTTTGTCACGGGCATGCTCACCAAGCTCAAATTTGAAGTGTTCCAGCCCACAGACTACATCATCCGTGAGGGGACCATTGGTAAAAAGATGTATTTTATCCAGCATGGTGTGGTTAGTGTACTCACCAAGGGGAACAAGGAGATGAAACTTTCTGATGGCTCCTACTTTGGAGGTAAGAAACCTAACATTGCTCCCAATCAAAGTTCCTGTGGCATTTCATTCTCCCCTTGTTCCTTCACATTCAGCATCATCAGGGCCTCTCTTCTTAACTCCATCCAGTTTTCTTCATGGAGACCCAGGCTTTCTTCTGTCTTCTCATCCGACTTCCTCAAGGGAGCCTGGTGTCTTATGCTTTCCATGATGGAGGTGCTAGGCTTGGTCTGTCTCCTCTCTTCTCTCCAAATGATTGTTGATGCATCTTGCCTCTCTCCTTCCTTGGTCTCCCACTCAGAAAGCCATTGCTGGGTAGTGGGGTCTGGTGCTGAGGAATGAGAAAGCGCTGAATATATTTTCGCCATGCTCAGAGTTGGGGTGTATTGCTGGAACAGTGGGGCACTCAGTTTCTTTTGCTGGTTCTCTCTGTGATTCCCAGAAATCTGCTTGCTGACCCGAGGCCGCCGTACAGCCAGTGTCCGGGCTGATACTTACTGCCGACTCTATTCCCTCTCCGTGGATAACTTCAATGAGGTGCTGGAGGAATATCCCATGATGAGGAGAGCCTTTGAGACTGTGGCTATTGATAGACTGGACAGAATAGGTAAGTTATTCCATACCACAGAGATGGTCATGGACACACATGGAAAGCTGTGTATGCTTCCACAGGCACAGATATGTGTGTATGAAATACACAAAGGGGATTATACACTGCCCTGCGTGGAAGTTGCTAACTGGGCTTAGTTACCGAAACTTTTGGGGACAGATAAATAGTGTTTGGGAACATGAGTCAGCTTGTGGTGTCCTGACAGCTGAGTGACTTTCTGAGCAGTGGCTGTCTCCTTTGAACTATTGCTCCTGACACTGTATCCCCACAGAGGGGTGGGTGGATGGCTGAGCTGGGACCCACAGTAAAATACTCTGCCATGAGGCCAGTTTTGTGGACTCACAGTGTAAAACACAGCACAACTCTAATTCTACAAAGGGCTTATAGATACCCTGAGAAAATGGGCAGGCACCTGGCAGCTCAGACTGAATGTGGCCCAGAGAAATGCCTCTAGGACACAGGAACAACTTAAGCAGATGGGGCAGTGTGTGCTCACACTGACAAGGAGAAGGACCTGCTAATATTTGTTGCTATTAAGTATGAAAATAGGTTACCATATGTCCAGGTTTCCCCGAACATGTCCTCCTTTCTGTCGGGGTGTCTGGGCAGTTTTTGCTTGTGACAGTTTGTCTCTGGGTTTTAATGCCAGGAGCCTGCGCCTACACAGTGCACTCGCTCCTTTCACTTCCTGTGTGCACCTGAAGTGAAAGCAGAGAGGCATGAATGGTGCCCCTCCTTCCCCCCTCCAGAGCCACCATTGCTTCACTCCCCTCTGTGCTGTCTCTGTGTGCCGCTAGTGCCAGCGTGACCCCCTCTCCTCAGACTCAGTACCAGGACTCAGGGGTGCTTGCTTGCCCCTGCAGCTGCTGATGGTGCTGACCAGGGGCGTATCTGAACTGCGGCGGTAGGGGGGGCCAGGGCCAGAGAGGGGGGGCACATTATAGCCCCCCCCCCCGCCGCCGCCGCCGCCATTGCCGATCCCCCTCCCCCCAGCCGCTGCCATTGCTAACCCTCCCCCTCCGTTGCTCGCCTACCTTCGCTGGCGGGGGACCCCAACCCCCGCCAGCCGAGGTCCGCGTCCTCCTGCCGCTGCCGGCTGCCTTTGGTCCTTTCATTCTTCCATTGAAGCTGGCGCCGACGAAAAAGTTTCTTTTGAATCTGACGTCGCTGCACGTTGCACGTTGTACGTGCAGGACGTCAGACTCAGAAACAATTTCTGAGTCTGACGTCCTGCACGTACAACGTGCAGCGACGTCAGACTCAAAAGAAACTTTCGTCGGCGCCAGCTTCAATGGAAGAATTAAAGGACCAAAGGCAGCCGGCAGCGGCAGGAGGACGCGGACCTCGGCTGGCGGGGGTTGGGGTCCCCCGCCAGCGAAGGTAGGCGAGCAACGGAGGGGGAGGGTTGGCAGCGGTAGGGGGGTCCAGGGCGAAATCTGCGGGGGCCCAGGCCCCTGAGGCCCCACGCAGATACGCCCCTGGTGCTGACCCCCACAACTGGCGCTGTTAAGTCCCCCAGAGACAGACAAGCTGCACTGTTCACGCTCTCTCTCCCTCTCCTCCACTGAAATTGCTCTACAAGAGGAGGAGAGGGTGAACAGCTACATATCGGGCTGCTTCCTCTGCCTTTGTCTGCCTAGAGCAGGTGTTCTCAACCCAGTCCTCAGGAAACACCCAGCCATTCAGGTTTTCAGTCTACCCATAATGAATATGCAAGAGATAAATATTTATGCACTGTCTTCATTGTATGCAAATCTATCTCACGCATGTTCATTGTAGGTATCCCAAAAACCTGACTGGCTGAGTGTGTCCTGAGGACTGGGTCGACGAGAACCACTGGCATAGAGCCAATTGCTCATGAACCACAGGGGTCTCTGTACAGCCTCCCGTGGTTCACATGAGCAGAGATGCCAAGGCTGAACCATCCCAAAGAGTGAGATTTAGCATGCCAACGAGTGAGATTGAAGTCCAAGGAGTGAGATTTTTCAGATTGTACATCCAGGGTGTACATAAGTATTTCCATACTGGGAAAGACCAAAGGTCCATCAAGCCCAGCATCCTGTTTCCAACAGTGGTCAATCCAGGTCACAAATACCTGGCAAGATCCCAAAAAAGTACAAAACATTTTATACTGCTTATCCCAGAAATAGTGGATTTTTCCCAAGTCCATTTAATAACGGTCTATGGACTTTTACTTTAGGAAGCTGTCCAACCCCTTTTTAAACTCCGCTAAGCTAACTGCCTTTACCACATTCTCTTGCAACGAATTCTAGAGTTTAATTACACACTGAGTGAAGAAAATTTTTCTCCAATTCGTTTTAAATTTACTACATTGTAGCTTCATCGCATGCCCCCTAGTCCTATTATTTTTGGAAAGCGTAAACAGACGCTTCACATCTACCCGCTCAACTCCACTCATTATTTTATAGACCTCTATAATATCTCCCCTCAGCCGCCTTTTCTCCAAGCTGAAGAGCCCTAGCCACTTTAGCCTTTCCTCACAGGGAAGTCATCCCATCCCCTTTATCATTTTCGTCGTCCTCTTGTAATTTTTCACAATCCTCCCACGATTTAACGACTTTGAATAACTTTGTGTCATCAGCAAATTTAATTACCTCACTAGTTACTCCCATCTCTAGGTCATTTATAAATATGTTAAAAAGCAGCGGTCCCAGCACAGACCCCTGGGGAACCCCACTAAGTACCCTTCTACATTGAGAATACTGACCATTTAACCCTACTCTCTGTTTTCTATCTTTTAACCAGTTTTTAATCCACAATAGAACACTACCTCCTATCTCATGACTCTCCAATTTCCTCTGGAGTCTTTCATGAGGTACTTTGCCAAACGCCTTCTGAAAATCCAGATACACAATATCAACCGGCTCACCTTTATCCACATGTTTGTTCACCCCTTCAAAGAAATGTAGTAGATTGGTGAGGCAAGATTTCCCTTCACTAAATCCATGTTGATTTTGTCTCATTAATCCATGCTTTTGAATATGCTCTGTAATTTTTTTCTTAATAATAGTCTCTACCATTTTGCCGACACCGACGTCAGACTCACCGGTCTATAATTTCCCGGATCTCCTCTGGAACCTTTTTTTATAAATTGGCGTTACATTGGCCACCCTCCAATCTTCCGGTACCACGCTCGATTTTAAGGATAAATTACATACACTGATGTCAGACTCACCGGTCTATAATTTCCCGGATCTCCTCTGAAACCTTTTTTTATAAATCGGCGTTACATTGGCCACCCTCCAATCTTCCGGTACCACGCTCGATTTTAAGGATAAATTACATATTTCTAACAATAGCTCTGCAAGCTCATTTTTCAGTTCTATCAGTACGCTGGGATGAATACCATCTGGTCCAGGAGATTTGCTACTCTTCAGTTTGTAGAACTGCCCCATTACATCCTCCAGGTTTACAGAGAATTCATTAAGTTTTGTCAGTTTCAAATACCCTTTCAGGCACCGGTATCCCACCCAAATCTTCCTCGGTGAAGACCGAAGCAAAGAATTCATTTAATCTCTCTGCTATGGCTTTGTCTTCCCTGATCGCCCCTTTTACTCCTTGATCATCTTGCGGTCCAACCGATTCTTTTGCCGGCTTCCTGCTTTTAATATACCTAAAAAAAAATTTTACTATGTGTTTTTGCCTCCAACGCAATCTTTTTTTGAAGTCCCTCTTAGCCTTCCTTATCAGCGCTTTGCATTTGACTTGACATTCCTTATGCTGTTTCTTATTATTTTCAGTCGGTTCCTTCTTCCATTTTCTGAAGGATTTTCTTTTAGCTCTCACTTTTTAACCACGCCGGCTGTCGTTTGGTCTTCCGTCCTCCTTTTTTAATACGTGGAATATATTTGGCCTGGGCTTCCAGGATGGTGTTTTTGAACAGCACCCATGCCTGATGTAAATTTGTGACCCTTGCGATTGCTCCTACATTTTTTTTTCACCGTTCTTCTCATTTTATCATAGTCTCCTTTTTTAAAGTTAAACGCTAATGTATTTGATTTCCTATGTATACTTACTTCAAAGCTAATATCAAATCCGATCATATTATGATCACTGTTATCAAGCGGCCCCAGCACCATTACCTCCCGCACCAGATCATGCGCTCCACTAAGGACTAGGTCTAGAATTTTTCCTTCTCTCGTCAGCTCCTCTACCAGCTGCTCCATAAAGCTGTCTTTGATTTCATCAAGGAATTTTACCTCCCTAGCATGCCCTGATGTTACATTTACCCAGTCAATATCGGGTAATTGAAATCACCCATTATTATTGTGTTGCCCAGTTTGTTTTCGTCCCTAATTTCCTTTAACATTTCTGCATCCGTCTGTTCATCCTGGCCAGGCGGACGGTAGTACACTCCTATCACTATCCTTTTCTCCTTTACACATGGAATTTCAATCCACAGTGATTCCAAGAAGTGTTTTGTTTCCTGCAGAATTTTCAATCTATTTGATTCAAGGCTCTCGTTAATATACAATGCTACCCCTCCACCAATTCGATCCACCCTATCACTACGATATAATTTGTACCCTGGTATGACAGTGTCCCACTGGTTATCCTCCTTCTACCAGGTCTCAGAGATGCCTATTATTATATCTAATTTTTCATTTAGTGCAATATATTCTAACTCTCCCATCTTATTTCTTAGGCTCCTGGCATTCGCATATAGACATTTCAAACTCTATTCTAACTCTCCCATTTTATTTCTTAGGCTCCTGGCATTCGCATATAGGCATTTCAAACTATGTTTGTTGTTCCTATTTACATCTTGCTCAGTACTTGACAGTATTAATTTGCAATCTTTTGTCTGATTTTTATTTTTATTTAAGGACACCTGATCTACTATGGTCTCTTTTGCAATCTCACTATCAGGATACCCTATATTCCCTGTTTTGGTGATATCTTTGAAAGATACCTCATCCCGAACCATGCGCTTTTGAGCGACTATCGGCCTTCCCCCCGTTTCTAGTTTAAAAGCTGCTCTATCTCCTTTTTAAATGCCGATGCCAGCAGCCTGGTTCCTACCCTGGTTAAGATTGAGCCCATACTTTCGGAATAGGCTCCCCCTTCCCCAGAATGTTGCCCAGTTCCTAACAAATCTAAAACCCTCCTCCCTGCACCATAGTCTCATCCATGCATTGAGACTCCGGAGCTCTGCCTGTCTCTTGGGCCCTGCGCATGGAACGGGGTATAAATCTAGAATGATTTAGGGGTAGTATTGTTTTGCAAATAAATCAAAGGCAGCATTAAATGATATTGACTTCTTTGAAGCCTCTGAAAGAATACAGACAAAATGGGGAGCAATTTGGGTAAATTTTTTTGAGCTGAAAATTGTTTTCCACCCAGTAGTTAAAACTAAGTATGTACATCGGTTTCTGAGAGAAGAGCCCAAAGAGAATCCATGTGTGTGGAGAACTTAAAAGATCCCACAGAGTGTCTCAAGAAGAAAGGAAAAGTGGGAGCTAAAACCATGGGTTCCAAAGACTGGAGCACTCTATGTCTTGAGGTAAAACAAGATTTATTGAAAATCAAAAGCGACTCAACACAACGTTGTGTTTCGGCCGTAGGGCCTGCATCAGGAGTCTGTGTGCAAGACTAAATCAAAACATCAATGGATAAAAACAGCATTGAGCACCATCCGATGGCGATCGGGTAGGACGCATGGATGGAACGCTCTCCTCTTAAACTAATTAAATTACTTATTATCCGCTGAAATGCCTAAGAGAAAAGGTAAACCAAAGGGACTTCCCCTCCTAAGGCAACAACCTGTCTCTGCTGGTCAATCGTCCATCGTAGCGTATATGGTTTCTACACCGACGGGCGAATCCTTAGCCGCGACCGGGAAGAGTCCTGGCTTGGAGGGCGAGACTTCGCTTAGCCCATTAGGCCCAACTACCCCCCCACCGCCACAACCCGACGGCGTCGGAGTTCCGAGTGCGGAAAGCGATAACTCGAAGGGGCGGCAGACCCCGTCGAGGGAAGTGGCGTCAGCTGCTATCGAAGAGGTGGGGGAAAGATCACCAAACATGGCGGGAGGAGAAACATCGATTGAGGGGAGCCAGAATGCTGACTCTGGTGAGGAAACTTTATTGCAAGCCATGAAAATACAACCTTTGGTGAAACCCCAAGAGGTAACTCTGGAATCTATATGGTCAGCGCTTGAGGCAATGCATAAGGTCTGTACTGTGTTTATTACTGCCTCTTTAAATTCTACAACGCAAGTAAAAGAAATAAAAGATAAACTTGAAAAAATTTCCTCTAAGCACGTAATTTTTGAAGCAGATTTGGCTAACATAAAAGAACAACAATCACAGATAATAGGAGATCGAATGTTGTATAACAGGAAAATTGAAAATTTGGAGAACTCAGTGAGGAATTTAAACATTCGTTTGTTAAATTTTCCTCAGACTAATTATATGTCTGCTAGAGAAATGTTTAATAAATTCCTGAAAGACATATTTAAATACTCAGAACAATCCCTGCCTCCATTACAAAAAATATATTACCTAGGAGTTAAAAAGAAATTGTTGACTTCTTCACAAGCAATATTGGATCAACGGGAGATTTCTTCTGAGGTATTGGATTTGTCAGGCTTCTTAGAGCAAACTACAGAAGAAATTAAAACACGAGCAACTGTAATTGCTACATTTGTATTTTTGCAAGATAAAGAAGCGATGCTCCGTTTATACTTCAAAAAAATTAAACCTGAATTTCTGGGAAGCAAAGTACTGATTTTTCCTGATATTTCCCGCTGGACACAAAATAGAAGGAAGAAATTTTTGGAAATGAGACAAAGAACTTTGTTGATTAGTGCTTCTTTTCAGTTGAGATTTCCCTGTAAATGTTTGGTTACTTTTAAAGAAAATAGATATATATTCTATGAGCCAGAACAGTTGGGTGCCTTTTTGGATATGCAAGATAGCAAGTAGACTGACCGATAGAATTTAGTTGGACTATAAGATATAAAGAAAACCACCTACTCATTATTTCCTTGTTATAATTTTGTTGTTAAAAATTCAGCTTCCAGTATTGAAACCTTGGATCTTCCATTTTTGTGGACTATAACCCAATATTTTATTTTCTTTTTGTTTGTATAAGTATATTTTCCTTTGTGTTTTGACACATAGTAGCTAAGTGTAAATATTGGTATATCTATCAAAGATTTATGTCTTTGTAATTATGAAAAATCAATAAAGAAATTAAACATAAAAACAGCATTGAGCAGTGTTAACAACTAACGGTCTTTTGAAAGACCTTCTCCATTCTCACTACAGTTCATATGTTTTTATCCGTTGATGTTTTGATTTAGTCTTGCACACAGACTGCTGATACAGGCCGTACAGCCGAAACACAACGTTGTGTTGAGTCGCTTTTGATTTTCAATAAATATTGTTTTAACTCAAGACATTGTGTGCTCCAGTCTTTGGAACCTGTGGTTTTAGTTCCCACTTTTCCTTTCTTCATCAATTTCTGAGCACATGTACTTGCAGTAAAGGGAAAAGGGACAGGGCAGGGGGAAGCAGTAGGCAAAAGGTGTGCTCAGATTTCTTCCTGTTCTTGGTTTACTTCTCTAAGGCTAAGGGTTATCATACGTCCGGTTTTACCTGGACATGTCCTCTTTTGAGGACATGGCTGGGCAACTGGGTGGGTTTTGCCAGCCTACCTGTTTGTCCGGATTTGCGGACAAACGGACAGGTGGTCGGGCCTAATGGTGTCCTATCCTCCCCTCCCCTTTCCTTACTGTACTGCCCTGGTGGTCTAGTGACCTCTTCAGGGCAGGAAAGAGCCCCCTCTTTCCTGCCCAGAGCGCTTGCAGACTGTTTCTTGCTGACTCTGGTCCTGGCGCCGATTCAACATGGCCGCCAAGAGTTGACGCAGCCTCGCGAGACTTCTGCAGAAGTCTTGCAAAGTCACTCTCAGCGGCCATTTTGAATCGGTGCTGATATGGGAGGGAGCAAGACAGTCTGCAGCTGTTCGGGGCAGGAAAGAGGGGGCTCTTTCCTGCCTCGAAGAGGTCACTAGACCACCAGGGCAGTAAAGTAAGGGGAGGGGAGGATAGGACACCCTTGGCTGGTGTGACAGGGGGCGGGATAGGGGTGTGAAAGGGTTGGGGTGGTATGTGATGGGGCAGGGTGGGTGTGGTGGGGGGCAGGGCATGTGTCTTTTTTTGGGGAGCAAATATAGTAACCCTATCTAAGGCTTCCCTCTCATGAAAGCAGCAGCCCAATATGCAGCCGTTCACTCTCTCCTCCTCTTGCAGTGTGATTCTTTGGGGAAGAAGAGTAGAGAAAGTGAACTGCACAGCTGTTGCCTGCCTGTGGCTGTGTATAGCAGGCATGCACAGTCACCTTGCCTGCCCATGTGATGTGGAGGGGGGGAGCAAGGTGATTGGACACCATGTGGTAGGTGGGGGTGGGAGCCAAACATTTTTATTTTTAGTGTCCTCATTTTTGGTCTCCGCAAATATGGTAACCCTTTATGAAAAAGATTCCAGCACGGTTTTGGTAATTTAATTCTTCTTCTGATCTAAGTATTCAGCTTTTTCTAGTGCTGGTATGACTGCTGCCCTCTGGTGGAAGGAAGGACCATTTTGCTAACAGAGATGGTCTTGGCTAGAAGTAAACTTATCTATATAAATAATTCTTACCTCAAACATTCTGAAGCTCACTCTGTGGCAGGGAAACACTGGAGCCCTGCACTTAGGCTGTCACCACTCACCACTCACTGTCACTCAGGCACCACTCACTCTCACTGATAGACCCGCCCCCAGCCACGCCCCTTCCGCACATAATTCGCTACCTCAACGTTCTAATGAAGCTGCAACTTCCGGTTTGTGAGGCGGCATAGATCGGAATTTATCCCCATTACTGTTTGCCCAGCCCTCACGTCAAACGTGATGATGTTGAGGGCAGAGCAATGACACTTGACCAATCGCATCGCTGTGCCCTCGACGTCATCACGTTTGACGTAAGGGCGGGGCATACATCGATGTACTACGAGACGACGAACGGAAGGAGTATGAGGCAGGCAGGCTGTAGGTCACACGCAGTGAGGGAGCCAGCCAGCCACTCTGTACATCGCGGGGCAGGGCGAGGCGTGGCGAGGTGACCACGACCACCCTCAAGCACGGAGGGTAAGTCCACCAACAAGGGGAGGGGGATGGTAAACAAAGCGCCTTGCTAGCGCCCGTTTCATTGGCCTCAGAAACGGGCCTTTCTTACTAGTATGGATATAAAAGCATTTTGTTGAGGGTTGGTAATGAGGCTGACATTGGGTTAAAGTGTACCTCTGCACCCCCCATGTTCACGATAGGGAAGATATTCTGCTGCAGCACTAACACAGTGGCAGGGCTGGTACAGAGATTGGCATGTGGGGGATGGCGGGCATGGTTCTTCTAGGCTCTTCTTAACTCATAGGCAATAAAAAGATTGGACTTGCTGAACCACAGATCCTTTCAACTTAGTCCACCATGGATGTACATAAGAGGGACATGTGTTTGTTTCTGAAAGTGGCGACACATGGAGAGTTAATGAACTTCAGAGTCTGTGGTGGATCAGGTCAGAGAGCTGCTAGCATTGAACCTCTGCAAATGTGGGAGGCTTGCAGCAGGAGAGGGAAGGGCTGGAGTAACACGGGAGAGAGCGCTGGAGAGGAGTTGCAGGAAGAACTGTGAGGAAAAGGCTGGAGAGGAGATGTGATTGGAAGAGCGTCCTTGCTGTTGCTGGTAGGGATTCCCAAACTCTGTCTGCTGAAGACTCCCAGAATCTCTTCCTCCCCTTTCCTACTAGCAATGTGGCATCTCTCCTGGTTTCTTATCCCCATCTCCACGGTGTAACTTTTAAAACTTCACTTCCAGAGTTTGAAGGCAGTGAGTAGCAATTCACATATTCTGTTTGCACCAGCCCCAGAGCCTTCTCTCTGATGCAACTTCCTGTTTTCACATAAGGGACTGCATCAGAGGCTGCTCTGAGGCTGGCATGAGCTATGTGAGTCACTGCTCACTGTTGATGACCTCCAGAAGTGAAGATTTTAAAAAGTACACGGGGGGGGGGGGGCAGTTTAAGAGACTGGGAGAGATGCTGAACCGTGGGTGAGGAGGCAAAATTTCATGCCCACCTACTATGGGCTGAGGCCCACCCAAAACTGGCCATCTGGCTATGCCACTGGTGTGTAGAACAGTATTTTACTACTCAAATAATCACTTAAAAAATGACTGGGGGGTTGTGCAGCCAAAATATTTTCATTGTATTTCTTTTCATGGGTTGTTGATGGGAATTTGTTTTATTGTTTTGTTTTTTTCATTTTGGAAGCAATATTGTAAATAGTATGCAGTCTATTCTTGAATAGTGTGTTCTATTTCCTAGTAGAGCTGACTATTTGGGAAAATGTGCACTATTTATGACAAGGGGGGAAAAAAAAGGAAATTTTGTTGACATTTTGTATGTCATCTCAACAACTGCACATCCGTAGTGTCTACGTGATAGGAGTGGACCTGAGAAAGGATGGAGCTGGGGTGGGTTCAGCACGTATGCATTAGCTTATAAAATGTACTCGCGTGTGCTGGTTCCTAAATTCCAGGATTATTCCTGCCTTGAAGCAGGTGAAACTTTGTATGTCAGCATTCAAGTGGACTGTTTTATAGCACATGGGTGCATAATATGTTCCCATTGTAAATTACTACAACCTATATGCTTGTGCACTTCCTTCTGTTCTAAATTAGCCTTTTTGTGTGAACTTACTGGTAGCAACAGATCGGGTAGGCTGTATAACCCATTTGCTACCCCTTTTCGCCATACAAATGGAATCTGAGTTGGATCCAGTGTCACAGAGGTTCAAGACTGGCAGCGTAGATTGTTAGAACACAGGGTGGTAAGTCACTTATTCCACTGAAGGGCCTGTGCAGAAGGTATTACCATGGCTTTAAGTGCCCAAGCAATGGTTTTAGCCAGGGTATTAACTCACATAGAAGCCATTACCGCACACTGCATTAAAATGCATGATAATGCAATCATTAACAATTCTACGGCCATGCAATAGTTAAAAAAAGATTTTGACATGTTGTGTGTGGGAAATATTTCTCCAGGTTTGGGACAGCTTAAAAGGCTTAGTTGAGAGGAGCGAGTGAAAGGCACCCTCTCTCTCCCTCCAACCCAGCCTGATTGCACCTAACCCCCCTCATCCCTCCTTCCCTTGATATTTCAAAAAAAACATTTTGACCTGGTAGTTTAGTGGTTCCCCTCTCTCCCTCTCCCCACTTTAAAAGAAATTCTCTAAAGTCTTGTGGGACAAACCCACCCAGCGACCTCCTTGCCTAGGCCCCTCCACCAGACCCCCATACCTTAATTGAGGCAGGAGCAATGCCCACTCGTTCCTGCCTGTGGGGCCATCATTTTCTAAATGGCGATGCCCTGCCCCATGTGATGCACCCTGGGATGCACTGGGCAGGGTCAGTACCATTTTAAGGTACAAGGTCTGGTGGGGGGGCAGAACTTGAGTAAAGGGTTTATAGGACGGAGAGGGTCACACTAGACACCAGAGACTTTTTTTCTTTAGCCCAGTCGGGGTGGGATGAAGGGGTGTCACTAGACACCAGGGATATTTTTCAGGGGTTAGTGTCAGAGGAGGGTTGAGCATGTTGGTGGGGGGGAGAGTGTCTGTAAACACCAGGGATATTTTTTTGTGGGGGTGGGAAGAGATGTCAGGTAGGGGAGGAGGTTTTTCAGGGGCTGAGGGGGGTGGGGTAATGCAGAATATCATGGCATGATTATTCTTTTTTAATTGTCAACCTTTATGTCAGGGCCTGAGCTAGTCACCGCTCAGGTATTGACACAAAAGGTGACATTTAGCAATGAGCTGCGGATTACTGCCGTAATTTTAACGCAGCAGTAATTTGCATACTCATTGCTTATAGCTTGCCACAGTATTTCTGTAGCACTAATTTCGTGGTAGAGTATAGGCTGTACTGTGAGGCTTTCTGCATGGGCCCCTCTGAATCTCTTGCAGGACCTTCCCTACTGTTACGTTCTGGCATCCTGGCGGTGACGGTGTTGTGTATAACTACTTTCTTGCTGCCCTCAGGAAAGAAGAATTCAATCCTGATGCACAAGGTGCAGCACGACCTCAACTCAGGAGTCTTCAACAACCAAGAGAACGAGATTATCCAGGAGATTGTGAAATACGACCGTGAGATGGTACAGCAAGCGGAGTTCCATCAGCAGGCTGCCATATATGCGCCTGTACAGCCCCAAGCCCCCTCTGCCATTGCTACGCTCCAGCAAGCTGTTGCCATGAGCTTCTGCCCACAGATGGCTAGTCCGATGTTAGGCCCTGTGGCCCTGGGCTCACCCCGGATGATGAGACGCCTGCAATATGCTCAGGGTGTCCCTAGTCCTTTCTCTGTCTCGCCTGTCCTGCTTCAGCAGCACTCACTACACCAGCTGCATCACCCCCATTCCCATTCCCAGCCCCAGCCCTTGCCCACCTCCAGCAGCACCTTTGCCTCTGTGGTGTCCAGTCCGCCATCCCAGAGCCCCTTGCACAGTCGGACATTTGCCTATGACTCCAAAGGCGAATCTGGCTCACAGCTCTCACTGACTCAGCAGCAGGTCCCGGGCTCACCTCAAAAGTCAGCAGTCCACAGAAGCACACAGGCCTTACATACAGGCAGCTTAAGTCAGGAGTCCAGGCCTTTATCTGCATCCCAGCCTTCCCTGCCTCATGGAGTCTCCCAAGCACTCAGTCAAAGCCCCCTACAGTCCACTCATGAATCGAGCACATCAATAGGAGGTCAAGCCTCCATTTCACCTGGTTCTGGGCCCCAGTCTGGAGTGCGAGGGGCAGTGCCCTCCCGTGTCACGTTATCACACCAGATGTCAGGCAGTGCAGGAATGCCTATACCAGCCGGGATGCAACAGGACTCGGGTGGCACCAGGAAGGATTCAGTAGTCAGTGCCCCTGACACAGAGTCTATAAAAGCGAGGCTGTCTTCCAACTTGTGACCTTGGGACCCTTTGCAGCATTGCAAATGAGAAGACTCAGGAGAGAACAGGGACAGACAATGCTAGGAGGGCAGAAAAACGTGGAGTGAGGAGCAACAAATAATTTACCCCCATCTGCTTCATTCATGAAAGTCCTCTCCTGGGGTGACTTGCAGCAGGATGGACTGGAAGTGTTTGACTTCAGCGTGGATATTAGTACAGAAAGCCACAGGGCAGGAGGAATCTGTGGGAAGAGCTGGTCCAGGAAGCTGTCTCACATACCAGTGCAGTGATGTCAATCTGAGTCTAGGACCTTCCTCTTGGCAAGCCTAATGTTTTCTGTTGCACATCTGTTCTGGCCATACCCCCAAAATATGAAAACTGATTTTAAAAAGAGTCAAATTCCTGTAGGGGTATTTTTGAAATTAGGCTCTGACCTTCGCCTAGCATAGCCTGTTCTGGAGTGGGGAGATGGGTGAACTAATCTCCCTCTTTATACTGATTTAATCTTTACTGACCAAAGTCCTATTCCTGTTTGTTACTCAAACTTGAAGGCTGTGGCCTACATTAGAAAGCTGAAGAAGTTTATTTCCTGACATAAATGGATGATCAAACTGCAAAATGACATCTAACCCTCTGCATATACGGACACCTCATGTTTGATAATAAGTTGGGCTTCAGTTATAATAGAAAGCCTGGGAACAGCCCTTCTGTGTGTTTACTCTGTATACACATATAGACAAAACCTAGGCACACTCTGTGCAGGAAAAGCGTGTGGGTGTGTGTACACCAGCACTGAACTCTGTGTTCAGGGGAGAGTATGTGCATGTGTGTACACCAATATTGAATGCTGTGTGCAGGGAAAAGTGTGTGTGTGCATTCATGCGCATGTGTTCACACCAGTACTGAACACTGTGCAGGAGAGTGTATGTACTGAATGTTGTAAGCAGGGGGAGAGTGTGTATGTGGTTGAGTGTGTACACCAATACTGAACGTAGTGTACAAGAGAGTGTGTATGTATGTGTGTGTGTGCACACTAATACTGAATATTGTGTGCAGGGGAGAGAGTGTGTGCGTGTACACTAATAACACTGTGTGTGCATGTGTTTACACCAGTACTGAACACTGTGTCCAGAAGAGTGTGTGTACACTAATACTGATGCTGTGTGCAGGGCACTGCATGGGTATATAGATTAAAAGTGAGCACTGTGCTCAGAGGAGTGTGCATGTGTATACATGTTATAATGCCTTTGTATCGCTCCATGGTGCGACCGCACCTTGAATATTTTGTTCAATTCTGGTCACCGCATCTGAAAAAAGATATAGTGGAATTAGAAAAGGTACAGAGAAGGGCGTCAAAAATGATAACGGGGATGGGATGACTTCCAGGCTAGGGCTCTTCAGCTTGAAGAAAAGATGGCTATGGGCAGATATGATAGAGATCTATAAAATAATGAGTGGAGTGGAACGGGTAGATGTGAATCACTTGTTTACTATTTCCAAAAATACTAGCACTAGGGGGTAAGCAATGAAGCTACAAAATAGTATATTTAAAATGAATTGGAGAAAATATTTCTTCACGTAACATGTAATTAAACTCTGGAATTCATTGCCAGAGAATGTAGTAAAAGCCGTTAGCTTAGCGGGGTTTAAAAAAAGGTTTGGATGGCTTCCTATAGGAAAATTCCATAGACCATTATTAAATGAGGAAAATCCACTGCTTATTTCTAGGATAAGCAGCATAAAATGTATTGTACTATTTTGAGATCTTGCCAGGTACTTGTGACCTGGATCGTCCACTGTTTGAAACAGGATGCTGAACTTGATGGACCTTCTGTCTGTCCCAGTATGGCAATACTTATGTACTTATGTAATACTGAACGTATGCAAGGGAGAGTGTGCATATGTGTACACCAATACTGAATGCTTTGTGCAGGGGAGTGTGTATGTATGTGTGTGTACATTATTACTGAACGTTGTGTGGAGGGGAGAGTCTGTGTGTGCGTGTGTACACACATACTGAACGCTGTGAGCAGGGCACTGCTTGTTTATATAGACAAATACTGAGCTGTGTTCAGAGGAGTGTGTGAATGTGTACATCAGTATTGAGCGCTGTGTGCTGGGGAGTGTATATGTTTCAGTTAATTTTTGATATACCGCAAATCATATAAAATGTACTTCTAAGTGATTAACAAAGTATTTAAAAAGGAAATAAAATATAATTAAAATACAAACAAGGCCAACTGGGAAGACAAACCCAAACAAAAACTTATACAATAGGGTCACACGGAAGGGATAAGAATTAAACTAAATTACAGAGCTGTAAATAAGTAAGGTGAAAGTGGGTGTAGGTAAAAACAGAGGTGTACTGCAACCAGTGAGTATAGAAACACGGAAAGAATAAAGCATGAGTCAGGTTATAGGGAATACTTGTTTGTTTGTTTGTTTGTTTGTTTGTTTGTTTGTGTGTGTGTGTACATCTGTTCACACCGAAACTGAATACTCTGTGAAGGGGAGAAGTGTGTGTTTCTCTAATATACAAAACCTGAGCGCTATGTGCATGAGAGAGTGTATGTGTGTACATCCATACTGAACACTATGTGCATGGCACTGCATGTGTATATGGACAGATACAGAGCACTGAGTGCAGGAGAGTATGTGTGTGTGTGTATACCAATACTGAGTACTATGTGCATATAGAGATACGGAGTACGTATGCATGTGTGTACACCAGTACTGAGTGCTGTGTGCAAAGCAGTGCTTGTGTATATAGACACATACGGAGTGTTATGTGCAGTGGAATGTGTGTGTCTGTATACAGTAATCCTTGGTGCTGTGTTTATGGGAGCATATGTGTTTGTGTGTGTATACAGAGATCCTAAGTGCAATCTGCATAGACCATGTATGTGGTATATAGTTGTATTTGCAAATGTATGTTTAGAATTCCTCAATTTTGTATGCATGCACCCTTGAGTTCTGTATGTGTTTGGTTGGTACACACTATAAATGAAAGGTTTTATATGTCACCATATAATATAACTAGTCTATGTATACACCATTCAAAACACAAAAACATTTTTGTCTAGTTTTTTTTGTTCTTTAATGGAACAATATACTTTTAGTTCATTGAAGTAATTCCCAAATCTTCACTGGTCTTCCTTTTTTATATGTATATACTTTCACTCAACTTTCAAACATTTCTGCTTGTACAACGGCTTTAGCATTTTGGCAATTAACTAAAATTTGAAACTTACAACATCGGTTCCCAGGGGTTCTTCTGGTCCGACATGAATCATGTTTTGCCTAAATGGCTGTTTCAAGGATCCACCCCCTATTATAAAGATAATTTATGAGTTGATGTTCTTATACATCCAAAATACACATTCTTCTTGAAGACTTTATAAAATATAACTTACTTACCTATAATCTTCCCATGTCATCCAAAACCGATTGTCTTCGCTTTTAGTGGTCAAGATGGTGGCGGCGTGTTTTGAAAATTAATTTATAGAACAACTGATAGATGAGTCCACCAATCAGGATTGTGAATTTAAATTAGCATCTCCCATTCAAGTTTTGTGTTAAGACCCCCCTGGAGTCACAGTTTTTAAAGTGAAAATCCAAAATTGTTCCCTATAATTGAATTTCTGTTCTACTTTTCCTCCCTCCCACCCTTCTTGAATGTAATCAGTCACTTGCCGTCGTAAACCTTTCCAGTCATGATGACGTTCTTGCCAATGAAGCATCAATGGCACTTCAAAAATGTCATTAATAATGCGGGATTTGTGTTCATTCAAACAAATTTTTACTGGTCGACTGCTACGGCCAATATAAATTTATTGAAATAGTAACATAGTAACATAGTAGATGACGGCAGAAAAAGACCTGCACGGTCCATCCAGTCTGCCCAACAAGACAACTCGTGTGCTAATTTTTGTGTATACCCTACTTTGATTTGTACCTATGCTCTTCAGGGCACAGACCATATAAGTCTGCCCAGCACTATCCCCGCCTCCCAACCACTGGCTCTGGCACAGACCGTATAAGTCTGCCCAGCACTATCCCTGTCTCCCACCACCGGCTCTGGCACAGACCATATAAGTCTGCCCAGCACTATCCCCGCCTCTTAACCTCCAGCCCCGCCTCCCACTACCGGCTCTGCTATCCAATCTCGGTAAAGCTCCCGTGGGAGGGCATTCCAAGCATCCACCGCTCTCTCCGTGAAGAAATACTTCCTGACATTTTTCTTGAGTCTGTCCCCCTTCAATCTCATTTCATGTCCTCTCGTTCTACCGCCTTCGTAAATGGGCATGGTCATGTAAATTACTTGGTTTTACATGTTTTTACATGTCTGCACATGCAGATCTTGTGTGGGCAGGGCATTTTGTGCATGTTTAGATATGCACATCCCATGTGCTGTGAAAAGATTGCCTACATGTGTGCCTGTATATATAGATCCTATGTGCTATGTACATGGTTCTATATCCATAGATCCCATTCTGTGTACACTGCATGCATATGTGTGTGTAGATCCCCTGTGTTCTGTATACACATTTCCCTGTATAGTCATGCATCGTAATCCATAGGCTATGTTCATGTTCTTTGTGTAGATCCCGACTGGATGATTGGTGTGTTTCTTCTGTCTGCAGTACCATTAAAGTGTTCCAGATTCTATCTTGGAAAGTGATGAAACAGGAATATTGAGAATATTTAATTGCAGAACGGTACATGGTTAGCTCGAGAGTGCTCAAGATTTCTTTAATACCTTAGGGGGCAGAATTTCACCTTAGAATTTCAAGGAATTGTGGGGGGGGGTCCTCACTGCAGAATGCCAAGGAAGGGGTCCTTTTGTGGTTATCAATAGGATTGCGCAGCCAGAAAATTTTCATTTTATGTTGTTTCTCATTTCATTTCTGGGAATGCTCAGAATATTCATTTGTTTGGGGCTTTTTTTCCATTCTGACATCACAGGAGCAGTGTAGTTAAGAACTGCACTGTTTCAAAAGAATGCTCACTATTCAGGAAGAGTGCACACTATTTTGCACTATCGATGGCACACAAACAGAAACTTTTTTGGGGGGGGGGGTTTTCTTGCTCGTTATTTTTTCCCAACTACATGAAACGTGGAATATGCCGTTGACATTTTCTGTGTTGTTTCAAACAAATGCACATCCCTAATTGTCAGCTGGTTATCAGAGGCTTCCTGGTTTAAGGTCTTTAGTATTTACTTCACATTTGGGGTGTGTGTGTGTGGGGGGGGGGGGTGTATTGGACCCAGCACAGTGGGGACCTCTAAGTTGTGAGCAAAAACTTTTCTTTGTGGGCAAAACTTTTCAATTACATTACCCTGTGAACGTTATAGAATATATTTAATATATTTCTATTCCATCTGTATTCATAAGTGGATTAAAGTAATATGTACTTAATCTGTGAAATCTACCGTGAGCATTACTTTAAGCATTACAGAATGCATTTCAAAATGTATTCGTTGAAGATGGCATTTGTGTTATTCTAGCTCTCCTGACTACTTTTCCAGTGACTGATTTTTAAAATATTTCCATATAAATATAATGCTTGTTAAAAGGTACAGGACTGACTGCTCCCATTCATTCCAACAAAGTACAGCAACAGCTCCCTTCCCATCCCCCATTATCCAAATACACTGCCCCAGCAGTCCCCTGTTCACACCACATCATCTATGGGTCATCACTAAGCAGAACAGAGCAGAGCAGAAAAGGGAGAGACAAATAACATATATAGCAAATAGTGAATGACAGCAGATAAAGACCTCCACCATCCATCCAGTCTGTCCAACAGGCGGCCAGAGCTGTACCTGCCACTCTATGCAGGTCGCTATCATGCCAACCACCTAACTCTTACCTTTCAGGAAATCCAGACTGCCCCAATTTGACTGCCCCTATCAGACTGACTGTTCACGTGTCCTTTAGATTGTAAGCTCTTTGAGCAGGGACTGTCCTTCTATGTTAAATTGTACAGCGCTGCGTAACCCTATTAGCGCTTTAGAAATGTTAAGTAGTAGTAGTATTTAGGCAGTTATTTATGATTCAGTCATGGAACACAATACCACAGCACCATGCCAATAGTCTGAAGAATGGTTTATTATTATTATTATAGCCACAGCATAATCACACATGATTAATCCTACAATCCAAAAATATTGCTAACTGACAACATTTTACTTGCTAATTTCAACCTTAAGATATCTTCCCCTTTCACACTGAGATACATAGTACGCATACTCATAGCACGTGATATAAAATGTGCATATTTGATCCTGATCTGCCTTTGCCATTTTTGGGACATAGACCATAGAAATCTGCCCGGCACTGGCCTTACTTTCATCACTCCTGCTGCCCATCATGACACATTCAAGTCACAAGGTCCTTTAACGTTTGTTTTGATACTATCCTCTTTCTATCTAGGGAACCTCTGTGTTTATTCCAGATGTTTTTTGAATTCTTTGGCTGTTTTTTGTCTCCACCACCTCTATCAGGAAGGTATTTCAGGCATCCAACACCCTCTCCATGAAAAAGTATTTCCTGATGTTACTCCTCCTGAGTCTACCACCCTGCAATTCAATTCATGTTCTCTAATTCTACAGTTCCCCTGTATCTAAAAAAAAAAAAAAAAAGATTTGTTTGTATATTAATACCTTTCAGTTAATTAGATGTCTGTATCATATTTCCTCTATCCCTTCTTTCCTCTAGGTTATACATAGTCAGATCTTCAAATCGCTTCTCGTAGGTCTTTTGGCACAAATCCCATACCATTTTTGTTGCCTTCCTATGAACCGCTTCAAGTCTTTTTATGTCCTTGGTGAGATACAGCCTCCAAAACTAAACACAAAAGGTATGAAACAAAAGGTAAAAAAAATAAAATAAAACTGAGAAGCATTGTGAAGATGCAGACAGATAAAAGAACATACCAATGAATCCATTTATTTTTCAGCATTTTACTTTCAGGCTTGGGAGGCAGGCCTCTTGTTCTCTGTGGCACACCTCCTCACTACCTGGATGGCTGTAATATTTCCAGAAGCAAACTAAAGCATGTGTGAGCAACATCTGCAGAAGCCAAGTGGGACCTCACCAGTGTTGCCAGGGCTGTGGGTTTCTCACCCAATTGGGCTCCTTTCCGCAAGCCGCTGCGGCTTTTTCACGCTGCATGAGGGTTGCGGGATTTTGGGCGGCTTTTTTTAAGCCCCGCTGGCGGTTTTTTCGCCCACCGTGGTTTTTTTCCCCACGGTCACCAGCTGCAGGTTGGCTGGTTTTCCCGCAGCTTCGGCCAGTAGAAGCCCCATGGAGGCGGGCTTAATGATGTCATTTGTATGCAAATGTACTCATTAATATTTATTAAGATGTCATTCACATGCAAATTGACTTTTTGCAGTTTTGGGCTG
Source organism: Microcaecilia unicolor (assembly GCF_901765095.1). Taxonomy (NCBI): domain Eukaryota; kingdom Metazoa; phylum Chordata; class Amphibia; order Gymnophiona; family Siphonopidae; genus Microcaecilia; species Microcaecilia unicolor. The sequence goes on along the minus strand of NC_044041.1, from coordinate 71,215,178 downwards.
GCTTTGGGCGTGACAAATTTTTTCCATCTGGCAACACTGGACCTCACCAATGACTTGTACAGGGGCATTATCACATCCGTTGTTCTGCCAGCTATGCCTCTCTCTATGCAGCTTAGCGCCTTTCTGGCTATGGCCACCACCTTGTCACTTTGTTTTGACACCTTCAAATCCTCAAAGACAATCATCATTCTCAGTTCATACATAACAGCATCTCACCCCCTACCACACCCAGCTCCTTTCTACTGCCATGTATATTACTCTACACTTCACATTACATTTTAACTGCCAAACCTTAAAACATTCTTGCAATTTTTGTAGATTATTTCTCATGTTACCCACTCCCTTTAGGATGTCTACTTTGTTGCAAATCTTTGTATCATCTGCAACAACGCAAACTTTTCCTTCTAATGCTTGGGCACTATCACTCAAAAATGTACTGAATAAAATTAGCCCCAGTACCAACCACTGAGGCACTCCACTACTCACCTTTCTTTCGATTGAGTAAAATTCCATTCACACCACCCTCTGTCATCTGTCGGTCAAACAGTTTCTAATTCAGTTCACTGCTTTGGATCCTAACTTCAGCCCACTCAGTTTATTAATGAGCCTCCTATGAGGAATCATGTCAAAGGTTTTGTTGAAATCCAAGTAGACTACATCTAGTGTGTACCATCGGTCCAATACTTTGGTCACCAAAATCAATCAGCTTAATTTGGTACAATTTTCCTTTGGTTAAACTATGTTGCCTCATAAGTATACATATAGGCTACCAGATTTCAGAGCCCCCTCCCCCCCCCCCCCCAACTTCTCCATCTTGACCAGTCAAGGTTCCATCCGCCAACTGTTTTGTTCACCATGAGTGAAGAAATACTCTCCTTTTCCCAGGAGTGATGTGACTGGCCTCTTTGTGCATTGCCACACAGTGGTGTGCAATGGGACACCTGATGGCATGTGTGTGTTCACATATGTGTAGCCTAGAGGGAACTATGGTGGGGACAGGCAACCCCCACTCCCTCCTTTCATTATTTCCTTCATAAGGTTGAATGGTAATTCTGGAGGTACCTGACAAGTCTTTCTCCAGTCCCTCTCCCTCTTCTCCTTTGCTTGGTGTTTCAAAAAAAGGGTAGAAGTTGCAAATCGTGGGGAAAATGTGCATGTTTAGATCCAAGTCTGGAGTTGCATTGTCCACAAACATGCTCTGTGTTTCCCCTGGAACCGAACATGCCCATAGACCCGGATTGAGCCTGACCTCCAGAGAAGCTGCTTTCTTTATTAGTGCCAGCTGCAATTATTGCAGTCAATATGTCCCTGGTTCCCTTTTTACCCCCTTCACTTGTATAAGCCTGCAGTGGGCCAGATTCCTGCTGTAAACTGCCACAGGCCCTAGAGGGGCTCTGAGAACAGGTCAGGAGCCAGCAGAACTTTTCCTCCCATCCCCTTGCAATTGTGTCACTCATGGCACCACAATGCTTACTCGTTCTATGAACTGTGCTGAACTTAAATATTTAAGTACAAAGAATCTGGAAGAATTTTGGAAAAAGTGTTTCCTTCAGAGTGGATTCTCCTTTTTGCACCACAAAACTTCTTTGGGTGAAGTGTGATACAGAGGACTGGAGAACAGGCTTGCGCACTTGTTGGCGTGTCTGAGCAGGGGCCAGAGACTGGTGTGGACTGAAGATGTATCCTAAATCCTGTATCTTCTCTTGCTGGTGTGAAAGTGCAATAGCAGGATGGGATCTCTGAGCTTATACATATCATGACTTTGCTGTTATCACTGCAATAAATATACTCAAGTATTACTTGCAACATGCCAAATTTAGCTCTGGCACCATCTTGCTTTCTCTGCTTGTCATAAGATGGTGGAGATGGCTGTAGGCAACAGGCCGTAAACCAAGCTTAAACTTTACAACCCCTTCTGGATGGAGCTTAGGTTGATTATATAAGAATTTAAGTCCATAAATTAAACCCCAGTAATCAATAGGCAAGCCTCATTTCTGAATGTTCAGGAAATGGCAGTCAATGGACACATTGGATATGATGGAACAACAGTAACAAAATATGAATTTGTAAATTAATGGGGCTTAATGTGGTAGGGAGCATCTGAGAGAAAAGGATGTTTGGACAGGTGGCAAAAGCTAGAGGCTGCTTTGGTTGAGAAGAGAAGGATGATGCAGAAGTTGTTTTAATTGGGGGGAAGGATGGATAATGAAGAAAGGCTGCTTTGGGGCAGGAAGGATAGATAACCTTTGAAGGCAGGATGAGTTGGAGGCTGATTTGATTGGTGAAGAGAACAGATCAGAAACTACTTTCAGTGAAGGGAAGGTAGAGGTTGTTGTTGTTTTTGTTTTTTTTTTTTTGGGGGGGGAGAGAAGATAAGTGAGAGGATGAGTCAAAGGCTGCTCCTAGAGAAGGATGCATCAGTGGCTGCTGTTTAGAGGAAGGGATGAGTCAGTGGTTGCTCTTGGCAATAAGTCTTGTATGCGAAGGAGGGGGAGGATGAGTCAGAGGCTACAAAGCTCCAGTATGAGCATAATACTTTGAGTTTGGTTGTTATCCTTTGAGTTTTTCACCCCAGATCTTTTGTCCATGTTGATACCCTGCCTAGGGCCCATGTTTCTGTTAGGGGCCATCAAAGCCTGTGCCCCTGTGTCAGGATGTGTGTGAATGCGTGCTGTAAACTGAGGCTCTAGCTGTCTTGCACCTACTATCATTGTACAGAATCTAGATGACAGAAAGAGCCCTTTTCTGTATAAACGTTTTCTGTAGTCACTATTGTGTCTTTAGAGTTCTAGCAAAAAAAAAAGAAAGGTCAACTGTGGTTCAACAGAATCTGGCCTTGTGGCCAAAGCATTAACTCCTCATTGTAGTAATAATACTAATAAATTCTAACCTGAATATTTCTCAGGGAATAAAAGAAGACTATAAACATCAGAAGAAAACATTGATGAGAATTTCCAAGTACTCCTGTGACTCACTAGGTCACACCAACAGTGTCATTAACTTCTGTGTGGTAAAATGCTGCTGAAGAGTTTAGAGTTGATTGGGAAGATGGGTGGGCACTGGGGACAAGGTAGCTGGGAAGAGGATGGACGTAGTGTGTACTTGTCTGCCCATAGTACTCATTTTTCTATTTGTTTTATGAGATCAGGCTTTTCTGTTGGGATGGTAGTTCGAGCTACTACCCAAGATGGCAGGGAATGAAAGGAAGGTTTTGTGGATTGGGGTGAAAGAGAGGGTGTTTTCTATTTTATTTAAAAAGTTCTATTCCGCCTACAACTAGACAGATTACAAATCAACCTATACAATAAATCCAGGTACGGGTGTCTGCAATCCTAACCTAGAATAATATTTGATTCTGCTGGAACATCCATGTAGACTGCTGCATATTTACAAAATCTTGGTTTCTCCTGCATCAGGGCAATTGCTGATCAGTAAAAGGCTATCAGGAGCAGGTTAAAAGTCTGTTGAATTGCTCAGAGAACGCATTACTTTAGAAAATGAAACATGCAGCATGGTCAGCCATTGCTCAGAGCCTTTGGTCTGTTCAGCTCACAATGGATCCTAGAACCTGTAGCTGTAAGACACCACATCCAGTAAGTGAAATCTCTTACAGAATAACAGCTATCCTACTGGTGACAGGGACATTTATTTTTTCAGGATGTCTTATATTGCCTGGAGTTCCCACCATGAAATCTAGGGAGCACATTACAGATCAGTTCACTAAGGTTTTTCTCTCCTTGGGGGGAGGAAGGAAGACCTTGATAAATCTCTAATGTGAAAAAAAAAATCATTTTCCTTATTATTAAATTATCCAAGACTTGAACTGATTTGAATGTATGAAAAATGTTCTATGCAGAAACCTACACTGATACTGAAAAGTGTGACCATAATCCAAATAAACTCAGCTAAGGACTCTAAGGATGTGCTCTGATTAACATTTCTGTGATTTACCAGGGACCTAGCCAGCCCTCCAATTTTGGGGGCACTCAGGGGGGGATGAGGGAGACAGCACATTCCCCCCCCCCCCCTCATACCTTTGCTGTCAGGGATGTCGAGGCCCCCACCTGCCAAATAAATAGGGGGCATAGCTGCTCCTCTCCTTGGGTTGCTTCCTTCAGATGCTGACTTCTGCAGGAAGGAAGCAGTGTGAGATGGAGGGGAGCAGCTCCACTGTATTTATTTGGCTGCTGGGGCTTCGGCATCCCTTACAGCAAAGGCACAAGGGGTGCTGCAGTTCTGGAGGTGGCCCAAGCCCCCCCCCCCCCCCCCCCACCACACACACACATGTGGCTATGCTACTGCTGATTACAAATCCCTAGACCACAATAGAATCTGGATTTTATCAATTACCTTTGAAAATCCACCTTCAAGGCAAGTCACACTGTCCCAGAAAGCTTTTAAAAGCTAAGACAATGGTTACCAAATCTGGTCCTGGAGGCACCCCAGTCAGTCAGGTTTTCAGGATATCCACAATGAGTATTCATGAGAGAGATTTGCATGTACTTACTCCATTGTATGCAAATCTCTCTCATGTATAATCATTGTGGGTATCCTGAAAACCTGACTGGCTGGGGTGCCTCCAGGACCAGGTTTGGGAAACACTGAGCTAAGGGTTAGATCTAGCAGCATGTGTTAAGGTGTAGTACCCATTATTGCCAATAGGGCCTATTTCTAGGCACAGATTGTATTAATACACATTAGCAAATCTAGGCCTGTTTGTACCTGAAACTATGAAGAGCAAAGTAACTTTCCCAAGGTCACAATGCCCACCACTGGGAGAAACAGCTAAATTTGAACTTTGGCTTCTGTGGTTCTCAGCCCCTCTCTCTGCCCACAGAATAGTTGTGATAGAGTTAAAAAGCCTGGTCTGGGGCAGAGTCTCTGAGCTGGTGAACACTGCCTGCTCCCAAATCCCAGTCGCTCCTTCCAGTACATTAGTGTGATGGCAGCTCCTTCATCAGTGGCTCTCCATCCTATGTAGTGTTTGTCCAATTCCTGGTTTGTGATGAGAAGTTTAATGCTTTAATCTTGTGAAGCTACTAACAACCTGTAGCAAACATGTCACTGTATTTCTACTACTTATTAACTATTCTGAACAAAGAGGCAGATGCTATTATATTAAACTTATATCCAGTAATGTATAGGAAGGGAACCAAACTCTGTAATCTGTATATTGCAGCCATATCAGTGCTCTTCCTGCTGCCTTTCATGTTGAATGTATAACTGATTATGGGTCTAGCTGTGCAAATAGACAAAACTGAATGAATAACTTGAACAACATGAGAACTCCAAAGACTGTATCATGAATCAGCTATCGACTGTCCAGCACTCCTTGTGTCCTGGTCCCAATGTGCAATAAACATGGAGCATTGACAGATACTGCCTCTTGACTGGCTTTTTTTTTTATTATTCCAGGACAGCAAAAAAAGATTAAGTCGAGAAAGCAAGTGACAAATACAGAAGATCGTTCATGTTAGGGCTGCAAAAACAAAGAGTTTGCATACTGCAGGAACCTGGGCAGAATAAATGGGTCTGGGGGTCAGCTTCCCCATTTCTGTGTGAGCTACTGTAAGCACAGCCTACCTCATCTAACCGAATCAGGCTCTGCAAGTCTGTTGTACAGTACAGTTTAGCTAAAGTTCATATATTATATGGAAAGTGAGGCTACACAAACTTCTGAACAGCGGTTCACATCTAGCGCCTCAGTGTGGAGAAGGGTAGTTACTGGCAGATATCTCTCAGTCAGATTGTATATTCAAATTAGGGGTTCTCAACCTAGTCCTCGGGACACACCAAGCCAGTCAGGTTTTCATAATATGCCACTGGTGCATGACAATATCCGTGAGAGATCTGCATGCACTACCTCCATTGTATGCAAATCTATCTCATGCATATTCATTGTAGGTATCCTGAAAACCTGACTGGCTAAGTGTGTCCCGAGAACTGGGTTAAGAACTCCCGATTTAGATTGAGCTCAGGCCTTTGCCTCAGTAGTTCCCAAACCTGGTCCTGGAAGCACCCCAGTCAGTCAGGTTTTTAGTGCATGCAAATCTCTGTCATGAATATTCATGGTGGATAGCCTGAAAACTTGAATGGCTGGGTTGCCTCCAGGACCAGGTTTAGGAATCACTACTTGTAGCTTGTGTGAAGAGAACACACCTCATAAACTTACACTGAAAATGTGGACATACTAGTATCTAAAACACTTTATTTGTTTATTTATATCCCACATTTTCCCACCTATTTTCAGGCTCAATGTGGCTTACATAGTACCGTAAAGGCATTCGCCAAGTCCGGTAGAGGAACAAATACAAGGTGATGTGGTCGAATAAGGTACGTGTGTTTCAGGCACAATGGGGGTCGAAGAGAGGGAAGGTTATTTAGTGTCAATACGATCTTTGGTTTTGCTGTGTTGCAGAGTATAAGCATTTATGTTGGATCGGTAGGGTATGCCTTTTTGAACAGGTTGGTTTTTAGTGATTTCCTGAAGTTTAGATGGTCGTAGATTGTTTTCACAGCTTTTGGCAGTGCATTCCATAATTGTGTGCTTATATAGGAGAAGCTGGATGCATAGGTTGCTTTGTATTTGAGTCCTTTTCAGTTTGGGTAGTGGAGGTTTAGGTGTGTTTGTGATGATCCGGTTCTGTTCCTGGTGGGTAGATCTATGAGGTCTGTCATGTATCCTGGGACTTTGCCGTAGATAATCTTTTGGACCAGGGTGCAGATTTTGAAGATAATACATTCTTTGATTGGGAGCCAATGCAGTTTTTCTCTGAGGGGTTTGGCACTTTCGAATTGTGTTTTACCGAATATCAGCCTGGCTGCTGTGTTTTGGGCAGTCTGGAGTTTCTTAGTGAGTTGTTCTTTACAACCTGCATAGTCTGCATGGCTTAGTACCATTGATTGTATTAGGTTATGGAATATTTCCCTTGGGAAGAAAGGTTTTACGAGTTTAAGTTTCCACATTGAGTGGAACATTTTCTTTGTAGTGGAGTTTACTTGGCTCTCAAGTGTAAGATTGTGGTCGATTATAACACCGAGTATTTTTAGGTTATCTGAGATAGGGAGGGTGTGGTCTGGGGTGTTTACAGTTGATGGTTTGTACTTATTGTATTGGGATGAGAGGATGAGGCAGTGTGTTTTTTCAGTTTCAGTTTAAATGAATTTGCCCATGAGTCCATGGTGTTCAATTCGAGCTTGATTTCATTGGTGATTTCTGTCAGATCGTGTTTGAAGGGAATGTAAATTGTGACATCTTCTGCATAGATGAATGGATTGAGGCCTTGATTGGATAAGGACTTGGCCAGTGGGATCATCATTATGTTGAAGAGTATTGGTGATAATGGTGATCCTTGAGGTACTCTGCAGTCTGCTTTCCACGGTGGTGATACATTTGAATTTGATTGGAAACTAGACAGTAAGTTACACTTATAGATGCATCAGAAGCCCCATCATGGCTCAGCAGTACTGGAAGTGGGGGGAAAGGGAGTTAAGCTGCTTCTCAAGGAAAGTCTGTACCCGGTGAGCAATTAGGAAAGTCACCAGCTATTGTGCCAAGGGCATCCAGGTAACTTTCTACCCACTTTCATGCTCTTCTTACCATCTTTAAATCTTTTTTTTTCCTGGCCTGGAAACTGTGAAAAGATATACTGGAATGATTTGGAGTTTGGAGCTCTTAGAGATTTCTAAGCTCATTAAGTGCCTGGAAAATTTTCATTTGATTTCTTATCACTGAGTGGAAGGCAGATGTGAATTCACCAGACTTGGCACATCAGAAATTAGGTTAAGGTAGGTGATGATCTTGAAGCCACGTGCAGTACTTGGGGGAGCTATTTTAATCTATTCCCTGAAGTTTCCATCACATCAAAACCTGTGCACTGAACACCCTACAAACTGTCCTCACAGGTGGGGAATTTTTGATCTCTGGTGCTACCTCTAAGCCTTTCCTCCTGCACCCAAGGGAAGTAACAGCCAGGACAGCTCCTTCCAGGAAACTCATGTCCCTTATTAGCTAGTCAGGACAGGGGCCCAGTCATCATCGCTTTTCACCATCTGAGCTCCCAATCTTAGCTGAAACTCTGATGTGGCACCAGGCCTTCTTCCAGCATCCACTTCTTAAGTAATACAAAGATTAGGATAGTCTCAGTAAAAGCATGGATTAATGGGACAGAGCCAACATGGATTTGCCTCATCAATCTACTACATTTCTTTGAAGGGGTGAACAAACATGTGGATAAAGGTGAGCTGGTCAATATTGTGTATCTGGATTTTCAAAAGGCATTTGACAACAGTACCCCATGAAAGACTCCAGAGGAAATTGGAGAGTCATGGAATAGGACGTAGTGTTCTATTGCGGATTAAAAACTGGTTAAAAGATAGAAAACAGAGTAGGGTTAAATGGTCAGTATTCTCAATGGAGAAGGGTAGATAGTGGGGTTCCACAGAGGTCTGTGCTGGGACCACTGCTTTTTAACATATTTATAAATGATCTAGAGATGGGAGTAACTAGTGAGATAATTAAATTTGCTGACGACACAAACTTATTCAAATTTGTTAAATCATGATCTTACGAGACTGGGCATCAAAATGGCAGATGGCATTTAATGTGAGCAAGTGCAAAGTGATGCATGTGGGAAAGAGGAACCCGAACTATAGCTATATTATGCAAGGTTCCACATTAAGAATCACTGACCAGGAAAGGGACTGAGTGTCATCGTTGATGATACATTGAAACCTTCTGCTCAGTGTGCAGTGGCAGCTAACAAAGCAAATAGAATGTTAGGTATTATTAGGAAAGGAAGGGAAAACAAAAATTAGGACATTATAATGCCTTTGTATTACTAAATACTGTGTGCAATTCTGGTCACCGTATCTCAAAAAAGATATAGTGGAATTAGAAAAAGTACAGAGAAGGGCAACAAAAATGATAAAGGGGATGGGATGACTTCCCTATGAGGAACGGCTAAAGTGGCTAGGGCTCTTAGAGAAAAGTTGGCTGAGGGGAGATATGATAGAAGTCTATAAGTGGAGTGGAACAGGTACTCGTGAATTGCTTGTTTACTGTTGCCAAAAATACTAGGACTAGGGGAGGCATGCAATGAAGCTAAAAGTAGTAAATATAAAATGAATTGGAAAAAAAATATTTCTTCACTCAGTGTGTAATTAAACTCTGGAATTTGTTGCCAGACAATGTGTAAAAGCAGTTAGCTTAGTGGGGTTTAAAACAAAGGTTTGGATAACTTCCTAAAAGAAAAGTCTATAAGCCATTATTAAGATGAACTTGGGGAACATCCACTGCTTATTTCTAGGATAAGCAGCATAAAATGTTTTGGGATCTTCCAAGGAGTAGGGTAGAAAGGCTCTTCCAAAGGACCACGGGAGATGTTAGTTCAAAAAATAATCTTTATTGGCATAACTTAAAAGACAACACAGCTACTGTGTTTCAGCATGAGGATGCCTGCTTCAGGAGTCTCGTGATGCGCGTTGTACAAGGATAGTTGACATTTCCAAGTCAACATACAAATATAATAAGCAAAGTAGATACCCGAGTCAATGGATGCACAAATAGCTTCTGTTGGCAAAAATGCTAAGACTGACGTAGAGACTGAGTGTTCCTCCACTTTGTGTGGCTGTCTCCTTTTCCTGGTGACTGACATAGGGACTGAGTGTGCCTCCACTTTGTTTTGGGATCTTGCCAGACAGGGGCGTATCTGTAATGGGGCCAACGGGTGCCTGGCCCCCGTACATTTGGCCCTGGCCCCCGCTACCGCCGCCAACCCCCCCCCCGTGCCGCCAATGGAAGCCTATGGGGGGGGGGGCGAAAAACGGCCCCTGCACTTCGGGCTCTGGCCCCCCCTACCAGGGAAAGTCAGGTACGCCCCTGTTGCCAGATACTTGTAACCTGGATTAGCCACTGTTGAGGACAGGATGCTGAGCTTGATGGACTTTTGGTCTATCCCCATATGGCAATGTTTATGAGAGGAGGAGTAGCCTAGTGGTTAGTGCAGCAGACTTTGAACCTGGGGAACTGAGTTTGATTCCCACTGCAGCTCCTTGTGACTCTGGGCAAGTCACTTAACCCTCCATTGCCACTGGTACAAAATAAGTACCTGAATATATGTAAACCGCTTTGAATGTAGTTGCAAAAACCTCAGAAAGGCGGTATATCAAGTCCCATTTCCTCCCTAATCGTAGAAATAAAAGGTGAGAAGCAGGTTGTGAGACCTCTTCTTAATAAGCAAATTCATGTGTAAGGTGGAAGTCTCAGTTTTCTCAAATGTTGAGATAAGTACAAAACATTTTATTCTTCTGTTGAGTGGATGCAAGGTATCAGAATGTACAAAAATAAAAACCTGTTTACTTTGGCACTGATATGGTGCAAACCTACAGTACTAAGTGAAAAGGAACACAGAAAACACTTTCCAAAGCCCTTGACAATTATCCCTCCCAAAACTTACCACGAAAGCAAGAGAAATGTGTTGCAAACACAAGAACACCCCATTATTTCACCTTGCTCTGGGCTGAGGGTTCCCCAGGTCTGTCTGGCTTCTGTACTTATGTTTTTGCAGTAGATGCCTAACCCTACACACAAAGAGCAGAAAAAGATCGGAATTACACACGTGAGCCATTTAATTTCTTTAACTAATTCCATCCTGCTCTTACAAATTCTGCCAAGATATGGTCCAGAGTCAGAGAAAGAGTGGAGTACAGCACATGCAGTAAGTTCACATTAGGATACCGTTCAAGATACTGCTCCTGGTGCATAATGTAATCATACTGGTATTTCCTACTTAACTGATTTATTAATTCCCTATTACCCACAGTATGTGACTCACTGAACCTGCCTTCACTTACACAGATTTATTTTGAATCAACTCCGTCCTTTAGCTTGAGTCATTGAGTTATGCTTTCCTTGTTTATAGCAGTCCAAGGCCTTTAGCACTTATTTTAAGAGAGGTCATGAGGGCACGCTTTTGTTCCGGGCATTTGAGGGTTAGTAGTTACTGCTTAGGTTGGTAGAGTTGATGATTGTGGGAGGAAAGGGGGGGGGGGGAGTTGGCACACTCCAGGTACCAGCTGCAGATCTTTTTCTTCTCTCCATTCTTTTACCTTGATAGTATTGTTAAATACTCTGCTGTGCATGTTGCTCAGTGGGCAATATAAGCAAATGTTAAATAATCTACACTATTCTAGACTATACCCTTAGCAATGCAGTGGGTGCAATTAAAGGCCGGAGGATTTGTGAATTTAAAACAACCTTGTCTGAAAGAGACTAAAGAAAAAGGCTATTTTTTCCTGAAAGCACAGCAGCTTCAGAATGAAGGTGAAAAGGACTAATCTAAGGAGAAATTAGACAGGACCTGCTAATTTTCTTTCCTTGAGTTGCTCAGGCCAATCCAGACATGTGGGCATGCACACACCTACCAGCAGATGGAGACTGAGGACTACAACTTTGTCTTACCCTTCAATACCAATTATAATGTTCTAGTACATATTGTGTTGTCATTGCAAGTAGTATACCATGCCATACTTTGTATTGTTGTTCGAATATTTTTACTGCTCTAACTGCCTACTGCTCATGTTTGATCTATTCTTACTCTACACCGCCTTGAGTGAATTCCTTCAAAAAGACGGTAAATAAATCCTAATAAATAAAATACTAACTTGAAAGTAACCCTACAAGTGTCCTGTGCTGCCCTGGGCTAACCAGTGTTCTCATACTACAAGCAGATCCTTATAACTACTCAACTAGGTTCAATATGGCAACAAACACAGCCACTAAATCAACCAAACCAGAATTGGAAGCAATGCTGTGGTAGAATGCCTCCTTGCACCCAACTCTACACTAATTACTAGTTCTCGTCCAAACACTCTTCTACTCCACCAAAACCTATCAGCAGCAGGGTGGATTCTGCATCAGTCTGGAGAGACTAAAGGAAAGACAAGTAGCAGGTGAAGGCTAATCTCTCCTTCCTTAGCATCCCTCCAGACCAATCTAGCTACATGGAACATAAAAAAAGCAGTGTCTTTTACAGGTGGGAAGCTGTTGACCCCAGTCACCACTCTCACCCTAAACTCTGCATCTTGGCATGCTTGAAAAGCCAGCCAATGGTGCATGAGAAAGGAATGCAACAAAGACCGTGTGATTGGCATGCACAGATTAAAACTGTCCAAAAAGTCACCTGACCCCTTGTAAAATGAACTTTCAGTTCTTTAAGCACCTCCTATCCCTTGAGGATATAAGCCAAAGCAATGGCGTCCTTCATCCAGTGCATTATCATAGCCTTCAAAGCTACATCACTTTTCCTCTGCCCTCCAAAGAAAACGAGTGGTACAACCAATGGAAGTCTTCTGTTCTCCTGAGATTCAGATGGTGCAATGTGTGCTCTTCCCAATCCATACTGTCCCCCAATACAGGAAAAGAATACACTGGTTCACATTGAAAGTTGACACTACGTTTGGAAGAAAAGATGGTACTGGATGAAGCACAACCCTTTCCTTTGAAAATGACAAGAACAGTCCCCTTCAGGACAACGTACATAACTCCAAAATCCAAACAGTGGAGCTAAAGGCCACCAGGCAAACAGTCTTCAATGTAATAATATCCTTCAATGAAACTGCTTTCTAGGATTTGAAAGGGCTCTGGAATAAGGCTGACAAGACCAGATTTAAATGCCAAGGAGGAACTCTCAGACACCTTGCTGGTCTCAACAACTTGACTTCTCTCAAAAAACATACCACATCCTGATTGCAGATCAACAGTTTACCCTAAACCAACTCATGAAAACATCCAATCGCTGAAACATGCACATTAAGAGAAGCCAAAGTCAGTCTACTATCGAAACCGCCCTGCAAGAATTCGAAAATATCTGCCACCACCAACCACAAAAGTTGCACCTGTCGCTCTTGGCACCAACCTTCAAAGATACGCCACACACTCGTATATGCCACTGACACAGATCTCCTTCTTGAGCCTAATCATTATTCTGCTGGAATAACCTCTCTTCTGCAACCAAGCTCTCTCAAGATCCAAGCCATAAGACAAAACAGAGCCGGAGCCAACATCCAAACAGCCCTTGCCTCAGAGGTCCCTCCATGACAGGAAACCAGAACAGGATGCCCACTGCTAACCATACCAGATCTCTGTACCAGGATCTCCTTGCTCAGTCCAGAGCTACCAACACCAGTAGCCTTCTGTGAGCCTCAATCTTTTGAATGACTATACCTGGCAAAGGCCACAATGGAAATACCTGCAACAAAGCACTCTTGGGCCACTGCTGCACCAGAACATCTGTCCCTGTTGATCACCTTTCTTTCCTGTAGCTGAAGACACTGGGTACTTTTGCTTGTCTGCTGTCTCTATGCAATCCATCCCAGGCCTGCCCAGGGCCAAAACAATGCAATGTTAGACTCCGCTCTCCTGAATCCAGAAAATGTCTTCTTAAATTGTTTGCCTGCAAGTTCTCCATTCTGGCCACATGCACCACAGACAGGAGATGGGTCTCTACCACACTCCAACTGCGCCACTTCCACCACTACGTGAACACTATTCATGCCGACCTGATGATTCAAATACACTAGTGCCATTGTGTTGTCCGATGTCACTCTCACCTCCTTGCCTCACATCAGGGTTGCAAATGCCTGCAAGTGAATAGCTGCCTACATAGTAACCAACAGCCTTTCACCACTTGCCCCAGATAATGAGTCCCCCACCCTACAAGCTAGGGTCTGTGGTCACCACTGTCCACTCCAGATTCTCAAGACTCATTCCTACCTCCATTTCAATCTGGCTGATTTCTGGTCTCTCCTTCACCGGACCTTTCCCCTGGTCCATCCAAGACTTGTCCAACCCACCTGAAGTATGCCCTCATCACATAGCCATCACATACCGAATATTATAAAAGCAAAGGCTGATATTTCAAAGGCCTGCTTCAAGAATGGATTCAAGTGGCAGCCCTGGAGATTCTCCAGGGCCCTCTGCTTTCTACAGGAATAATGGTCCGTTCGGTCAGCACTGACACAGCCACATCCACTTTTGGGGGCCTGAAAGTCTTCTGGAGGAATCAGGTAAAGCTGCCCCATGAACTGTCCGACCTTGAAGCTTGCATCTGGTCTTCCCATTCTACAGTAAACATAACCTTGATGGCCCTGTGACTCAGGGAAAAATCTCTGGGGTTTCCTAATCTCATCTAGCATGGAGTCTATAACCATGACCCCTTCCTTCAGACACTCCTCTGTCAGATTGAGAACATTGGAGACTTGAGAAATTAATTCTGAGAGCTCATCCCTGGAAAAAGATCCATACCACTGAGGGATCATCCCCCGAAGATACCTCCACCTCCCAGTTGTCCTCCACGTGGTGATCCCCACGCTCCAAATCTTCCTTAGCTGTCTTGGAATGCCAAGGAACCATCAGAGTGCTACTCCTCCAGGCCTGACTCCCAGTCAAGCCTAGGGCATTTAGGAGCCTCTGGACTCTCCCCTGCATAGCCCTGCCACCTGGAGTCCTATTTGCTGACTGCCTCAAACAAAATGCCTTATACACTTAAGAACAAATTCCAGTGGGAAACCAACTCCCTCTGGGGGGGGGGCTGGCCATTCCACTCTGTTCTGGCACTGCCCTGGGGTCTCTGACATCACTAGCTGTAACTGTGGGGGCATTGAATCTGCACAGGAGTCATTCAAGATGATGGCAGTTCCTGCCAAAAGCTGGCCTGCCCCTCTCCTACCCTGCAGTCCCTGGCTCCTGCATCCAGCATTGAGGACTCTGCCTTCTGCCTAAGTTTGAAGTTCTGACAGTCAGCTCTTTCTCCACTGTGCTGGTTACTGCAATCCCAGCGCCACTGGCCTTTCTTTGCATATGCCAGATTCAACTCCAGGTGTCCACGTACTGGACAGCTGACCTCTCCCACCTCCTACCCAGTCGCTCACACTGTGGCAAGGATCTTCCCCTGAGCACTGAGGTATGGCAGCCTAAGCCCAGAAACATCTTACCGCTTTGTTATTATTAATCTGCTGCCACCTTAATTCCTATAAGACACTCAAGATTTTCCCCTCACCTTGAGGAAGGGAGAAGCCAAAACACAAAGCTCCCCATAGCCCTACACCTGGCACAAATAGGGGAATATTGAAAGAGGGGGAGAAAAGGAGGGACCTAGCCACCTAGGTGTAGGACCCCTGAAGGCTGAAAACTAACTAGTTTCTAATTATCTTGCAGGTCCTGAGAACTAGGGATTATACCTCTCTAAAGAGGTACTTTCTGGTTAGCTCTAGGAAAAAAAAAAGTTAGCCCTTTCCTTACAGATGCTTTATTCAGTATATGTACAGCACAGTCCGTGTTTCGGCATGATAAAAATGCCACATCAGGGGTCACAAAAGTTTTCGTGCTGATGCTTTCAAACTGTGCTGTTCATTTATACACTTTGAGAGTGGAGTGGAGGTCTTTTGACAGTTATACATATTGACTTTTGTAAGCACCAGTTCCTATGTTAGAGTGTCCATTATCCATCCTCTGCTCTTTTTTTTGATTGGACTTTCTACGTGGAGACTTTTTCCTGTTTGCTTGTGGCTCTCACTCCTTTCCTAGACCCAGCCTACTTGATCAGATCTGAACTGCAAACACACCCCTACCATCTTCTGGAGACTGAGAAATACTGGCTGTACCAGACACTTATAGGATAATTTTCAAGTCAGCAGTTCAGAGTCTCCATCTACTGGTAAGAGTGTGTATACCCACATCTGGATTTATCTGGAGGAATGCTAAGGAAGGAAATATTTTGGGTGGTGGATGCATAGAACAGCCTCCAAGTGAAGGTGGTAGAGACAAGGACTATATCTGAATTCAAGAAAGAATGGGACAAGCACAGAGAATCTCTGAGGGAGAGTTGAGCATTTGCTGTGGCTAGGCGGACTAGATAAGCCATAGGGCCTTTTTCTACTACTATGTTTGATGGTTCTGTACCTACTTTAAAAATCTTTTCTTTCCTGAGGATTGAACGGGGATGTCCTCTAAGGATCCCTCATCCTCCAGCAAACCTGGGGGCCTGCAGTTCCCTCTCCCTCCCACATCCAAAGCCAACTGGCTTCAACATATGGGGGGAAAAAAAATCACATCTCACAGTACTGTGGCCTGGCAGAAAACTAACTCTTCTTTCTGAAAAATTTGTAACTTGTTACTGCATAATGAGAACCTTCTAATGCGGCTGCAGGATGCATTTCCATAGCAGCAGCATGAACATGAGGAAGACATTCCCTTTGCTGAGAAGTAATTACTCTCTTTGCTGGAACCGTTTTTTGTACAATTTTCTGTAAAACTATACTCAAGCCATGATCTTGCAGAGAACTGAATGGAGTGTGCTAGATCTCCATCTGTCAACAATGCAGTCACGTCTGCAGAACGCGCTGCCAACACTGCCGTATGCATGACTGGAAAAGGCTGAACAAAAGTCTCTCAGGCTCTCCTAACACAAAATACATGCAGCAGGGGTTCTTTCAGTCTTAGCAGCACCTCCACACACTCTTGTCCATGTTAGGCGCTTTACGACATGTGCAGAGTCTGCTGTCATTCCCTTCACTGAGTTGCAACAGGTCATTCTGCAAGGCCAGACATTAGGAAGGGCAATTTCCTGCAGAATTTGGAGAGGAGAGGAGGGGAGGGGGACACACAGTACCTAATTATTACATAGGCCACCTCCTCTGTGTTCGGCCTGGAGCTGTCAATGTTTAACAGTGTAAAGATAGCAGAGTTGATACAGAGAAACATTAATGCACCATCAGACAGAGGCAGCATTTATTTATTTACTAGTAAAAAAAAGGCCTGTTTCTGACACAAATGAAATGGGCGCTAGCAAGGTTTTCCTCAGAGTGTGTATGTTTGAGAGAGTGTATGTGAGAGTGAGTGAGTGTGTGTGTGAGAATGAGTGTGTGTGCAAGTGCATGAGACAGTGAGAGAGTGTTTTTCACACAGATAGTGTGTGTAGTGTGTGTGAGACACAGACTCTCTGTGAGACTGAGTGTATGAGACCAAGAGAGTGTGTGAGTGACTATGTGACACATATAGAGTGAATGTGATGTGAGACAGAGTGTGTGAGAGACAGTGTGTGAGAGTGAAAGACATTGACTGTGAGAGAGTGTGTGTGTGTGACAGAGATACCTCTCTGGTGTCAGGCTCCCCCTCCCTCCATCTCTCTGGTGTCAGACCCCCCCCCCCCCTCTCTCTGGTGTCTGAGGGTTACTGTGCGGGATGCTGAGCTCTGGCTGTGCTTCAAGGAACTGACCAATCCTATTTAATAGAATGCACCTCCAACATTCTGAAGCCGAGAAACCTCGTGTGGTTGGTCACTTCTGCTTGTGACGAACCCAGAAGTACGTGATGTCAATTCAGGAGATGGATACAGACAGCAGGAATGCCTCAGCCATGCAGTCAGCTTCAGAATGTTGGAGGTGGGTTTTATTATATAGGATTTGGATTTTGCTCACCCTTTTCAGTAGTAGCTCATGATGAGTTACTACTACTACTACTACTACTACTTAACATTTCTAGAGCGCTACTAGGGTTACGCAGCGCTGTACAATTTAACAAAGAGAGACAGTCCCTGCTCAAAGAGCTTACAATCTAATAGACAAGTGAATGGTCGGTCCGATAGGGGCAGTCAAATTGGGGCAGTCTGGATTCACTGAACGGTAAGGGTTAGGTGCCGAACGCAGCATTGAAGAGGTGGGCTTTAAGCAAAGACTTGAAGACGGGCAGGGAGGGGGCTTGGCATAAGGGTTCAGGAAGGTTGTTCCAAGCATAGGGTGAGGCAGAATGAGCGGAGCCTGGAGTTGGCGGTGGTGGAGAAGGGTACTGAGAGGAGGGATTTATCCTGTGAACGGAGGTTACAGGCGGGAACGTAAGGGGAGATGAGGGTAGAAAGATAGTGAGGGGCAGCAGACTGAGTGCATTTGTAGGTAAGAAGGAGAAGCTTGAATTGAATGCGGTATCTGATCGGAAGCCAGTGAAGTGACCTGAGGAGAGGGGTGATATGAGTATATCGGTTCTGGCAGAATATGAGACGTGCAGCAGAGTTCTGAACAGACTGAAGGGGGGATAGATGGCTAAGTGGGAGGCCGGTGAGGAGTAAGTTGCAGTAGTCCAGGCGAGAGGTAATGAGAGCGTGGACGAGAGTTCGGGTGGTGTGTTCAGAGAGGAAAGGGCAAATTTTGCTGATGTTAAAGAGGAAGAAGCGACAGGTCTTGGCTATCTGCTGGATATGCGCAGAGAAGGAGAGAGAGGAGTCAAAGATGACTCCGAGGTTGCGGGCAGATGAGACGGGGAGGATGAGGGTGTTATCAACTGAGATAGAAAGTGGAGGAAGAGGAGAAGTGGGTTTTGGTGGAAAGACGATAAGCTCGGTCTTGGACATGTTCAGTTTCAGGTGGCGGTTGGACATCCAGGCAGCAATGTCGGATAAGCAGGCCGATACCTTGGCCTGGGTCTCCGCGGTGATGTCTGGTGTGGAGAGATACAGTTGGGTGTCATCAGCATACAGATGATACTGGAAACCATGAGATGAGATCAGGGAGCCCAGGGAAGAGGTGTAGATTGAGAAGAGAAGGGGTCCAAGGACCGATCCCTGGGGAACACCAACAGATAAGGGGATGGGGGTGGAGGAAGATCCATGAGAGTGAACTTTGAAGGTGCGGTGGGAGAGATAGGAGGAGAACCAGGAGAGGACAGAGCCCTGGAACCCAAATGAGGACAGTGTGGCAAGAAGTAAGTCATAATTGACAGTGTCAAAAGCGGCGGATAGATCCAGGAGGATGAGGATGGAGTAGTGGCCTCTAGATTTGGCAAGGAACAGGTCATTACAGACTTTAGAGTGCTGTTTCTGTCGAGTGAAGAGGGAAAAAACCGGATTGAAGCGGATCGAGGATGGCATGAGAGGAGAGAAAATCAAGGCAGCGGCTGTGGACTGCGCGCTCAAGTGTCTTGGAGAGGAAGGGTAGGAGGGAGATGGGGCGGTAGTTGGAGGGGCAGGTAGGGTCTAGTGATGGTTTTTTGAGGAGTGGCGTAACTACAGCATGCTTGAAGGTGTCGGGGACAGTTGCAGTGGAGAGAGGTTGAGGATATGACAGATGGAGGGGGTGATAGTAGGAGAGATGGTGTTAAGTAAGTTGGTGGGGATGGGATCAGAGGAACAAGTGGTGCATTTTGAGGGGGAAAGAAGGTTTCCTCCTCAGAGATATCAGGAAAGGAGGAGAAGGAGGTCTGGGTTGGTTGGTTGAGGGAGAGGGTTGAAGGGTGAAGAGGAGGCGGTGGCTTGGTAGTGAACTCAAGGTTGATCTTTTGCACCTTGTCGCGGAAGTAGTCAGCCAGTGATTGAGGAGAGAGTGAGGGGGTGGGTGGGAGCGGAGGGCACTTTGAGGAGGGAGTTAAGGGTGGCGAAGAGACGACGAGGGTTAGAGCTGAGAGAATTAGTCAATTGGGTGTAATAGTCCTGTTTGGCAAGGAATAGTGAGGACTGGAAGGAGGATAGCATGAATTTGTAGTGAAGGAAATCTGAATGGGTGCGAGATTTCCTCCAGAGGCGTTCAGCAGATCTGGCGCAGGAGCGAAGGTAACGGATGCAAGGGGTCAGCCAGGGCTGGGGATTAGTACGCCTTGTGTGATGGGAGGTGGATGGTGCAAGGGTGTCCAGAGCAGAGGAGAGAGTGGCATTGTAAGTGGAGACAGCCTCGTCGACAGACTCGGAGGACATGATGGAGGGGAGATTAGAAATACTAGATGATAAGGTGGGAGGGTCAATAGCCTGGAGATTCCTGGAAGTAGTGGTTAATGTTGGGCGGGGCTGAGGGGGAGGGTGAAGAAGTGTGAAGGTGATCAGGTGATGATCAGAGACAGGAAGAGCCGAGGTGTGGAAATTGGAGGGTGAACCGGAAGAGGAGAGGACGAGGTCAAGGCAATGGCCATCACAGTGAGTAGGGGTGGTGGAACATAGCTGGAGGTTGAAGGAGGATGTTAGAGTGAGGAACTGAGAAGCGTGAGAGTTGGACGGGTCATCAACGTGTATGTTAAAGTCTCCGAGAATGAGGGATGGAGATGAGGGTTCAAGAAAAACAGAAAGCCAGGCATCGAAGTCGGTGAGGAAGGGAGGGATTTATCAGGGGGGCGGTAAATGACTGCCACTCTGAGTGGCAACGGGTAGAATAGACGGATGGAGTGGACTTCAAAGGATGAGAAGCAGTGAGACTGTGGTAGGAGGAGGGGTTGGAAACTACAGGAGGGCGAGAGTAGTAACCCGACGCCTCCTCCGCGGCCAACTAGGCGGGGAGTATGGGAGAAGAGATAGCCTCCATGGCATAGAGCCGCAACTGAGGCAGAGTCGTCAGGGGAGAGCCAGGTTTCAGTTAGGGCAAGCAGGTGAAGGGAATGAGAGATGAAGAGATCGTGGGTGAAGGGAAGTTTGTTGCAGACCGAGTGGGCATTCCACAGTGCACATGAGAAGGGGAGGGAAGAGGGGGGGAGGAGGGGAATAGATATGAGATTGGAGACATCCCGGAAACGTTTGCATGGATAGGACGAGGACAGGTGTGGGGGACCTGGATTGGGATTGATGTCTCCTGCGGATAGCAGGAGGAGGAGTAAGAGAGTGCGGAGGAGGGTGGGGGAGGTAGGGCGACGAAGGCGACGAAGACGGGATGCGCTTAGGAGGAATGGGGATGGGTTAATGGCAGGAAGGAAGTGTTGAAGGTTGAGAGCTAGGAAGGAGGAGGGGGACAGGAGAGATGGTGAGGTGGTGAGGGACGGGGGTGAGTAGGGTATTGCAGTAGTGAGCAAGATGGGAGAGGACATGGGTGGGCAGTGAGTTCCAGTGGTAGACAGCGGTAGGGGGAGGGGAAAAAGATTAGGAAGGGACAGGGCAAGTAAGAGAATGTGTAAAGGGGCCATAAGTAGTAACTGAGGTGTTACTGGTATATATGTAGTGACTGAGGTGTTAAGTGATAGATAGAACGGGAGAGCTGGATTAGAGGCTTAAAACTGGAATGGTAGGCAGCAGGCAGGTAGGCACTGCCCAGTAAGAACAAGTCACACCCACTATGTTTGAAAAATGTGGGAGGAAAGGAGGTGAAGAGCCTGAACACAGAGACAGAGCAGTTATCTGCAGGCAGATTAGGTTGCTTGGGAGGGTATATAAGAACTATCACCCTAGGGGTGGGTGGGAGGGATCTAAGTCTAAAATGTAGAGACAGAGCTGCAGCACAGCCAGTTAATCTATAAAAAAAAGGTGGATTTCTCAAGAAAAACTGCTATATAAGGCTGCCCCTCTAACAGAGAATCAGGTCACACCCACTAAGTTTGAATTTGTGGGGGAGATTCAGAGACAGAGCTGCTAAGTCTAAAATGTACAGACAGAGCTGCAGCACAGCCAGTTAATCTGTAAAAAAAAGGTGGATTTCTGGATATTTCTCTGTCCCAGGAGGGCTCACAATCTAAGTTTGTACCTGAGGCAATGGAGGGTCAAGTGACTTGCCCAAGATCACAAGGAGCAGCAGCGGGACTCGGTGCTCCAACCACTAGGCCACTCCTCCACTCCCTTTACAGGGAGACCAGTGATATAGCAGTTTCTAGAGTATGACTTTGAGTAAAGACCACAAATCTTCAATCCCTGTCAGTGGAAAACAGACGAGGCAGTATGGAGAGAAATCACCCCAGTGTGTATAGGTTTGGTGTTTTCTCAGTGTCTTCTCTAGCAGGATAACCTTCAGGTGCCCCATTCTCTTTGCCTTATACACAGAGTGAATGTCAATTTCCAGACGCAGGCTTCTCTTACTCTGAAGACTTGATTCTTAATTATAGGCAGTGAAGTTACTCAAGTCTCCGATAACACTGCAAGTTGGTACTCTGCCAGACTCTCCCCTCCTCCCATAGCATCTGCAGTGCATGGCAGCACTTGGCAGTTCCTCAATCACCCTTAGCAGCGAGTACCACAGCAGATTTAATAACTAAGCAAATAACTCATAAAAACAGCCCGTTTTATCATTAATTATTGTATGTTTTGCATCCTTTATCACATTAACCGATTTTAAGGGATGTGTTTTACATTTGAATGTTTTATGCTACCTCTTTTGATTTAAATGATTAACTTTCCATCAGGGGTGCCTGATGGGGTGAAACATAGCTGTGTAGGGTTCTGGTTTTTAAGTAACTTGTTTTATGTGTGTAGATGTTCAAGCTGCTGTGGTACTCTGTACTTTGGCTAGAGCAGATCTTGGGCTCTCATTTGCCTCAATCACCCTTCGCTCTGCTGTTCTGGATGCAGCAGACCGGCACCACATCATGCCCGGTTCTTTTTTACACTACTGCAGAATTTGAAAGTTCCCATGCTGAAGACCGGTGAGTCCTGTTTTATTACAAGCTGCACATGCTGTAAACACACACCCGAGCTTAAATGTTTGAGGCAAATTGACAACACAAGCAGGTGCAGTGTAAAGTGAATAGGGGAGTATTTCCTATCAAAACCAGGAAAAGGACCTAGGAGTTGATAAAGCGGGACATATGGGAGAGGGCAGAAGTACAGACTGAGACTCTCCTCTTTCCAATATGGAAAACATATGTCTGAATACATCTGCAACATAATCTGTTGAAACTCATACTCAGACAATCTTCAAATATTAAAAAAGTACAAAGAACCACCATGAGGACTTTGGGATGCTGAAAGCTGGGGCTAGTTACAGCACAAAGGACCTGAACAGATTTAATTATACTACGGTGGTTATTTTAGCAACCCTATTCTTGTTTTGGGTGTCTGAAAACAAGCATTTAAACATCCATATTGCATGCACATCCAAACCCCCAATTTATAAACCCAGGACACCTAGAACTGCAGTTATGTGCTTATGACAAAGGAAATCAATCAGTCTGGGCCTGTTTGGGCAGGATTAGGAAGCAGGGGCACAGCCAGAACTCATGGTGGATGGGTGGGAGGGGGCCAGAGCCCGAGGGAGGGGGCACATTTTGAGTGCCACCCCCACGCCTCCTTGCCACCCCCCCCCCCCACCGCCTTGTCGCTCCCCCTACAAAAACAAATACCTTTTCTTCTTGCTCCTCCTGTGCACATAACACAGCTTCTCAGTTTCACGTAAAGGAGCATCAGTGTGCATAGGAGGAGCAAGAAGGAAGAAAAGCAGGGTAGCGAACGCAGCTGTGCTGGAGACCGGCACTGAAGAAGGCTTCGGCTGGTAGGGGTTGAGGACCCCCACCAGCCAAACCAGGGGCCCAGGCCACTGTGGCTATGCCCGTTAGGAAGGAACCACAAAGAGTGTCTCTCAAAATTGCAGAGAAAATATCAAAATGTTTAAATACAAAACATCCTCTTCATAGAAAAATTAAAAATAACAGTGCAATTTTGAGAGACTTTTTCTGATTCCATGTGTTATGTTATGGTGAAATTAGGCCTTACCTGCTAATTTTCTTTTCTCCATACCCTCCAGACCAGTCAAGACACTTGGGTTATGCACGCCTATCAGCAAAGGAGGACCAAGAACACCTGAATTTGGATACTGTATACCTATCTATCCCCCAACCACCCAGTATACAGATAACAAATCAGATCAAGCCTCTGGAAGCCGAGGAACCTTAGCCTCTCCAAGACTGTGCACCAACTTATCCTACTCCTCTCCAAAGAGCATGGAACCTTCAAAAGGAAGCAAATACAACGTCTGCAGCCCATCCCCGTAACCCAAGAGCCCGCTGGGCAGCAACCACGAGGGACATATTCTTCGATGAAGCTCGAAAGTCATAAAGGGCATCAGCCAAGAACAAAGAGCCCATCTCAACCTTGGCCAACTCCTGCACCAAAACAGCCCTGTCTAAAACCAAATCATCCAAGACCCTCTCAGCCCAGCCAAAGCAAGTGTGAGCCACCAGATGCCCACAGATGGACATTTGCAGCACCATAGCTGATCAATCAAAATTAAGCTTAAGCAAAGATTCCATCTTCCTATCCTCGGGGTCATGGAGAGCAGCACCACCACCTACTACAATTGCCGTCGCTTTAGTCACCGCAGTTACCACCGCATCCACAGTGGGAGGCTTGAGGGAATCCCTATCCTCCTGAGGAAGTGGGAAAAGTCTAACCATGGCCTGAACTACTTTACAAGGGGTGTCTAGTGAATTCCACTCCGCCAAGACCATATCCCTAAGATCCTTATTCATAGGGATGGACTGCGGCGGACACCGGATCCCTTTAATCAAAGGATCCACCTGCTTAGTATCCCCCGCAGGAGTCTCCGCGGGATCAAACAAGCACAGAAACCTGGTCTATTAGCTCTGCTAACTCATCTCTGTGAAAAATTCTGACCACAGATGGGTCTTCCATGGGTAACAAGACATCCTTATCCTAAGCCGACTCCCGGGAATCCTCCTCCTCGAGGTCACTGAGGCCCTCTTCCAACACAGGAAGCAAAGAAACCGCCAGTTCTTCAGCCCAGTCCAGGCGAGGTCTTTTTGCCACCACCAGACCAGCTCCCACACCGGGAGCATCACCAAGGACCGGACCTTTCTTCCAGGCCTGATACAATGACCAAACAAACTCAGGAGGGAAACCCATCCCTCCTGAGCACTCACCCGCCAAGGCGGGGGGGGGGGGAGGGGGAGGCCTGAGAAAGAAACCTCTTGCACCTACTGAGGCGGCCCTGCTGCGCGGGAAGAATCCAAGATGGTGGCAGTTCCAACTGAAATTGGGACTGCCGACAAACAGCTCACCTGCAGAACAGCCTTCTGTCCCCACCGTCCCGGAACCGCTCTGCTCTGTGGTCAGGTTGGACGGCACCGCAGAAGTTGACTTTGGCTCCCCACAGAGCGAACACTGCGCCCCAGGCGCTTCAATTCCCTGGCGCGCTCAAGAGTGGCAGTGCAAGAGCTTGGCCACACACATCACCGCGGGACCAATCCAAAGAAAAAAATAAAGAAGCTGGTGGGAAGAGACGTGACCCGGCTCAAAAGTCAAAGAAACCCACTCCCAGCACAGCTAAAGAATCAGCACACAGCACGGTGCTTTTTTTTTTCCCCACAGTGCTTGAGCCCTGTTGCTGTAGGCTGTCCAAGGCACTCAAGGCTCCTGCCCTGACATGGCAGCCGAGGTACACAGCTGTCCACTCCAACCGGAGGGGGAAGGACCCGGCTACCCGGGTTGTAACACCTCAAAGGTCCCACCGAACCCACACACCAGAAGCACTCCAAGGGACTAGACATAGGTTGTTTTTTTTTTTTTTTAAATACCTCAACATAGAGGAGGAAGCTCCTCTCCCCTCCCCCCCCCCCCCCAAATAAAAGAGCACCCTAGGGCCTACAAGACCGGTCAGGCTGCACAGACTTCACATCTACCCTCTGCTGGAGACTGAGAAAGACTGGCTGGTTGGGGTTCTGCACAGGATATGTCCAAATTCAGGTGTTCTCAGTCTCCTTCTGCTGGTAGGTGTGCATAACCCAAGCGTCTTGACTGGTCTGGAGGGTTGTTGAGGAAACAGGACTTATTGTCCGAAAATACCAATGTATAGTTCATTGTGGATCACAAATCAAAAAGGATGAGACAACCTCAGAAATTACATAGTGTTGTATAACATAGTACTCAGAATTCACAAACTATATCGGAAAAAAAAAAACACCTAATCAGTCAAATATTCATGGAACGTCTTGAGAATTTTACAGAATGTCTGATAATTCCTAAGCATATGTATTTCCAAAGGTAAAGAATTCTACAGTGATGCAACTAGATAATGAAGAGTTAAACATCTTCTTAAACCGTATTAAAAGTTCATGCTTAGGAATGGCCAAAATATGGATGTCCAACTCTGTTTCAGAGGGGGAAAGGATTTTTATGACCAAAAGATGGAAACTGGTATTTAGACCTGGTACTCTACATGTCCAGGTTACAGAAAGGTGCTGAGCAGCTCTCCATTGGAGGGACTAAGTGAAGTCACCCCATTAATTCCCCCAGTAGCACGGGATACTAGGATAAGTGACAGCTTCAGGAACTATGGATGTTCATGGTACTAACATTTTTCTTTAATTAACTTCATATATACAACCTGTAAACCCAGAGGCTGACACAGTTGGTATTTTCTGTCCCTGGAGGCTCACAAACTGCAGTGAGATTTGAACCAGGGTCCAGGGGTCCCCTGATTCTAAGTCACAGCAGCCGAGGCTCACAGCTGTCCACTCCAAAATGGAGGACCCATTGTAAAAGCAGCAGTGACGTCCCTGAGGAAGAATTCTGAAACAGGGATTTTGTTGGACATTTAGAACACTCAGTGATATAGCGACAACCCTAAATTAAAGATAAGTTTGCTCCTGTTTGGTTCATCTACTTTTCCAGTGCTTTTTGCATAGTTTTTGAATTTTTTTTACCTTACTTTTTCTAAGATTTTTCCTCATAGACTTTTAACCTATGGATTAGGGAGTCCACTTTGTACATGGATGTTTATAGAATGTGTTTACACTCCTAAGCTAATACTATTATATAGAAAATTTAAACAACAAACAAAATAAGGATTGGATTTATTAGAACAAATAAATTAAGGGTTACATACACAGAGTATTTACGATTAATATAGCTTCTAAGTGAGCCGCTTGGCGGCTAGACTCACTGAAACTCAACCTCGGCTGTAGGTTCAGCCTATACTGAACTCTCTTTTGTTCCCTTTTAAATAAAGTGTTGCAGGAGTGTGCTTTCTCTAGACTTCTCATATACTTGTTTTTGGGACTGACTATTTTTTGCTTTTGTATATTTTTTTGTCTCTCTCTTGTAGGGTTTGATCTAATTGGTAGTGATTTTATAACATGGACATTCCTATGCTGCCATAACACATCCAGAACTCTTGTTTTGCCCCGTTCATAATATGGATGTTTCAGTTTGTAAAACGGATGTTAATGCTGGATGTGACCAGCACATGGATGCTCATTTCTCAAGTATTTTGTTGAGGCAGCCGCTAGGGGCAGGAGTAAATGGGGTTTACACCTGTCCCCATCGCCCCTGCTAGACCACCGGGGATCTTAGGTAGGCCTATCATGACTTGAGAGGGATCAGAAGGGCTGAAGACACCCATGAATGTTATGCTGGCCCCAGATGAATATCGGCTGGCCCCACATAAGCTCTGGCAGCCTGCAGGGGTCCAGTGAGCTGCCAATATTCTGTGCTGGTACCCAGACTTGGCGTGGCATTGAATACTGGGGCCTAATTTAGCTGGAGATGGTCAGCGTTTTAAAAAAAATGCTGACTGCCACCAGCTGAATATTGACCAGATGCCTCAGACACAATATGCAGTTTAATGAGCAGCAGACTTCAGAAATAATGTTATGAATGAGGCGAAGATGCATGGAACAACCTCAGGCCAGAACCATGATGAGTAACAACACCTGGGATAAGCACAGGATCCCCCCCAGTTATGAAGAAGTGAAGGAGAGTCAGATCACCAGGAGGCTAGGAAACTGGGCAGATCAAATAGGTGTTTCCCTGGACTTAACATGCAGGTGTCTTCACAAAATACAGGTATACAAATAAAGCATCCAGTTAAACGGGAAAGGGAAGGGGATTGAATTTCATATACCACCTTTCTGTGCGTACAATAAAAACAGTTTACATGTTATATACAGACAGTAGTTTTGTACCTGGGGCAATGGAGGGTTAAGTGACTTGCCCAGAGTCACAAGGAGCTGCAGTTGAAATCAAATCCAGTTCCCTTGGTTCTCAGGCCACTGCACTAACAATTAGGCTACTCCTCCACTCCCCAAACTCACTCTTCCTTCAGAAAAAAACCTGGCATGTGGCTGAGGCAATGCTATGTCCCTCACCACCATTCAGCTCTGGATGAGCAATCTGGATAGGCTAAAGGAAAGGGTCAGCAGGGCAACTGGTGGGCAAGATTCAGAGGAACCAATGGCAAAATCCCTTTCTAACCAAAGAGAGAAGAGTCGGGGGTGGGGGGAAAGCAAGTACACACTTAACTCCACTGCTTGTTTTTTTTAAGATTAAAGAGCTGATCCTCTCTTATTGAGACCATTTCTCTGCTGCTAACTAAAGGGAAGGCAAGAACACCTCTGCCATTATCTCCAGATTCTGCTTTACTGGGTCAGCACATTTAACCTGAGCACAAACATCCATACAATGCTATTTAACAGAGTTTTAACTAAAATGAGGTAACCACAGAATTGCAAGAAAGCAAACAAATGAGTGGTCGATCAGACTCAGTAGACAAGGGCAGAAAGGAGTGTAGATAGAACCATGAGCACTTGGGTCCCAGATAGTCCTCTGCTCCTAAAGCGGTTGAAGTTCTCAAGTATCCCCGCCCTCGTAACATTCATGCAAAGATACGGTGATGCGTTTTTCCATTACTGACTCTTGCATGTTGTTCTAGGAAGACTGTTGGTCAATGATGCACCGGACATTCAAGGTCTATGGCTACTGGCAATGTCATGCTGTGGGTTTAGTCCGAAGGCCACGCTATTCCATTACCAGAACTTTGGCTGAGAGAAATGCTCCTCTACTCTGTGATAGGCTCTAACTGTACCCTTAGCTGTAGGCATTACATGGCTACTGTCCATCACAGTCACATCCGGCAGAGAGATCTGCCTACTTTGGCAGAATGAACAACTTCTGCCCACCGTGTCCTGCAGAATATCCTCCTCTGTATCTCAGCTGAAAAAGTAAACAGATCCCTTCACCTTTTGCAGATCAAAGTCTCCTAGGAAGGAAGGGAAAAGCTGTGCATCAGAAACAGATACCAGAATTTCTCGGCTTCAGAGGTGGTAACTCTTTATTACTCCGATACCACTACTGTTAGTTATTTCTATAGTGGTACTAGACATAAGTGGTACTGTACACAAACATGAGACAGAACTCACAAACAGGACAACTAAGGAATCAAGGAGTTCATGCCTGGATCTGGTAACAGGGCAGAGGCGTATTTATTCAAGGCATACGTGCTGCATATGTACCCCCACCCCCATGCCTTAAAGTCATGTCTGCTCCAGCCTTTGCCCAGGCAGCACCACTCACAGGCTGCTTGTGGCCTGCACTGGGAGTTTCTCTCTGAACCGTCCTGCCCTTTCCGACACAGCTTCGTTTTATGAAGGGCGGGACGGTTCAGAGAGAAAGTCTCGGTGCAGGCCACAGGCAGCCTATGAGTGCCACAATCCAGCTGAAGACTGGAGTGGAGGTGATTTTAAGGTACTTGGGGGGAGGGAAGAGATACACACCCCCTATTAAAAATTCCTGGCTACGCCACTGCAACAGGGCTTACACTGGTGAGGGTAGGGGAGCCTATAGCAGCAAAAGCAGTAAAGGTGTGATTGCCAGTGACTTTTTTTACTTCTGCCATACCACAGTACTAGAATACAGGAGTTTCTTGACACCAGAGGCATGACAGTCAGTCCCCAAGGGAGACAGGAAAGAGTTAAACCCACTTCACTGCAGAAAGTGCTGGAATAGAAAGAA
Source organism: Microcaecilia unicolor (assembly GCF_901765095.1). Lineage (NCBI taxonomy): Eukaryota > Metazoa > Chordata > Amphibia > Gymnophiona > Siphonopidae > Microcaecilia > Microcaecilia unicolor. The sequence continues at coordinate 71,185,704 of NC_044041.1, read as the reverse complement.
GACCGCTTTTCTTCCCTCCCTTGCTCTGGCTGGGGTTTTTAGTTGTAACACATATGCTACCTGTCTGAGGGGTTCTGGAAAGCAGTTCCACCATTTTCTGGTTCATGTGCAAGTTCTTGCTCTTAAGATTTCTCCTGAAGAAAACCAAAAATGATAGTCTGTTACATGAGGACTCATGGCTGCAAACACCAACAAAAATCAAACTATAATTCCAGACCCTACCTCCACTGCTATCGGCACTCCATAAAGTGAAGGGTCAGTGTGTTCATGGGAACTACTGGGCTGGGGCATTATATTATGCACAGGTTTATGCAAGGCAGGGGCATGACCCCCCACAAATTTAGCCTTGACCCCCTCTACTTTTGACCCCCCCCCCCCCCCCCCGCCGCTTTCAACCCTCCCCTCCTGCCGCTAATCCTCCCTTGCCACAGGTACCTTTGTTGGCGGGGGTCCCCAATCCCTGCCAGCCTTAGTCTTCATCAGTGCCGGTCTCTGGCGCGTTTGCTGATCTGTGCTGTGAGTCCTGACAGACGTCCTGCATGCACGTCCTGCAAAGGTACCTGGCGGGGGTGGTCCGAAAGTGGCGGAGGAGGGTTGGCAGTTGGGGGAGGCATGCTAAAACGTGCCCCCCCCCCACCTTGGGCTCTGGACCCCCTTCCCACCGAGGTCTGGTTACGCCCCTGCTGCAAGGGCCCATATTCCACATGGAGATGGAACAGTACTCACGGGACTATGTTGCAGTACTTTTGCAGCATGAAGTTTGACAGTTCCTGGAGGATCGGCTGACTGTGTAATATAACAAACTGTTCACGACAGACCTGCATGAGAAAATGAGCATTTGCAGTAGTATTACATAAACACACAAGAGACATACCCCAGGAGTTACAACCCAGAAGGATAGGGTATGATACATACCTGTAGCAGTTGTTCTCCGAGGACAGCAGGCTGATTGTTCTCACGACTGGGTTGACGTCCGCGGCAGCCCCCACCAACCGGAAGAAGCTTCGCGGGACGGTCGGCACGCAGGCCACGCCCACCGCGCATGCGCGGCCGCCTTCCCGCCCGTGCGCGACCGCTCCCGCCAGTTGAATGACAAGCAATAAAATATGAAACACACAACTCCAAAGGGGAGGAGGGAGGGTAGGTGAGAACAATCAGCCTGCTGTCCTCGGAGAACAACTGCTACAGGTATGTATCATACCCTTTCTCCGAGGACAAGCAGGCTGCTTGTTCTCACGACTGGGGTATCCCTAGCTCTCAGGCTCACTCAAAACAATAACCCAGGTCAATTGAACCTCGCAACGGCGAGGGTACAACAGAAATTGACCTACGAAGAACAACTAACTGAGAGTGCAGCCTGACCAGAATAAATTCGGGTCCTGGAGGGTGGAGTTGGATTTACACCCCAAACAGATTCTGCAACACCGACTGCCCGAACCGACTGTCGCGTCGGGTATCCTGCTGGAGGCAGTAATGAGATGTGAATGTGTGGACAGATGACCACGTCGCAGCCTTGCAGATCTGTTCAATAGTGGCTGACTTCAAGTGGGCCACCGACGCTGCCATGGCTCTGACACTATGAGCCGTGACATGACCCTCAAGAGCCAGCCCAGCCTGGGCGTAAGTGAAGGAAATGCAATCTGCTAGCCAATTGGAGATGGTGCGTTTCCCGACAGCGACCCCTAGCCTGTTAGGGTCGAAAGAAACAAACAATTGGGCGGACTGTCTGTGGGGCTGTGTCCGCTCCAAGTAGAAGGCCAATGCTCTCTTGCAGTCCAATGTGTGCAACTGACGTTCAGCAGGGCGGGTATGCGGCCTGGGGAAGAATGTTGGCAAGACAATTGACTGGTTAAGATGGAACTCCGACACCACCTTCGGCAGGAACTTTGGGTGAGTGCGGAGCACTACTCTGTTGTGATGAAATTTGGTATATGGAGCATGAGCTACTAGGGCTTGAAGCTCACTGACCCTACGAGCTGAAGTAACTGCCACCAAGAAAATGACCTTCCAGGTCAAGTACTTCAGATGGCAGGTATTCAGTGGCTCAAAAGGAGGTTTCATCAGCTGGGTGAGGACGACGTTGAGATCCCATGACACAGTAGGAGGCTTGATAGGGGGCTTTGACAAAAGCAAGCCTCTCATGAATCGAACGACTAAAGGCTCTCCAGAGATGGCTTTACCTTCCACACGATAATGGTAAGCACTAATCGCACTAAGGTGATTCCTTACTGAGTTGGTCTTGAGGCCAGACTCTGATAAGTGCAGAAGGTATTCAAGCAGGTTCTGTGCAGGGCAAGAACGAGGTTCTAGGGCCTTGCTCTCACACCAAACGACAAACCTCCTCCACTTGAAAAAGTAACTCTTTTTAGTGGAATCCTTCCTAGAGGCAAGCAAGACCCGGGAGACACCCTCAGACAGACCCAACGCAGCGAAGTCTACGCCCTCAACATCCAGGCCGTGAGAGCCAGGGATTGAAGGTTGGGGTGCAGCAACGCTCCGTCGTTCTGCGAAATGAGAGTCGGAAAACACTCCAATCTCCACGGTTCTTCGGAGGACAACTCCAGAAGAAGAGGGAACCAGATCTGACGGGGCCAAAAGGGCGCTATCAGAATCATGGTGCCGCGGTCTTGCTTGAGCTTCAGTAAGGTCTTCCCCACCAAAGGTATGGGAGGATAAGCATACAGGAGGCCGGTCCCCCAATGAAGGAGAAAGGCATCTGACGCTAGCCTGCCGTGTGTCTGAAGTCTGGAACAGAACAGAGGCAGCTTGTGGTTGGTCTGAGAGGCGAAAAGATCCACCGAGGGGGTGCCCCACTCTCGGAAGATCTTGCGTACCACTCTGGAATGGAGCGACCACTCGTGCGGTTGCATGACTCTGCTCAGTCTGTCGGCCAGACTGTTGTTTACGCCTGCCAGGTACGTGGCTTGGAGAAGCATGCCGAACCGACACGCCCAACGCCACATACCGACGGCTTCCTGACACAGGGGGCGAGATCCGGTGCCCCCCTGCTTGTTGACGTAATACATTGCAACCTGATTGTCTGTCCGAATTTGGATAATTTGGCAGGACAGCCGATCTCTGAAAGCCTTCAGTGCGTTCCAGATCGCTCGGAGCTCCAGGAGGTTGATCTGCAGATCCTGTTCCTGGAGGGACCACAGACCCTGGGTGTGAAGCCCATCGACATGGGCTCCCCACCCCAGGCGAGATGCATCCGTCGTCAGCACTTTCGTGGGCTGCGGAATTTGGAATGGACGTCCCAGGGTCAAATTGGTCCGTATGGTCCACCAGAGCAGTGAAGTGCGGCAACTGGTGGAGAGGCGGATGACATCCTCTAGATTCCCGGTGGCTTGGAACCACTGGGAAGCTAGGGTCCATTGAGCAGATCTCATGTGAAGACGAGCCATGGGAGTCACATGAACTGTGGAGGCCATATGACCCAGAAGTCTCAACATCTGCCGAGCTGTGATCTGCTGAGACGCTCTGGTCTGCGAAGCCAGGGCCAGGAGATTGGTGGCCCTCGCTTCGGGAAGGTAGGCCTGAGCCGTCTGGGTATTCAGCAGAGCTCCTATGAATTCCAGAGACTGGGTTGGCTGGAGATGGGACTTTGGGTAATTTATCACAAACCCCAGCAGCTCCAGAAACTGAATAGTGCACTGCATGGACCGGAGGGCTCCTGCCTCCGAGGTGTTCTTGACCAGCCAATCGTCGAGATATGGGAACACGTGCACTCCCAGCTTGCGTAGGTAGGCCGCTACCACCACGAGGCACTTTGTAAACACTCGTGGGGCAGAGGCGAGCCCAAAGGGCAGGCAGCACACAATACTGAAAGTGCCGTGCGCCCAGGCGGAATCTGAGATACTGTCTGTGAGCTGGCAGTATCGGGATGTGAGTGTATGCGTCCTTTAAATCCAGGGAACATAGCCAATCGTTTTTCTGAATCATTGGCAGAAGGGTGCCCAAGGAAAGCATCCTGAACTTTTCTTTGACCAAGAATTTGTTCAGGTCTCTCAGGTCTAGGATGGGACGCATCCCCCCTGTTTTCTTTTCCACAAGGAAGTACCTGGAATAGAATCCCTGCCCTTCCTGCCCGGGTGGTACGGGCTCGACCGCATTGGCGCTGAGAAGGGCGGAGAGTTCCTCTGCAAGTACCTGCTTGTGATGGGAGCTGAAAGACTGAGCTCCCGGAGGACAATTTGGAGGCAGGGAGGTCAAATTCAGGGCGTATCCGCACCGCACTATTTGGAGAACCCACTGGTCGGAGGTTATGAGAGGCCACCTTTGGTGAAAGAATTTTAACCTCCCTCCGACCGGCAGGTCGTCCGGTACGGACACTTGTAGGGCGGCTATGTTCCCGTGGATCCAGTCAAAAGCCCGTCCCCGGCTTTTGCTGTGGAGGCGCAGGGGGCTGCTTAGGCGCACGCTGTTGACGGGAACGAGCGCGCTGGGGCTGTCCCTGTGCCTGACGAGGCCTTCGGGCCGGCTGGTTGTACCTACGCTTCGCAAAAGAATAGGGTGCAGCCTGCCGAGCCCGGGAAAAAACGCCCGCCCGCGGGGGCGGGTGCTGAAGGCGCCCGGTGGGAGAGCTTGTCGAGAGCGGTTTCCCGCTGATGCAGTTGGTCAACCATCTGCTCGACCTTCTCGCCAAAAATATTATCCCCCCGGCAAGGGACGTCAGCCAGTCTCTGCTGGGTGCGGTTGTCCAGGTCAGAGGCACGCAGCCATGAGAGCCTGCGCATCACTATACCTTGGGCCGCAGCACGAGATGCCACGTCACAGGTGTCAAAAATCCCCCTGGACAGGAACTTTCTGCACGCCTTCAGCTGCCTGACCACCTCCTGATATGGCCTGGACTGCTCCGGCGGGAGCTTATCGACCAGGTCCGCCAGCTGTTGCACATTGGTCCGCATGTGGATGCTCATATAGAGCAGGTAAGATTGGATGCGGGTCACGAGCATGGAGGATTGGTAGGCCTTCCTCCCAAATGAGTCCAGAGTGCGAGACTCCCGCCCCGGGGGCGCCGAGGCGGTATCCCTCGAACTCCGTGCCCTCTTGAGAGCAGAATCCACGACCGCTGAGTCATGGGGCAACTGGGGCCGCATGAGCTCTGGGTCAGAGTGGATCCTGTACTGGGACTCTGCTTTCTTGGGAATGGTGGGGTTAGTTAGTGGTCGCACCCAGTTCCGAAGCAGCGTCTCCTTCAGGACATTGTGCAGCGGTACCGTGGAGGACTCTCTAGGTGGTGATGGATAGTCGAGGACCTCGAGCATCTCGGCCCTCGGCTCTTCCACAGAGACCACGGGAAAGGGAATGCTTATAGACATATCCCGCACAAAGGAGGCAAAGGAGAGACTCTCAGGAGGTGAGAGCTTCCTCTCCGGTGACGGCGTGGGGTCCGAGGGAAGGCCCGTAGACTCCTCTGAGGAGAAATATCTCGGGTCCTCCTCTTCCCCCCACGAGTCCTCATCCTCGGTATCGGACATTAGCTCATGTAGCTGAGTCCGGTACCGGGCCCGGCTCGACGTCGAGGCACCGAGGCCTCGGTGTCGTCGAGCGGTGGACTCCCGCGCCGGCGGGGACGGAGCTCCCTCCATCGACGTCGACGGGGACTCCACCTGCGTGGCGGTCGAGACCGGCACCGCAAGCGGCGGCGGTGTCGACAGCCCCGGCGCCGGGCTAGAGCTCGCCGGCGCCACAGTCATCGGCGCCGGGGGCGCAAGCACCCCCGACGCCGGCACAGCCTGGCGCATCATCCCCGGAAGGATGGCTCTGAGGCACTCGTCCAGGCCCGCTGCCGGGAAAGGCGGTGGGGCCGGTAAGGGTGTCGGTGCCAGAAGCTGCTGGGGGCTAGGAGACAGCACCGAGGTGCCGGAACCCCGACGCGTCGGTACCTCCACCACCGACGGAGATCTCTCCTCTCTGCGATGACGCTTCGGCGTCGACTCCCCTTCAGGGTGCACCGAGGGCTCCCGGTGACGGCGCTTCTTGTCTTTTTTCCGGTGCACGTCACCGGCGCCGGAGGGCATGGAGGAGGAGGAGGTCGATCCCCCTCGGTCTCGAGGTACCGGGTCCGACAGGGTTCGGTCCCGTGGCTCACGAGCTGAGGGAGTGACCGGGCCGACAGCCCACGCGGCCTCTCAACCCCACTCTCACCGGCGGGCCGACGGGACCTGTTCTCCTGGGGTCGCTGCCATCGGTGCCGATGTCTCGGGCATCGATACCGGTACCGAAGATCCGGCCTTCGATACCGATGCCGTCGAGGTCGACGTCGAGGGGCCGGCGCAAGTTCCAAAAGACGGTCCCGCAGAACTTGCCTCGCAACCTGAGTCCGTTTCCGGAGACCGAGACACAGCGCGCACGACTTGAGATTGTGCTCCGGCCCGAGGCACTGGAGGCACCAAGCGTGGGTGTCAGTCTGCGAGATCGGCCGGCCGCAGCGACCACACTTTTTAAATCCACTCGGGACCTTCGAGGACATCGACGGAAAAATCGCGTCGGCGAAGTCAAAGTCGGCAATGGTGGCTAAAATCACACCACGAAAAAACTAGCCGACCGAGCGGCCACTAGGCCGCAACGAGGCGTCCCCGCTAGAAGCGAGGGAAAAGGGGAGCGCGTGCTCCACACGCGCAGTCTTTTTTTTTTTTTTTTTTTTATAAAAGAAAAGATAATAAAGGAAAACAAATTAAATTAACGAAGCGCGATCCGCGTATACGCGATCACAAGAATCCGGCGGCTGAAGTAGAGAGAGCGGCAAAGCACGACTCTCTCCAGGCGCGGAAAAAAAGGAACTGGCGGGAGCGGTCGCGCACGGGCGGGAAGGCGGCCGCGCATGCGCGGTGGGCGTGGCCTGCGTGCCGACCGTCCCGCGAAGCTTCTTCCGGTTGGTGGGGGCTGCCGCGGACGTCAACCCAGTCGTGAGAACAAGCAGCCTGCTTGTCCTCGGAGAACTCATCGTTACACAGTAACAAGACAATTAGATGAGGAAAGCAGAGTGAATTCCTTCATCAGGCATGCTGTGAGGAAAGATGAAGGAAGGAACGTGTGTTGTAAAGTAAAGGGCTATGAAAGAGGGAGTGATGGCAGGTACAGGGCAGTAGAAGTGAAGAAATGGGGCTTGTCTCTATTACCTCATTCATAATATCCACGGTGAGAGCATGAGTCCAGAAGCAATCGTGGACAGAGACAAAGGTCAGACCCCGCCTGAGAAAGAGCGGAGTATTAGCACTGTGTTTCTCCCCCCCCCCCCCCCCCCCCAACCACTAATACAACACAAATCTCCACCTTGCCATCTCTTACACTCAGCCTAGCAGGGCTGTCTCTATGACACGGACTGCATCGAAGGGCCAAGCTGAGAGCTGGCCTGCCCCTCACACTTTATGTTCAGTTAGAGACTCAAATTCTGCAACCCTACCAGGTATTACTTCTCTTCTCACACCTCCCCCTGCCCCCATCTGCAATATTTCTTCACCCTTCTTTCCTGTGACACTTCTACTATCCCCTTTCCCCAGTCACTAAGCTACCTATCTCTCCCACATCTGCTCTAACGCTCCAATATCAGACCTGTGACACTGAAGAGCCGTCAGCATCATATGAGTCGAATCCAGTGAGTGTATGAAATTGGGCGGGAAGGCATTTTTTTGTTTCACAGTATCTGGCTTCCTGAAGTAAGGAAAAGCAAAAGACATCAGTTACACAGTCCAGAGAAGTGCACCAGATACAGTCCCAGGTTATGGTATAGTCAACCCTGACCTATGATGAAATAGAGGAACACCACAGGTGGTTTGTACTCAATCCTTCTACCCTCTGAAGTCTTCTGGGAATCGAGGAAGAAAGAGAAAGCTTGTGCCCAAAGCTCATCTGGTCTTCATCACAAACAGTAATAGTTTGACGTTTTTTTGGCAAATACATCAAAATGTAGCAAACATGATCAAAAGCTCTGGTTCTGAGTGTAACAGTCACTTACTCGGTGGCATCAGAGGTTGATTGCAGGCACACAGACTGAAAAGTGCTTTGAAACTATAGAGAAAGAGAAAAGACATGAGTGAAGCCCAAATCACCCCTGCCATTAGCCTCTCCTTCAGCAAAGAAAGAGGGAGCCTCACCTCTGTTTAACACACTATCAGCTACATCCAGATACAGAAGGGGGCCAGACGCCAGGGGTGCATCTTATTTCAAGAGCATCTGGATTTAGTGGAGCAAGTGACAGGTCCCTAGTCAGCAAAGCTACTCACCACTGTGTTCCTGGTGCGATGATATGGTTGTACAATGGGAAGCCCAAGTGGGGTGATCCACTCCACAGTGCTCCCGGATTTTGCAATCATCCGGGCACTTTCTGTGAGCCACAGCTGAAGAGAGAAAAATCATCATTTCCAAGGCTTCTGCACAACAAAACTCTAAGCCTGGCTCTTGTGCCAGAAATCCCACAGAGAAGTTAAAGAATTTACCTGAATTTCTCTAGTTCCAGAAAACATTTCTTTAAGGCTATTGAACACCTGCTGTACAAGGTAGTGAGAAGCCTCCCAGACATATCTCTGTTTAGAAGAGACAAAACATCAGAAGCTGTGCACCGAGCTGCCGAACAGCGATCTTTCAAACACATCACAAATACTGTAGCAGGTCAAGGGACTCGACACAAAACGCCAAGTGTGAAAGGAGAACGCGTAGAAAGAAAGTTGCAAGATTTATCAGTGAATAGCCAGAGGGAAAAGAGCAAGAAAGGAGCCAAAAGATAGAAAATCTGTGCCCTGATCAGTAGCCAAGTTCAGCCCTGGCTTTGAGTCCAAAACTCAACTGAACAGCACTTGCTCTCTCCTCTCCCCCTCTTTCAATCTATGTGGGTATGCAGCAAAGGGACCCTTGTGCTGTAAAACACCTCTAGCCTATCCTGGGCTCTGCCCCTAGAAGAAGTTTCTTTTTCTGCATACACTAAAGCTAGCCCTATATATATTTCTTGGTTTAAAGGCTTCTGCATTAAACTTAATTGTAATACCATAGTAAAAAGTGCAATTAAATGTAAGCATGTAGGCTTTGTAAGGAATTTGTCACTGTAACGGGATACTTAACACATCATCATTACATTTTGAAATAAAACCAGAATGCATCACCACCCTGTCCTCTCTTATAGCTAATGAAAAGAGCCCCACCCCCTGAAGAAACAGGAAGGAAAAATGGAGAACACCCACCCACCTGTGGGAAAGTGTCTACCTCCTTCAGCCTCTTCTCAATCTGTAGCCGTCCTCCATACCTAGTCACACCATAGACCACTGTCATTACCGTCTGTTTCACCACCTTTCGGCTGATGAAGCCATCCAGCACCTGTGCGATCACCAAGCCTCTCTCTGCATCCTGCTTACGGAATGCCTCCACCTGCCATCCAGACCAGCAAGGAGATGGTCAGTACTCACTCGGGTCAAAGTCATCTCTCTGCTCTCTCATGTCACTGTACCTGATCTATGAAGGGTTATGTGAGAAGGGGTACAACCTGTACTCTTGGTTACATGCCAATTGGTTCTGCTTCATTTATTGAGATGTTAAGAATGCATAGCTACAAAATGTATGTTACATAGTCTTTAATATCTGCTGCATTTCTCCAGATGCCCACATGCAGCACTACCTAACTGCTAATTCACCCTTTAATACAACAAGCTAAGGTACCTGGAAGGCACCAATGATGCAGTGAAGTTTTGAAGTACAAGAGCATCCCCCCCCCCAATCAGCTGCCTCATTCTTACATAAGCGCATAACTGGCCAGACCAAAGGTCAATTAAGCCCAGTATCCTGTTTCAAACAGTGTCCAATCCAGGTCACAAGTACCTGGCAAGATCCCAAGAGAAAAAAACAGATTTTATGCTGCTGCTCATCCTAGAAATAAGCAGTAGACTTTCCCAAGTCCATCTTAACAATGGCTTATGGACTTCTTTCAGGAAATTATCCAAACCTTTTTTAAACCCTGCTATGCTAATTGCTTTTACCACATTCTCTGGCAACGAATTCCAGAGTTTAAGTACATGCTGAGAGAAAAATATTTTCCCCGATTTGGTTTTAAATTTACTACTTAGTAGCTTCATTGCGTGCCCTCTAGTACTTGAATTTTTTGGAAACAGTAAACATTCTCTGGATTTTATGATTTCTTATCCATTCCACTTGATTACTGATATAGTTTGGCCAGTCGTTCCTTGATCTGACCATTTTAAAGCTGATTTTAATTTTCATATTGCTATGACATCTATTCCTAAAACATAGTCCCAACGTTTGATTAAGTCTAGAGGAAAAATACTTGTTACATATTTTGGACCTTGTAAGCTTGATATCTTAGAATCTGATATGATTATTCAGAAACTGGGATCAGGCTATAGAAATAACTTTGGATATGGTTGCCCCTTTAAGAATTCGGACAGTAAGAGCTTCTAGATCTGCTCCTTGGTTTACTGAGTCATTGAGGGAGATGAAACAGGAATATAGGCAATTAGAAGAGAGTTGGCGGAAATATAATGATATTCCTACCAAATGTAAATTGAGAGAGGCCTTGAAGTCTTATAAATTTCATGTTGAAGCAAAAAAAAGTTTTTTTATGCTAAAACTATTGGTATCAAAGAAGTTATTTTGGATTGTTAAGAATTTGATAGCATCTTCTGATTCTGTATCAATTGTTAATTCACAACCTACCTCTCAAGAGCTTGCTGATTTTTTTTTTTTTGTAAAAAAAACTTGGGATGACCTTTTAAAAGATTAGTCTCAACTGTCTATAACATTAAAAATATGATGCTCCATATTTGAGTATTTCTGTTAATCAAGTCTGGAAAACGTTTAGTCTTATTACTGCTGAGAATTTTAGATCTCTATTGTCCAAGCTCACAAACTGTCATTGGATAGCTGCCCCTCTTATTTGTTAATTCAACCTCAGTTTGATATAATTTCATGGCTTGTTACTTTCTTTTTAATAATCTTTTGATCTTGGGTAAATTTCCCCTGGAGATGGGTCATATTGCACTTACACCTATACCTAAAAATCAAAGGATTTAGACGCATCTCTTACGTCCAGTTTTAGGCCTATTGCAGGGATTCCTTTACTCACTAAACTGCTGGAGACTTTTGTTAGTAAACAATTATCTCAGTATACTGAATTATTCCCATGTTTACAGCCATCACAATTTGGCTTTCGAACTCAGCATACTACTGAATCCCTTTTATCAACTTTGACAACAGTTGTTCAAAGTTATCTGTGTAGGGGCAAACAATTACTTCTGTTACAATATATTCCTGCTGCTTTTGACTCAGTAGACCATGGGTTGTTGCTGATAAGACTGAGCAAATTTGGTTTAGCAGGCCCCGTTTCGAACTGGTTTTTGTGTACCTGTTCATATTGTGTTTGGAAAAGCAGTGTCTCATCTAATAGCTGGTGCTCGAACTGTGGAGTGCCACCTATGTTGTATAATCTTATTATGAGTACCCTTGGATCTATCTCTCTTAATTATGGAGAGCGATCATTTTCCTATGCTGATGACATCTTAATATTGGTGCCAGCTTAAGCTGCTTTGGAGAATACATTTGATCGGGTTTCAGGTTGTATGGATAAAATTTAGCGTTGGGCCCTAGGAAACATACTTAAATTAAATCCTATTAAAACCAAAGTGCACTAGGTTTCTAATTCTTTTCCGATTATTCCTGCTATTATACCACTGATAGATGGTGGAAAGTGGAAAAAAAAAAAAGAGTCCAGGGTTCTAGAAGTAATATTAGATTCTTCGCTTACTTATGAATCTCAAGTTAAAAATCTATGTAAATGAACATTCTATGGAATCACAATCACGACTGCTTAGGACCTACTTCTTTGAGTCACATTTTTCATTATTGGTATTGTCTCACTTGGACTACTGCAACTCTCTATGTTGGGTTAAGTGCCAAACTCTTACAAAAATTACAGATGATACAAAATACAGCTGTACGCTTGGTTTTTTGGCTGAAAAAAAATATACAAGTATCTCAACGTGCAAGGAAACTATATTGGCTTCCTCTCAAGGAACACTGTTTTTAAATCTGTTTGCATGGTTTTTCATGTTTTAAATGGTATTTTCTTTTAATTCATTGTTAGAAATAATATATATTATTTACAATTTAAAATTATAAAGATCAAATTTTTGGTTTAATAACAATTCTGTATATATACAATCAGTCCACTATTTGTTATGTTTCAACTTACTATACATGTTATGATTTGTTCCTTACACTCCTGATGCAGGCCTGACAGGCCGAAACACAGATGAGATGAGTCTCAATCACCTTCTCTTTTTAATTTTTTTAAATCAATAAACTTTTTAAAATTGATTTTTGAAAGGTCGTCTTTTTTTATTTTAGTCGTCTTTGCTGTTTTTGTTTTTTATCTGTTTTCTGCAAAGACTGGTTTCTTCTGTTTTTTGTATTAAATGGTAGTACCTCAGAGTAGTTTATTTAATCATTTTCAGGTTTTTCTTTTTCTTCTCAGTTATGGGATAATTTTTTATTAAATCTTCCTGCATTTAATGGTGTTCGATTGAAACATCACTTTGAGGCTATGTTGTCTTTTCAAGCTATTACGATTTGGAATGCACCTCCTCTATGTATTTGATCCAAGGTTAATTGTATGCAATTGCGTAACACATTTTTATTTGATAAATTTTAGATTGTGTGACAGAACAGTGTGTTTTAAGTCTGTGATAATTTTGATATTTTCCTGCAATGTAGTTCTCTAGTTTGGCCAGCAGGTGGTGCATGTTTTTATGCTTAAACTGTTACAGAGAACTGACTTCCTTCTTTAGTTAACACAAAGAAAGGGGAAATGCCTGCAGAGATGTAGCCAGCTATCTTCAAATGTTGTTGCTCTAGGCTCTGATTGGCCTGGAGTTTGAAGTTACCCAAGAGGTACTTGGCTTCTGCTCCAGTCTTAGCCAGGAAGAAAAGAGAGTAGGATCTTTTTCTGAGGCTCTGTGAACAGTTGTATGTCCTGATCTTCCCAAGTACTACTTAAATAGTAAACAAATGTTTAGTTAGTGTTATAATTGATCCATATTTCAGTTAACTATAATTGGTCTGCTGATTGCACTTTTTAAATTTCACTGTTCCAAGTTCTGCGACAGTAAATACTATTAGTTTGTTGACTCTGCTTGTCTGGACTGATGAGAATCTTGGTGTTTGTGTGTTGGGTCTGTGAGTGCTTTCTGGGAACTATGGGACCACTGGGAATAACTTGAAAGCGGGAGATTCGCCCAGAGGTGGTAGTGACCGTCAGAGGGAGCAGGGTGCTAATGTAGAGTACAAGTGGCAGGTGCAGGCAGACCCAAGCTGTGCTGGGGACAGACCCTCTAAGTAGCCAAGGGATAGCCCCAGGCAGGTGGCTAGGCATTTTGTGACATATTGGTTTTACTTTTAATTCCTGTAGCTCCTCGTGCTGTTCAGAGTCTTCTTGTTCTGTTAACTGCCTTGAAACTCATGTGCAGTCTACAAATCTCGGATTAGATGATTAGACAAGCAATTCATGTCTACCCATTCCACTCAGTATTTTATAGACCTGTATCATATTTATTTATTCATACTTGTATCCCACAATTATCTAAAAACAAGTTTCGGTTTAATGTGGCTTACATTTAACAGTTGTTAAGAGATTACATTGCTTCAATTACATTTACAAGGTTGCATGTATCTCCTCTCAGCCATGTCTTCTCCAGGCTCAAGAGCCCTAGTCTCTTTAGCCTTTTCTCATAAGGAAGTCGTCCCAATCCCTTTATCATTTTTGTTGCCCTTCTCTGTAGCTGTTCTAATTCCTCTATATCTTCTTTGAGATGCAGTGACCAGATTTGCGCACAGAATTCGAGGTGCGGTCACACCATGGAGCAACATAAAGGCATTATAACATTCTTTAAGGCTCACATTTACATTCCCCTCCCCTGTGGGAACAGTATATGCTGCCAAGGGAAAATCCTGCCCCATACACACTCACCTGCTGCGCCACATCGCTGTACACATCCTGAGGGGTGTCACATGGCATCAGGTTAACAGAGGTTGCGCCAACAACATCTCGGCCTAATGCAGCATAATGCTGGAGCCCATTACAAGAGCCATCCTATGAAAGGTATTAGAAGCATTAGACTGTGGTGGAAGTCAGTACCAACCTCTACCCCCTTCCTCCTGCCCTGAATATAAACCTAGGACACAAGTGAGTTCAAATACAACTACACTACATCTCAGCCCCATAGTCTATATCCCCATGTTACATCTCACACCCTCTGCGTAATCCCACACTACATCTGTCCTTCTCTCCGTGCAATATCTCAACCCAAATTCCAGGTCTTCTCCCCACCATGCATAACCAATCCCCCCTAGGTAACCTCAGCTCACCCACCTGGTGCACTGGGAAATGGGAAATGTATTTGGCTGGATCAGGTGACCTTGATGCCTTGGCGATTTCCATGCAGCAGGCCAGCGCCTGCCAGGGTTCATCAGCCTTCATCCACCACCCTCGACCCTGGAGACAAGAGAAGCCAAATCAGAGATTGTTAACTGAGTAGGACCAGTGGTCTGTTCCAGTCATGGTATTTATTTTCATCTCCCATCATACTATGGGCCCCTGTTTGTCTGTATTTCCTGATGGTGCTCAGTAGGAAAAGAATCAAACTAATCTGACGACTCTGATCTGAGACATGCACGAGCTACACTTGAAGCATGCCTGGATACACTATGGTCAAATATCTGCAAAGCTCCGAGGAAGTCATTTGTGTATTCATCTGAAAAATTAAGAGCATTCTGCTGGGTGTGATTGGCGCAGACTGTGTAGCACAAGGCTGAGGACAGAACAGAACGTACCGTTAAAGGGTTATCTGCTGAATCCAGTATGTCTTCCATAATTTCATTCGCATATTCAAGCCTCTGCTGCAGAGAACTCCTCTTCTTCAGCCCTGTCATGTTGATGAGGTGGATCTTCAGCCAGCTGAGCCCATTTTCCCCCAGTGGTTTACCCTCAGCAAAGAGCAGGATGGCACGGGTGACATCACTACCCAAATGGTTGAAATAGGGTGGGCAAGGGTAGGTGCGGCCCCGGAAGTCCATGTTGTGGGGGAACCAGAAAATCTGGCCCCGCATGTGGTTGGCAATGGAGAGCTTGTAGAGGGCATCCATCCGCAGGCTGTACATCTCTGTTTTTCTCTTCCTGCACAGTGCCATATCCCGCTTTAGGCTGCTCTTATCCCATACAGACTGGTCTTTCTCCAAGTGATACTCGGGCATCTCAGGTGCCTCAGATAAGGGGGGTGGGATGTCCAGCTTCTCATTTCCCTTGTCGTTGAAGATGGAAATGATGATATCAAGAACTTGCTGGTTGATCTTCCAGGCACAGTTGCTCAGCTGGTTTAATGCATCCAACACTGGGTGCAACTGGCTTATGGGACAATTCTCCAACAGCAGATGGTGCTGGATGGCTCCCTCCACACAGCGCATCAGTTTAGTAGGGGCGAGGATGTAGGCACCAAAGCTGGGCGATGTCCAAGGCACTGGTGGACATAGCATTGGCATAACAAAGGCATCAAAGGTCAACTTGGTCTCAACAGCATCAGACAGGATCTGGGTGAGGATTGGGTGGGGTTTAATACAGCCAATCTGTGAAAGGAATAAAGAAAAAAAACAACAGAAAATCAGGCCCATAACTAAGCCTTTTCATTTACTATACAGTTTATTAGAAGTGAAAGGTGCTGAGCTCAGACTGCTCGGGAGTAAAGACCTAGCTGAATATTTTTTTTCACTCAATTCAGAGTTAAGCTGTGGAATTTGTTACTGGAAGAAGTGGTCAAGGATTTAGATTGGGGGTGTCCAACCTCGGCCTCCACCAGGTGGGGTTTTCAGGATTGCCCCAATGAATATGCATGAGATCTATTTGCATTCAAATACATAGCATTCATATTCTTTGGGGAACTCCTGAAAACCCAACTGGATTGCGGTCCTCGACTGAGGTTGGACAACCCTCATTTAGATAAATTCCTGGAGGAAAAGTCCATAAACATTTATGGATTTCTCCAGTGGAAAATCTGCTGCTTATTCCTGGGAGTGACCACCAAGGACTGGATCTACTCCTTGGGATCCTGCCAGGCATTTGTGGTCTGGATTGGCCATTGTCAGACAGGATGCTGGCCTTTATGGACTTTTGGTCTGACCCAGTATGGCATTTATGATGTTCTAGGGTAGTGGTTACCAGCTTGTCTTGTGTTACCTCCAGTCAGTAGGGTTTTCAGGATATCTACAATGAACTTGTATGAGACAGGTTTACATGTGATGGAGGTAGTGCATACACATCTCTCTCATGTATCATTACTGATATCATTCGGAAAGCCTGAGGTCAGGAGTCCTCCAGGGCAGATTTGGGGTCTCCTCTTCTAGCAGTACTTGGAACACAGAACTCACCTGGTGGTTACTGCGGAAGGAATACATGTGGTAGAGCACAGGGATAAGCTTCTGCTCTAAGTCCTTGCACAGAATGTTCTTCTGCACCTGGATTTCCTGTACCATCAGATCCACCAGGTGTGTCCCGAGCTGTACCAGGAGGATAAGGGGCCAAGGTGAGTTACAGTTGACCAACGAGGAGCCTGCCAAACTTTCCGCCTCCAGTTTCTCCCAGTATTCTCGGGGCAGGCAATTATTGAGCTAGAAATCATAAGAAGATGAGGACAAAGAGAATTCAATTGGTTATTCAGGCACATCACCAATGTATAAGGCTCTCCCAATGGAAATCTCACCAGCCACAGAGATGCCAATATTAAACCTCTTGCTGTCCACAGGCTCCCAACTCCATTCATTCTACAGCCTTTTTAACCTGAACATTAAAGAAGCTAAGATACTGCAAGCATCAAAGGGTAGCCAAAGAGATGTCCTTACTCTTTCACCTTCCCATACTATGTGAGGTTCCGAGTGTTAATGTAGATGTCCAAGGACACAGTACACAGTCCTTGAGTTCCAGCCCCACGCTGCCCCTCACCTCTGAATCCTTTGCCAGCAGCTGGAGGTAAGTATCATAAATGGTGTGAATCTTGTCCACTGCCTTGGACTGCATCATCCTGTGGATAGCAAACCTGCTGTAGATCTTGGTCCCCAGCTCCCGCGCTATGATCAGCAATGACTCCCCTTTTGGGGGCAAGCTTGAGAGGCACTGCAAGAGAAAACATTTAGAGAGATAAAAATAAAACTGAAGTGCTAAGATAGGGTTACATACAGCAATTCAGCAAAGAGTATGGACAAATATGCATCTCATTTGCATATCCTCCCAGGTCCTCCGCTCCAGGTGCCTAGTGCTTCCACCAGATGCCTTCCAGGTGCTGTGGAGGACTTGGTCCATCTGCATGTCCTCCCAGCATTCTCTGGAGCAATTTCCAGGTGCCGCGCACCTAATGGCATTTGAAAAATTTTCTGTCTACAGGTTTTATTTTCTTTCTGCTAGTCCCAATGACCCCAGTACAATTTCTCTTCTTGATACTGTCCCTTTCCAATCTCTTTCTCCACTTGAAACTGCTGTATACCTTAGGAACACATTACCCACGTTCTGCTTTCACCACCTCACCATCACTTTTGTCTTCTCCCTTCTTCTCAAGCTTCAACATTTTCTTCCTTTCATTCAACCATCCATCTCCTTTCTGCCTGAGTGCATCTCATCTTCGTCACTGTCATCGTGCCTCTCCTACTCTTCTCCGTACTCTCTTGCTCCATCTCTGCTGGGGATATCAATCCCAATCCTGGTCCTCCAAATCAGCTCTCACCCTACTCGTGCAGGTCACACCACAATGTCTCCAATCTACTTTCTGTTCCTCTCCTTTTCCCTTCTTCTCTGCCTCTCTCATGTGCCCTGTGGAATTCTTGCTCTGTCTCCAACAAGCTTTCCTACATCCACAACCTCTTTATCTCTTGTACTCTCCATCTGCTTACACCGAGACTTGGCTTTACCCTGAAGACTCTGCTTCAGCTACTGCCGTGCCATGGAGATTATCTTTTCTCTCATACACATTGCACGGTTGGCCGCAGAGGTGGTGTCAGGCTACTACTCTCACCCTCTTGCAGATTTCAACCTCTTCTTCCACCCGAGTTTCACTGCTTTTCTTCCTTCAAAGTCCACTCCACTCATCTGTCTATACACTCCTCTACCTTTCTGAGTAGCAGTCATTTATTGACCCCCTGATAAGTCCCTTTCTTCCTTTCTCAACGACTACTGGCTTTCCTTCTTTCTCGAACCCTCATCTCCTTCCCTCACTCTTGGGGATTTTAACATTTATGCTAATGATCCCCGAATCTTATGCCTCTCAGTTTCTTGCTTTAACATCCTCCATTCAGCTGTGCTCCACTACCCCTACTCTCCAGAATGGCCACTGTCTTGATCTTGTCTTCTTTTCCAACTGTTCTCTCTCCAGTTTCTGCACCTCAGTTCTTCCCCGTTCTGACCATCATCTGATAAAACTTCATACTTAAACACACCCTCCCCCCCCCCCTCTCACGGTCCGGTCCAAGCTCCACCTATACATTCAGGAATTCTTCAGTCTATTGAGTCTTGCATTACCTCTATCAGTGTTTCATCCCTCTTCTCAACCACTATGTTATCCAAGTCTTGTCAATGAGGCCGTCTCTTCCTATAACACTATTCTCTCCTCTGCTTTGGATACTCTCACTCCTCCCATTCCATGTTTTTGCCGACCTCTGGAATCCGCTAACTACATTTCTGTGCCTGATCTGCTGAACGCCTTTAGCTGAAATCGTGTGCCCATACTGACGTCATACATTTCAAATTTTTTCTGACCTCCTTCTAATCTGCTCTTTCACTTGCAAATATGGACTACTACATCCACTTGACAAACTCTCTTGGCTCAAACCCTCAACTTCTCTTTGCCACATTGAACTCTCTCCTCAAAGTGCCTTCACCTCCAACCCTTCTGTGACAAAACAGTGGGTTTTTTAAGCCTGTAAAACTGTATTATTTCTTGAAGAGTATTTCTCTAGTTTGGCCAGCAGGTGGTGTTTCCTTATTTTAAAGTTGTTTCAGAGGAACAATCATCCTTTCTTTAGTCTGGCACAGACAGGAAATAAAATGCAGTACACTTTTGAAAACTTGCTGTTCTGGGCTCTGATTGGCCCAGGAGCTCAATTAATCTAGGATGTTACTGGCTTTTTCCACAGTCTTTGCCAGGGAGAAAAGAGAAAGATCTATTTACTGAAACCCTGTGAACAGTTATATTTGATAACATGTGAGTAGCTATATGTCCTGAACTCCCCAGGTACTATTTAGATCAGTGATGGGCAATCTTTTGAGCTTGGTGTGTCAAAATTCGTCAAAAAACTGAGCATAACTCGGGTGGTGTGTCACTTAGAGAAAAAAAACCATAATTTCGCGATATTTATAGTTTAAATAACAAAAATGTATAATTGTAATATATAACTGTATTTAATAAACCAAAAACTAATTATTTAACTTACCTGCTTAGTGACTTCTTTGTTCATCTGTCAGTCGGTTTCTTTTGAGGGTCTTGATATTATTTAACTTGTGTGGGGTGCCGTGAACTAAGATAAGTGAGGGGGAGGGGGAATTCTTTAACTAATCTGCCTATTAGTGACTTTTTTGTTGCTGAATTTCATTGGCTAAATCTTCAATTGAAGGTTGGTATTTTGTACACTTCAAGCCCAAGCAAGCGCTACTAACTTCATCTGTCAATCTGTTTCTTTTGTTGGTTTTGATATTATTTAACGCTGAGAATAAGGTTTCACAAAAGTACGTAGAGGGAAAAATTGTGAGTAAAGCCATTGCTATATTTTTCAGGGTGCTAAAAGTGTCTGGTAATCGGTTCCAGGCACTCCAAATTTCCTGTTCGTAGTGGCACTCCTCTTGATTCTCCAAGCGGCACCTTTCCAGATTCTCAAGCTTTGACCTCAAGTCGACAAACACCTGAGCCCAGATGCTGTCTTGAAATTTTACAAGTTGCATCTCCAAATCATCAATTTGCATCCATTGGAAACCATTTAATTCCAAACTACTGTAGACTACTACATCAGGATACTTAATTATTTTCATGGTCTGTTCTAGGCTTCTAAATTGATTAAATCTATCACTGAATTGGTCAAGTAACGAGTCTAAAACATGCTGGTACTTTATATGCAAGGGTTCCATTTCATTTTGTATAGCTGCACTGGCCTTCTCAAAATACTTTGTTACTCAAGGAAAATACTTATAAGTTTTAGTTTCTACATCTCGCTTGAAAATTTTAAGTTTACTTTCAAAAGCTTTTATGTATCCAAACATAACGTCAATACTTTTGCCAAAACCTTGTAACTTTAAGTTCAGTTCATTAATATGAACAGAGAGATCTGTAAAAAACATCAGGGTGTTGACCCGCTTATCATTGAGCTGAGGAAAGTTTCCCAGATCCTTATCCTCAAGAAATACCTTAATTTCTTCAAAGCACTCCACAAAGCGCTCAAGAACTTTGCCTCGACTCAGCCATCTTACATTATTGTACATCAGCAGTCCACTGTAGGTGGAATCAACCTCCAGTAAAAGTGCAGAAAATTCTCGCTTGTGAAGGGGGCGAGCAGCTATTAAATTAACTATTTTTGTAACAGCTGACATTAAGTCGTTTAAGTCGGTGAATCCTGCCTTGGCACATAAAGCCTCCTGATGGATAATACAATGAAAAGGCACAATCGGATGTCCAATAGCTTCCGTAATCAATTTGACAAATCCAACTTTTTTCCCCACCATGTTTGGTGCCCCGTCTGTCGTCACTGACACAACTTTAGAGATATCAATGCTTAGGTCACGGAATGTTTGTATAATAACCTTACATATTTCGCTTCCTGATGTACTTGTTGGCACTGATACTAACTTTATCAACTCTTCTCTCATTGTGAGACCATCAGAATATCGACCAATAATGGCCAACTGAGCATGTGATGTGACATCAGTAGTTTCATCAAGAGAGATCGAAAAATATTTACAATTACTTATGTCTCTCTTTAATTGATGTTGTACGTTTGTTTTCAGTCTCATTATTCGGTCTTTTATGATATTTCTACTGAGTGGTAACTCAGATAGTCTCTTAATAATTGCATCTTTATTCTGCATATCGTGAAATAGAACTGGTGCACATCTTAGGAGAGTTTCTTTAATAAATTCTCCCTCACTGAGTGCTTTTCCATGCTGAGCTATGGAGTGAGCAATGCTCAAACTTGCAGATGTTAAATTTGTAGAACCTTTTACAAATTTAAGGATGGAATTAGATTGGCTCTTATAAAAGTGTAGCTGCCTGGAAATGTATTCCTTCCTTTCATCCTCACTTTTTTTCAAGTGCTGGGAATGATTAGTTTCAAAATGTCTATTTATATTTCACGTTCTGCTTACTACCTTTTCAGTACATAGAACGCAAAATGATCTGCCATTTTTTTCTATAATGCCATACATCTCGGTCCATGTCTCTTGAAAGGGTCGGCTACTGCTACTACCACTTCCTTTACTTAACCTTGTTTTTTTATTTTTTGGGTTCTCCATCAAGGGGGCAGTGACAGAAGATAGAATTATAGATAGCCTGATAGCCCTGCAGGCAATTAGGGGTTAACTAGCCTAACTGATCACCTTATGTAAATTAAGATGGCTGCCGCTATTTCTAATGGCGGGAAACGGCACCCATAGCACATGCCCTCGCCTCTCCCAGCCTCCCCCTCACCTATCTCAGTAATGATGGTCAATTAGAAATCCACGACACCCCAGAACAGTAGATTAGATGATGGTTGCTGTGGTTATGTGGTTGCTGGTAATGGCGATCACAGGGCCCCCAGAGATGCGTCCCCCACGGCATTCCGCTGCTCTCTGCTCCGCCAGCTGGAAGTGAGGTGAAAGATCCCCTAATGGCTGTGCAGGAGCCGGGGCAGAGGGAGCAGCAGGGAGGGAACGAGCGGAGGACTCGGAGGGAGCCAATAGGAGCGCACACGGCATCCCCCCAGCGGGTAAACATGCACCGGGGGGGGGGGGGGGGGAGGTCACGCTGCACCTGGGGGGGGGGGGGGGGGGGGGGGCGCATCGGCGATCCGCCCCGGGTGTCAGCAAGGAATGCCGCTGCTTCTCTGTATGCGGCTGCGTGTCATCGAAAATGGCTACGCGTGTCATAGGTTCGCCATCAGGGATTTAGATAGTAAACAAATGTTTAGACAGTTTTATAAATAATCCTATTTCAGTTACCTGTTATTTGTTTGCTGATTGCACCTTTTCTGTTCATTGCTCTTATTTTTAATGACAACAAACATTTTTAGTTTATTGCCTCTGCTTGTCTGAATTAACTAAGAATCCTGGTGGTTTGTGTGTGTGCTTTCTAGGAACTGTGGGGCCACTGGGAGTGTGGCCCCAGTAACCTAGGAATCACTGGGGATAATTTGAGAGTAGGAGACTCACCCAGAGGCTGTTGGGACACAGTCAGTGGGAGGAAGGTGTTAGTGTAGAGCACAAGCGGCAGGTGCAGGTGGACCTGAGCTGTGCTGGGGATAGACCCTCTCTCTAAGTGGCTGCAGGGTAGCCCCAGGTGGCGGGTTAGGCATTTTGTGACACCTCCTTCACTTTCTCCACAGACTGAGTACTTTCATGATAAGGTTCACAAGATTAACTTTGAATTCTCAAACAAGTCACCTCCAACCTCTCCTTTCCCCAGTCCATTCTGTCAACCCTCCTCCTTCAACCCCTGCCTCCTTTTCTGAAATCACTGAAGAGGAACTTTCATATTTTCTTTCCTCCTCCAAACTGACTACTTTTCCCTCTGATCCTATTCCCACCCATCTACACAGCACCATCTCTCCTACTGTCATCCCTTTTACCTGTCATATCCTCATCTTTCACTTTCCATTGCAACTGTTCCTGATGCCTTTAAACATGCCGTAGTTATACCGCTCCTCAAAACAACTTCATTGGACCCTACCTGCCCTTCCAACTATTGCCCCATCTGCCTCCTCCTTTTCCTATCCAAGATACTTGAACATGCTGTTCACCGCCGTTATCTTGACTTTCTTTCATCTCAAGGTATTCTTGATCCACCTTTCGCCCTCTACATTCAACTGAAACAACCCTTGCTAAAGTCTCAAATGACCTGTTCCTGGCTAGATTCAAAGGACTCTGTGCTATCCTCATCTTTCTCGATCTGCTGTTTTTGTCACGGTTGATCACCACTTACTCCTTGATATGCTGTAGGGGTATTTTCCTGCCATCTCACGTTTGCTGGTCTGAAGCCTGTCCAAGCCTGAACCAACTAATATGGATTCTATAGCCTGTGGCCTGAATACATTAGAAACCATCAGAAACCAGCTTTCTACAAAGGAAAATTACTTTTTGGCACAGCTATGCTGCAGACTTCATTAAGGACATATGTCTATGTGCACTGCCTATCCATCTTGTCTCCTGGGAGCATGTTGAGGAGTGAATAGTAACAACTGTGAACAATGGAGGGGAGCTTGCTACAATCAGGCTCATGACTGATTACGTTTTTCTAGCTGGATGCACACAAACCCTCTTTGTCATGACCGTGAGTTATCTGCTGAACAGAGATACACAGTTGGTGATTGACCCATGGGTCACCTGACCGAGAGCAGGGCCAAGGAGGAAGATCAGAAGAGGAAGAGAAGATTTGCCTGAACATCAGTGAACTGTGATTCCTTGTGCTGAAAGCTGACAAGGTCAAGTTCAGCCGCAGCTCTGTGGTTTCCCCCCAAAGACTGGGTAATCAGTATACAGAGGAGAGACCTTGGATTTTATTCCTGGACTGGGATATTCGCATGTACTCTGTTGTAGTCTAAAAGGAGGAATCGGATTCATCACCAGAAGTCTGAAATCTACGGACCCAGGGTGAGAGAAGCAGAAATATTTCTTCCTATAGTTCAGGGGTTAGCTAGTCTGGTGATTGCCTGTCCCTGATTGGTTATAACAGGACTTGTGGTTTTCAGCTTTATATTGCTGCTAAGAGTGTTATCGTCTCAGGATATATTAGTGGTGTAATACTTATACTGGTAATCAGGATTTTTGTAGTACAAGTCTATTTTTGTAATTTGCTTTGCATCTTGCCATATTGTTATTTTTGTATCTAAAATAATATATTTCCATTTCTGGCTTTATTCCTTTCATTGGTGCAGCCTGTCAGCAGAGCCTAAGGGCCAATTAGGTACTGTCATATCCCCAAGAAACGAGTCTAGAGTAATTGCTATTGATTATTGATTATCTGAAATAGAAATACCTACAACGCTTTCCTCACTTGGATTTCAGGGCTCTGTTCTTTCTGTCTTGTTTTCCTTATTTCATCCAATGTATGCTCTGGTGGATTCTCCTCCACTTCTATTCCACTATCAGGTGGTGTATCTCAGAGCTCTATTGGGACCTCTTCTTTTCTCCATCTAAACTTCTTCCCTTGGTGCTCTGACCTCTTCCAATGGTTTTTAGTCTCAGCCTGTCTATCTGACATTCCTACCTGGATGTCTCATTGCCATCTGAAACATGGCCAAGACTGAGCTTCTTATCTTTCCCCCTAAACCCAACTCTCCTCTTCCCCCATTCTCTATCTTTTTGGATAACACTCTCATCCTCCCTGTCTCATCAGCTCTTAACCTTGGGGTCATCTTTGACTCCTCTCTTTCTTTCTTTGCACATATCCAACAGACTGCTAAAATCTGTTGTTGTTTTTTCTCTATATCACTACCAAAAATTTGTCTCTTCCTTTCTGAGCACTCTACCAAAACCCTTATGCACACTCGTATCACTTCATACTCGGACTACTGCAACTTGCTTCTCACAGGTTTCCCACTAAGCCATCTTTCTCCCCATCAAAATTGTGCTGCATGACTCATATTCCACCAGTGTCGCTATGCTCATATTAGCCCTCTCAAGTTACTTCATTGGCTTCCTATCCATTTCCGCATACAATTCAAATTCCTCTTACTGACTTACAAGTGCATTCACTCTGCAGTTCCTCAGTACCTCTCCACTCTTATCTCTCCCTACACTCCTCCCTGGGAACTCATTCATTGGGTAAATCTCTCTTATCTGTACCCTTCTCCTCCACTGCCAACTTCAGACGCCATTCCTTTTATCTTGCTGCACCATACGCCTGGAACAGACTTCCTGAATCAGTACATCAACCTCCAGCTCTGGCCATCTTCAAATCTAGGCTTAAAGCCCACCTTTTTGAGGCTGCTTTTAACTCCTATTCACTTGTTCAGTACCCATGTCTGTGTTATCATTCCCATCTTAAGTAATTCCCTTATTTGTCCTGTTTGTTTGTCTTGATTAGATTGTAAGTTCTGTTGAGCAGGGATTGTCTCTTACATGTTCAGTGTACAGCGCTGTGAATGTCTAGTAGCATTATAGAAATAAGTAGTAATAGTAGTAGTAGTAAAAATGACAAAAAGAGCCATCACCTGCAGCATAAGGTCCACATATTCCTTCTCATCCAGTACACAGAAGAAAGGATATAGGTTCACGCGCCAGGAACGTGGTGGTAAAGCCAGCATACGAACTTTGGATTCTCGCAGGGCCCGGAGGAGAGACTTCTCCCAATGGGAACGTAGTTCATTCAACAGCTCCCGCTGGAAAGAAAGCAAAATGTTGAAACATACCTGCCACACTGCACAAACAAAAAGATACCAACCTCCACCAGATACTGGGTTAAGCTTTCACTTCTTACTGTGCCTGAACTTCACCATAAGACAATAAAATTCTCTTCATCCCTCCACCTACCATCTGAAGCACAGCCCTGCAAGCATAAGCCCTCCTGCTGTTTTATGGTAATTATCATCCCAAAGCAACAAAAAGTACAAGCATGACGCTCACCGCTTTCACTTGCTGCGCTGTCAGGGGTTTGATAGCTTCAATAGATTCAATGGTGATGCTGTTTGCTTTCTCTATCTCTAGCTGTCTGTGGAATCTCTGTCGCAGGTCCTGCAGTGAGAAATCCAGCTTCGGATATGATACCGGCTGATCCTGGAAAGAGCAGTACAATGAGTGACTCATTTGCCATATAGCAGAAAGCCCTTCCTACTCCGACGACCACTAATTAGCATCTCACTACTGACCTGGACAAAGAAAGCAACAGAACTGTTCCATAATGATATTTGGCAACCATAGCAACTCCAGTGGCTACTGCTGCCACTGGGCTTCTTTCATTTGGATGGGCTGCCTCTCAGCTGGAAAAATCGAAAAATTATCTTACCTGACAATTTTTTAGTAGCAGCAGATGAATCCAGAGACTTGTGGGTTGTGACCATCTACCAAGAGTGGAGATAGCACTGTCTTATAGGATGGGATGCTCCTTGGTCAGTGAGTATTTCTCATGACAAAGCAGAAGAAAACAGAATTAAAACATTTCTCCTTCCCCACAGGGAAAATGATAAGATAATCCAAGAACTGCAAACACGTAAACCAATTACAACATTCCATCTAAAATATAAAGATGCAGCAACAAGTTCCAACAGAGAGAATTATCCAATAGGAACCACCAGAAAAATATGGTTGGCCTCTGGATTCATCTGCTGCGACTAAAGGAAAGAAAATTATCAGGTAAGAAATAATTTTTCATTCCTTGGCATCAGCAGCAAATGAATCCAGAGACTTGTGGGATGTAACAAAGTAGTCCTAAAGTAGGGTGGGAACCTGAAGCTCCAGCCGATAGCACTGATACTCTAAAAGATGTATCCGACTGAGTGGAGACATCCAAACGGTAGTGTCTGGAGAAGGTATGCAAGGAAGACCACGTCGCCACCCTACATATTTCCTCCATGGAGAACAGACGGGCTTCCGCCTAGGAAGTCATGACAACTCGGGTAGAAGGCACCTGGAATCCGTCTGGAAGTAGTTTACTGTCTCGTAAATAAGCAGATGAGCTAGCGTGGCTTTGGAAGCCGCATTACCTTTCCGAGGCCCTGAGCAAAGCACGAACAGATGATCTGACCAACGCAACTTGTTGGTCACTTCCAAATAGTGTAGGAGGACATAGTGAATGTCAAGGAAGCAGGAAGAAACAAAGGTTGATTGGGACAAAAGGCAGAAACTTTTACCTTAGGAAGAAAAGACGGAACTGTGAACCCCATCATCCCTTCAGGAGAAATCTGGAGGATCTCGACAGGACAAAGTCTGGAGTTCCGAAACTGTGCTTAGACTGATACCTGGATCTCTGATTAAAACTAGGCTGCCCTGGACAATAGCACCTGGTATCTTTAAAACGAAGGCAAGCTTGACCCAAATGGAAAGAATGCTTAGACATGTCCTCAGAAAGACATAGAGTCTTTGAGTCAGCCAGATCTTTCACCAACTTTGCTAAGTCCTCACCAAACAACAGCTTGCCCTTAAAAGGGAGCTTAACCAGTCACAGCCACTGGTTAAAGCTGCATCTGCCGCCCAGTGACAGGCTGTGACAGCCAAAGACATCTGCTTTCAATCAAGCCATACAAGGAATCTGCCAAATATACCCAGCTCCATCTCTACATCTGGCAATTCAAGAGGAACTGTCAGACTTCTGGAAGGAATCTGAAATCTGTTGCACCCAGCTATGGTATGCCCTAAGAGCTGAAGATTGCCACCTGCAGAGAGAGAGAGAGAAAACGTCTGAATTGTCTGAAGAAGTCTGCACTGAATCCACCAGCTGAGGCTAAGTTTGGCTTGGAGGATCCAAGAGGTGCAGACCAACAGCTAAGAAGGAACCCCTGAAGTGGTCTGATGTGGAATCTTGCCCATGGAAGAACGTCTAAGATAGAGACCATTGCACCCAGAACTTGAACATATTCCCAGACCCCAGGACCTGGTAGGGAAAGTAGAACCTGACTTGGGTGTGAATCTTTTGCTGATGAACAACAGGAAGAAATGTCTTCCCTAAGCCTATGTCGAATATCACTCCCAGATATGCCAAGATCTGTGTTGGAAACAACTGACTCTTGGTAAAATGGAATACCAATCCCAAGAACTGAAGAAGATTAACTATCTTGGATGAAACCTGCAGACTCTCTTGATAGGAAGAGTCGCAAATCAGCCAAATCACGAGGCATGGATGAACCTGCAATCCATCCTAATGAAGAAAGGCTGCCACTACTACCATGACCTTGAAAAAAACGTCCTTGGTGATATGGAAAGGCTGAATGACATGGTCATAAATTGATAATGTTTCCCAATGATTGCAAATCAAAATTCTTCTGTGGTAATATGAAAGTATGCTTCCTTGAGAACCAAGGTTAGAAACTCTCCCTGATGGTCTGAAACTATTACAGACTGCAATGTTCCCATTGTGAAATGTTGAACCTTTTAACACTCTGTTTACTCTTTTAACATCCAAACCCAGGTGGAAGGAAGCTCCCTTCTTGGAACTACAAAATAAATGGAATAACTTCCCGTTCCCCAATTGCAACTGGGGACAGTCTTGACTGTGCCTAAATGAAGAAGGGTTTGCAAGGTGGCTTGAACTGCTCAATATGTGGGATGCAGCTTGTTTGGAGACTCCAAGAAAAAATCTGAAGTGGAATTGGAGAACTTCAATTTGTAACCCTGCTTTAGTATTTCCAAGACACATTGGTCTGAGGTAATTCTGGTCCACTCCTCATGGAACCTGGAGAGGAGTTCTCCTATTATGAAACCCAAGGAGTGAAGACCCCATCATCGGGAGATACAGAAGGCAATGATAGACATGGAATTTGAAGCACAATTCTCTCTGTCAGCATTAAAGGCAGTTTGTCTTTGTTGAAGCGGGAACCCTGAAAGTTAGATTTGCCTGGCCTGTAGCACTTGGCCTCACAACACCTAAGACGAGGCTGAGAGGATTTAAAAGAATCTTTAGACTTGCCCTTTGGCAACCTCTGAGACTTGGAAGTCCCCTAGTTCTTTACCCAACATCTCTAGATCTTCTCCAAACAAAAGTTTACCACTAAAAGGTAGCTTGCTAAATGTGACTTAGAAGCCACATCAGCTGTCCAATGCCTAAGCCAGAGCTATATTCTTGCTGAGAGGGTCAAGAATTGGCTGGTGTGACCATGCACTAGAACTGGCTGGCATGGCTCTGCATTGGAGATAAATAGTGCGGCAGACAGCAACAGCTAGATGGTGTAGCAGAATATGGCTGTTTGTACCATTGTGCACTACTGATGGCAAGCTTTAGTGGGACCTGAACCAGCAACCTCTGTGCTCTCTCAGCTGACGGGGCTTTAACCATTAAGCTATTCCTCTACACTGAAGTACCTCTATAACATCGCTGTCCAATATAATGAAAAGGTGCAAAAGTGCAACAGAAGCATTTAGAGACACTACTGCATACAGATAGTGAGGCCATTAATACAGTGGTAACTACAGCTAGTATGCAATAGTTTTGCCCTGTGTCAGTGTGCAATACCAGAGAGCAGAGCTGCTGTGGCAAACCAACACAGCTAACCTTTAGCACGGTAGCGTAGTGTTAGCTGTCCCAGCCATGCAACGAACTGCTTGTCAAGGCAAGCAATATGAGAGAGTGAAGTAAAATATGCCCTATTTGAAATGGAGCAGTTCCACATCTTCTAATATGATGCACAAACCAGTCTTGAACCTGTGACCTTCAGGATGAAAGCCAGCTGTCCCAGCCATGCAACGAACTGCTTGTCAAGGCAAGCAATATGGGAGAGTGAAGTAAAATATGCCCTATTTGAAATGGAGCAGAGTCCCACATCTTCTAATATGATGCACAAACCAGTCTTGAACCTGTGACCTTCAGGATGAAAGCCAGCCACCTTCTACAATAAAACTATTTTGCTGTAAATTTTTCTAGTAAGACACATTGAGAAAATGCCACCATGGTAGCACCGAGGTTCCATGGAGACCAGTGCACTAGCCTCAGAAACAACTAAATATATAACATTTCTCACAGAAACATGGAGCCAACAGCATTAAGCCTGACTCTAAACTAAACTCCTTTGTAAAGGTGCTGGAAAAAGGAATACCTATACTGCCAAAATAAATGGTTCTGGTAACAACAACAAAAAGTTCCACAAAGAAGTAGTGAGGGAAACTTTTAGGGTGGTGTTTGTGTTTATTTGTTTTTTTAAAGTAACTTCCCTCTGTGAAAAAAATTGAGGGGACTCTAGCTCTCTAAATGAAAGGTATCTAAGAATATGGGAACACTAAATAGGCCCTTTCGGAGGGCCTAACACACATGGTGCACTGCCCTGATGCAGTTCACTGGCTCCCACACTAGAGCAGCATTTAACCAACTCTGGAACTATAAGTAAAATCTTAACTCACCAGTGTGGCCTTTTAGTGACTGCTGCCACCAACGAATCCACTTTAGGCAAACGTAGCTTTTCCAGATCAGGCGTGGAAATGGGTTAAAGACGTGGCATAGTTGTCGCCACTTGACGGCAATGTCTGGAGTGACCCACTGAGCAGAAATGACTTCCTGCATGGCCTTGTGCACTGGAAAAAAAGACTGAAGCAGTATTCCAGTGCTCACCATTTTAAGATTAGCAGATGCAGGTATAGCAGGATCAGAAGCACAAATATTAAGAACCTGGAGAGCCTTAGGTATAACGGAAGGCAACTCTTCCCTTATGAAACACCTGCATCATGGTGGGATCAACAGATTCCTCTGCAACTAGCTCCCCCTCCTCCAATTCCTCCTGCATCTGTGCAGAAAGGGACTGCCCTGAAATGACTTACTCACAATGATAGCAATAGACCCCCTACTTCTGAGCTGGCATACAAATGTCTCCTCTTTGGGGCTGGATCCATCAGTGTTAAAATAGGCAGGGAACAAGCCAGAAATCGCCAAAGGCTGAGATAAAAAGGACCTGTCAGTTCCCCTACCAGAATTCTGCAACATATAGGCATTATGGAGCAGCAGAATGAACTAGGGTGGGGAGGGGGAAGGTCTGAAGACCCCAGCCCCAGAGAAAACCCTAGAGCGGCTGATGTGTGTAAGGACCTCTGAAGTAGTGCCGGATAAAGAAGTGCCAGCAGCGTTGCTCCCAGATCTCAACACTGTTAAAAAGGATGCCGGATCACTTTCGGCCCCATGAGGATAATGAGCCTACATCTCTCCTGCATGGGAAACTAATGAGGCCTCCCGGAGCACGGCCCCCTCTGCCAGAGGACAGCCTGCACAGCCACCTGGACACTGCCCCAGTGCTGCTCCCCGCTTCCCACAGTAGGACCAGCTTTTAACAACTGCAGAAGCCATTGCAAAGAAAACAAAAAATAAAAATGCAACTGACCAAAGGTGAAAGAAAATGTAAAGATAAAACACACCCTGGGAGAGCAGCCATCAGGAGTCCTGCCTGTGCTGCTGGAAGCACACTCACCTCTTCTCCATCACTAAGCCCTTTATACTGGCCCAAACCAGTATCTCTCCTACAGCCAAGGCTGTGGGCTTTAAATAATTATGCCCCAATTTTTTTTTTCAGTGAGGAAGGAGAATGGAGGAAGGGCTGGAGAGGAGAGAAGGGTGGGGGAGGGACCTGGTAACACCAGGTGTACCCCTAAAACCGGCACCGCTCAACTGTGCACCCCAAAATTCTATTCAACCGAGAGACCCAGAATAGGAGCCACTATTAGATGAGTCCAGGAACTTGTGAGAGATCATTCATCCAATTGAAGGAGATAGACAATATTGCCTGACCAAGGAGCACCCAATCCTATAAGACTGTGCAGTTCAGCACTCTCTATTTCCATCTACTGGTAGATGGTCACAACCACAAGTCTCTGAATTCATTTGCTGCCGATGCTAAGGAAACATTCATTCGTGTGTACTTGGGTTGTCAGCACAGCTTAAAAAAAAGAAAGTTACATGGAAATACTTTTAAAACCAATAGAAGTTAATATTTTTTCACTTAACGAATAGTTAAGCTCTGGAACTCTTTGCCAGAGGATGTAGTAACAGCGGTTAGTGTATCTCGGTTTAAAAAAGGTTTGGACAAGTTCCTGGAAGAAAAGTCCATAGTCTACTATTGAGATAGACATGAGGGAAGCCACTGCTTATCCTGGGATTGGTAGCATGGAATGTTGCCACTATTTCGGTTTCTGCCAGGTACTTGTGACCTGGCTTGGCCACTGTTGGAAACAGGATACAGGGCTAGATGGATCATTGGTCTGACCCAAAATGGCTGTTTTTATGCTTATACAATTGAGGATAAGAATACAACAAATATACAAAACATAAATGCAAAACTTCCCCACAAACTTAATCCACAAATACCATAGGAACCCACTATTTCAACAACATG